>NW_008795857.1:7399946-7412766 GCF_000699145.1 Aptenodytes forsteri | reverse complement strand
AACAACCCCAACTCTCTCAGCCTTTCCTCATAGGAGAGGTGTTCCATCCCCCTGATCGTTTTTGTGGCCCTCCTCTGGACCCGCTCCAACAGGTCCGTGTCTTTCTTATGCTGAGGGCTCCAGGGCTGGGCACAGTACTCCAGGCACTGGGTTTGTTGTCTCTCAACAAACAAAAGTCCCCCTTTGGAGGGAAGACTTTCTTCTCCACTCTTTGCTTTCTGGTGTTATTTTCAGTTGTGAACTGTTGTGGCTTGTTAGCACATTTTTTTCCATGACTGTAAGTGTAGTAGAGAGGAAGAATGGGAAAGATGTGATGTGGATGTAAGTGACGATGAGAATCTGGGAAATGTTAATAGGGCTATAGGGAGAAAGAGAAGCATGGAGGAGGGAGGATCCAGTAGTGTGTAGGTTACCTGGGAGTCTGGATTGGCTCATTGGTGATTTTCCTAGAAAACTAGGAATTGTCAGTAAAAATTTGAGAATCTGGGAAAGGGTTTTTTTGAGTTTTAGAGAAGATTGAGTAGGAGCCTATACCTTGAGCCAGCTATGGTTATGAAAAATAGTGGCAAAACCTGTATGAATACTAAATATTCCTTTAAAAAAAAAAAATCCTTCCGGGCAGAGAGAGAGAGAAACTGTGTTTACAGGCTATATTTCCTTGTAATTCTTCTGAAAAACCAAATGAATGCATGAATTATATATTGGTAGTTCCTCTGACTGACCTACTAGTAATTGCCTCTATTAATCTCCCACAATTGCAAAATCTGGAAAGGGTTAACAAATGGCCTAATTACCTTCTTCATCTGTGCTCACCAGCCAGAAATACTGCTTTAAAAAAAAAAAATCACAGGAGTAAAACCTGAAGCTAAAGCAGAGTGTAAGCTAATTCCAGAAAGAGGGAGCATGAGGTTGAAGATACTGCTGTGCAGGTGAGAGGCAACAAGAGAGAAAGGAACAGTTTTTCCTCTGGGCACGCAAAACCTTTGCTTGCCTTTGACCCGCATGATCTAAAATCAGTGGTGTTTAGAGGTCCTATGTCTATTTGCTAACAAAATGTTAATTTGATAGGTGTTCCACTTTATTCTAATAGTAATCAGGGTAAGGGATAGCTGATAACATCTTCAGCGGTGAATAGTAGACTAGTAGTAGCAGAGAAAGAGCTGTGCTGGACCTGACCTCATGTAACCCTCTGGAAGCTGGTTGTAGATAGGTAATGCTTGCTTTTTGGCTGAAACAGGGAAACCCCATTGTCTTCCAGACCATGTGTGACCTCTTGGGGCTGCTGGACAGGGAGCTGAACATGCAGCGGGCAAGGATTAAAGGAGACCAGCCACCTCATGGGCTGCAGTAGCAAGAGTGTAGGTAGCAGGCTGAGGAAAATGATTATTCTCCTCTGGCACTTGTGAGACTACACTTGCAGTAGTGCTTGCAGCCTGGGGCTCCCTAATACAAGAAAGAACTGGAGCAAATCCAGTGCAGGCCACCAAGCTGGTCAGAGGTCTGGAGACTACAACATATGGTGAGAGGCTGAGACCTGGGTTGGCTCAGCCTTGAGAAGGAGGGCAAACATGAAACCTTAAGGCTGTATTCAGCTGCCTAATGGGAGGGTATGGAGGAGACAGAAACAGAAAATTCTTGTGGATATGCAGTAATAGGACAAGAGACAATGGACTTAAGTTGCAATGCAGTAAAATCCATTTAGATATTAAGAGGTGTTTGTTGGTTTGGGATTTTTTTTTTTATTACCAGGAGAGTGGTCAAAACACTGGAACAGGGGCCCAGAGAAGCTGTGCAGTCTCCACTCTTGGAAAACTTAAAACTTGCCTTGATGAGACTAAGTGACTTGATCTTGCTGGCCATTTGAGTGAGGCGCTGGACCAGGTGGCCTCCAGAGGTCATTCTGTGATACTATGCATCAGTGCAAATCCTATCCTAGCATTGCATACACCGACAGTGAGATGCACTGTCTTTCCCTAACTTAGTGGTGTTTCATAAACAAGTCTGTTCCAGAGCATAATGGAGCTATTAGTGACAATCAGGGTCTCTTTATAAAGAACTAATATTGCCAGCCAAACTAGGTTATACTCCTAGATAAAACCATAAAAATGGAAGCTGAAGGGAAGGCAAGGAATGATATATTGTAGCTATTACGATATTTGGATTTTAGTGCAGCACTTAATACAGTGTCTCCTTAAAGTGATATTTGCTTGATTAATTTAAATTAGGGTGGATATCTGATGGAGATCTGAATACTCAGACCAAAAACTCTCAGAGATTAGGAACAAAGGTAAGGATTGATTTCTCCACAGCTAGGCCTTTATAAGATGCATAAAGTTAGTTCTGTTCTTATATAACTTCCCTATTAGGATAAGAAGAGATGATGTAATAGTTACAATAATAATTATTGTGATGAAACCTGGCCCTGGAGCAGACTTGGACTTTTTCCTCCTCAATCACTGATGTATGGTTTTGTGTGTGTTTCTGGTGTCTTAATGTTTTCAGTAAGTTATCTTCACTAATTACCTCAGAGTGGGTGTAAGCACACACTAATGACATTAACAGATAAGATCAAATTGAAGTGAATCACATGTATCACTAAAAGTAGGAGGAGAAGGACAAAGTGAACTAATAAAAACATAAATTAACAATATGATGCTCCACTTGGTAAAAAGTATGTGAAAGTTTGAGGAAATATAATCCAAAGCTCAGATAATCATAAGGGAGGTAAAGTGTGAGAGGCTGAAAGTACTTCTGGTCTTAACAGAAAGGAAATAGATTTTTGCTGTGTATTGGGGTTTTGCTTTTAGACTACAAATGTATGCTCATGCACAAATGAATAGATGGCAGAAGGATATGCTTGTTCTGGACAGCATAACTACAGTGTGAACACTCCCCTGTTTCCGGAGAGCACGTGGTGTGTTTTTTTGGGGTCCTGATCTCTTACTGATTTTTCTTCATGAAATGTTCTTGTGTTCTTAGTTTTGCATTTCTCCTTTAAGTTCGCTCTTACATATTGATAATTCTTTAGCGCTGAGCTGAACTACTTAAGTCTGTTACAGGTGGACAGCCATGATATAGACTAAAATTGGATTTGAGGAAAGGCAGGTGAGACTAACTGGGAATGTCCAGGCATGCAAGTCACAAGTTAGTGTAAGAAGTGCTGTGTGAAACCCAATAGACTCTGTTTACTTAGAAACTCTGATTAGGAGAGTGATGCGTTGGTTTTGCTGAACTATTAAGCTGGAGTGACAAGTTGGGGGGGAGGAGTGGAAGGAGGGAGAGAGAAAGTGGTTACTACATATCTCCATAGTCTCACATGCCACCATAATAGTCAGTGTCTCAAACTAATTAAACAAAAGTTTTCATTTGCTTTAATGAGACCCAGATTGCTGCTATCTGTCACAAAGCTTTCTTTCTCACTGTGGTTTTGTGGGTAGGGTGTCTTCTGTGCCTACTGACCGTGGGCTGATGTTAAATTCCCAGAATGCCCTTGAATGCATCAGTGCAGGTCAGAGAAGAGATCTTCTTGCTAGAAGATAAGTGCAGCTGTGGAAAAAAAAAGAAGATAAAATTTTCTGTGTTCCTCTCAAAAGGACCCTTTAAAGTTCATGGAGGTTATGACTCATGCTTCTGCACTCCTCTTCCCAAATAGCTAGGAGACTCAAGATGTTCCCAGTGGTACTATCCATTCCTAAGACTAGGCAGCTTTTGACGGAGGACTGCTGTGCCCTTGATTGCTGCCACTTTCCCTCTTTCTCAAGCAAATGAGTTCTGTGCATTATGTGGCAAATTCTCTTTGGAGTTGTCAGGGACATCTAATGAAAATGTCTAGTTTGGTAGTTAGGGTGGTATGTCTGCAACTTGTAGAGAAACAAAAGTGTCAGTTATTACCAGAATTATTTTCTTCTTTATAAAGAAGATGCCTGGCGACTGATGATATCTGCCTTGGAGGTTTCTTTCTGTCTGCCTCTTTTCCTTTTTTCTTCCTTCCCCTCTTTTCCCCTCCATGGACTTTTTTGGCCTTGGCTCTTTGATAACTTCAAAGAGAATTTCTTTTTTCTCTCTCGGAAACTGTTGGTGTACAGCTTGGATGAGGTACTGGCATTATTTATAAAGAAGATGCCTGGCGACTGATGATATCTGCCTTGGAGGTTTCTTTCTGTCTGCCTCTTTTCCTTTTTTCTTCCTTCCCCTCTTTTCTTTTCCCTGCACTTTTTTGTTCTTGGCTCTTTGATAACTTCAAAGAGAATTTCTTTTTTCTCTCTCGGAAACTGTTGGTGTACAGCTTGGATGAGGTACTGGCATTATTTTGCAGTAAGGAGTGTAGATGCTGTAGGAGAGATGAGAAAAAAAGAAGCCATGAAGGTAAAAGGTGTTAGTTTCCCTTGTCAGATTATTGAGGTTAAGAATAGTGAGTATTAATTGTGCTGTATTATTGAAGAGATGCTCCTGCGCTCTGAAGAGGTTAGTCAGCTCTGCAGTGTTTCTCCAGAGAGGGCTTTTCAGTGCTTAGGAATCTTTACTCTCAGCCTCTTCAGCCTTTAGGATGATTAAACTTTCTTTGCACCTCTTGAAGAGGAAAAGATAAAGTGTAGTACAGAGCAAAAAAGAGCTTTTATTTTTAGGAAGCTAATTATGTGGATATCAGCCTGACACAATACCATTCAGTCTGTACTTGTCTGGCCCTTATTAAGACAATATTTAGGCCTTCATAATTTGTAATTTATCTCCTTAAGCCTCAGGGGCACAGCAGAATCGCTCAGAAAAGTCACATATGAAACTTACTGTGAGGCATAGTCTCCAAAGATGAGGCTGAGTTCTTAATTTCAAAGAACATCAGCTTACCAGTTGTCAGTCTATGCGGTCTCCTGTCACCTGCATGCATTTTCTCCTCTGCTATGTGTGAGTATGCTTGATATATGACGTAAAAATGTTTGTCAAATAAACAAACTGACAAATCAGACTATTGCTGTCTTGAACAGTTTGAATATGACCTGATTTTGTATCTTAAGCTCTTAAAGCTCTGCTTAAGCTCATTAAAACTGCTACATGTAGCCCTATTAATGACAGTAGACCACTTGGGGTAGCTGGGATATTTACCTAAAATTCTCTGCTATTGCATGGGACCAGACTTAGGGACACCAGTGGTGCTTTTCTCTTAATCTCTTGCCATGGTTTGTAATATTTGTAGTTTTGGCCTTTTACTACTGAGAGCAAAGCTCTCCTTAGGAAGTTAAGTGTTCATGGTCATTGGGATGCTTGGATGCGTAGGGAATGCACACTTTGTGGTCTCTTCTGTGCTGCAGAAGGAAATTTGGAAAATAAACTCATCAGTCCTGACTGTACATTTTGCCTAGGTAAATTAGTCTGCAGTTGACAATAGAGCCCAATTTTAGCCTATACTACTATTTTATAATCAGCCATCGGACTAGGATAAGGCTTGCTAACAAGAAAAGCAATTCACTTTACAGATGAATCTCTTCCTAAATTAGAATTACATCAGTACAGTTATGGAACTGTAAACAGCACTGCAACCTGTGTTCATCTGCACAATCCAAACGTAACAACTTGGCTGAAAGGAATTCTTCAGAGTGAGGGGACAAATATTTAAGACCTGTCTGAACAAGATTGCCTTATGTGTGGGTGTTTTGGCAGGGCTGTTCCAAGATTTTGCTACGAAAATTAGCTAGACTGTTTTTAGAAACCATTTCAGAATGTACTTCACAGCAGACTTCATATGCAATAGCATTAATTGGTACTGCTGAGAAGTGGCTTACAAGTGAATGAAAATACTTGTGTCAGTGCGGCAGTAATAAACCCTTCTTACTTAAAAATAAATAAATAAAATTGACTGAACTGTTAGATTGTTGCTATGTAAATAACCTTCCTGCCCTTCCTTTGAGCTTTTAAACATGTTTTGGGGGTGATTGGTTTCACCACTTTTATGAAAAACAGCTCTGGTTATTGCTGCACAGGCTAACATCTTTGCAAGGCTTACCAACCAAATATAACAGTGTTTATCTACAGACGGAGAGGCACAACTATTCTGTATGATTCTGATGCGTAGATATAGTAGAATTTCAAAGAAGTGGTGAAAAGACAGGAATTAGAAGTAACAAATGCAAGCTAAGTAATCAGCTGGCTGGAAATCTGGATAATGCCAGAATTCAGAGTGTAAATGGCATGGTCTTAAACTTGTATAAATCCAGCAATCACAGTCTAAGGAAAACTCTCCGTTCAATGTGGAGAACTGTGTTTGCCCAAATCATGGGAGCCCTGCTCTCTGGGGGTCCTGCCCTGTGTGTCATTCGTTGGCATTCTCTGCTCGTAAGGTGTACCGAGAGGTGTGGCTGGCTGAGAGACTGACCTTTCTGCTAGGCTTCTCTCATGGGTCTATTGAGGCATGAACTAGTGCAGAGCACTCACTGATATTTATTTATGTTTTTTTTAAATACATAAACTTAGATGGAAAGTAGGGGTGAGAAGGGAGTATTGTCACCAGAATTGTCATTATGAAAATCCTTTGCTAAGCTGTGCCTAACCCTGGAAGCGAGAGCTTTAAGAGATGCCAAGGATATATATCATACAAAAATACTAGCTGCTTGTACCAGTCCTGGATTCTGCTCTGGGTCTACACATCCAGGAGTTGCACAAAGCAAAATCAGGCTTTCAGACAGCAAATCTTTTCCTGGACCTGGGCCAAATAATTTTCTTTTAAAAATGTAGTGCTTGAGATATCGTAGCCAAAAGTTTCACACTCTATTAAACCATAAAATATATTTCTCCCTCCAGACAGTACATGGATTCTTAATATGTCCAAATTAATAAAAAGTTCTGTTCATTTGCAATTAAATCATCATAGCTCTTAAAGATCTACTTTAATGTATCCTAACAACCTGTTGAAAGTACTTTGTAGTTTGATTTTGTTATTGTAATTATACCATGTTCAAAAATAGCAATTTATTGATATGATTTTATACTAATTAAAGCCTTAGACCTTTTTATTGCAAATTCGAATACATGAGAAAAGTACAATAATTAGTACTTTATTGGCTGTATAATTTAAAATTATGTAAATTACACAGCTACTAAACTACTCTAAGTGGAATATATGACCAATTTATTTTTAACTTGCAGACAATGAGTAGTTCATTATATATAAGGATATTTGAGATGCATAATCTGGAATATCACTAAACCTTAAGAGCTCCTTTGCATTGGAAATTTCTGAATTTGAAAAGGAAAGCTAAATTGTTGTTTCCAATGGAAAATCTTTTGGTGTAGCTCAAGCCAGACAAACATCCCAGGGCTATCCTGCTGGCCTGCACTGCGGTCTGAAGTGGAGGAGGTTGGAGGAAGTCAGAGGAACTGGCTGTAGCTCCCTGAGTCTGTGTTGCCAGGGCACCTCATGACCGTACATTGCTGCCACGCAGATGTGCAAGGGTTCTCACTTTTATTCTGCTCTGGTCTTCTCTCCTATAGACTAACTGTGGGGCAGGATGGCAAAAATGGCTCTCCCAGCCTGGCACAGGAGACTTCCCAGGGTAATGGGAATTCTTCACTGATCAGCTTTGAACAGTTTCCGTCTATTTTGTGCTCCTAATAATTCAGTTCTGCTCTGATCCCAGATGTGCTGGACATGGTAGTAGCTGGTTATCATATGTGCAGCATGACATGACTCAAAACTGGGGGATGCTCTGAAACAGCAATTTTTGACAAAAATCAGAAAGGTTTAAGAACTGGTTTTGTCCTGTTGTGAAATAAGTGAAACCAAGCCTTTTATAGAACATTTCCTAGCAAGCAAAACCTATACAACTGGGCAGTTGAGAGACTGAGTGGGGAAATGGGTAGAAGATCTAGGTTTTGGGGAGGAATTGTGAGGTTTCTTGCACTGGTTGAAAATTCCATTCTGGCTTCCTCAAAGCCTAGCTGGGATAGAAAAGAAAAAGCATGTTTGATGGAGAAAAGTGCTGTCATAGGGTTTTTGGCTAAACTTCAACTTGCCTAAGATCACTGTAAATTCTGTGGGATATGGTCCCAAGACTGTCTTTCCCAGATATATTAAGTCTGGATTAAGGGTACCTACTAAGGATCAAAACTGCGGAGCTACATAATGAAAAGCACTTATGTTGTTAACTTGCTCTGCCAATTCAACTATTCAAAAATTTTAATGGGGTAAGTCTGTAATATGTACCAGGACTTCTGGATTAGTAATCGCCTGTGTGCATCACTTGAACTTTACTGAGTCTGTATTTTCAGCTCCTGGAGTAAAGGAAGCATATACTCCATCTAGCTCACCAAAAAAGCAACTGCATGTCCTTGCCTGATCAGGATCTGCATCAAATCTATAAAGTCACCATACCAGTGCATGGATTAATTATTCTGGAACCCTGTGGTCTTAAGCAGAGTATGCCAGCCAGGAGATACACCTATAAATCCTCCTTGCAGAGTCCTGGGTCTGAGAAGATATGTGAGAGCTTGTCCCGTAATGCTCTGTCCATGCACTTACGATAACTTAGCTCCTTGTGTCAACAGCCACATTTGCCAGAAAAAACGTACTGCTGAGTTTCTGATTACTTTACTATTTTGCTAAGTGATAGGAAAAATGTGTTTCATTTATTCTGTGGGAAAAGGAAAAGGTCAAGTCAGCTTAAAAATTATAAGTAAATACAGAGGATGAAAAAGAGATAATTGTCTCTAACACATGATTTGTCAGTAAATCTGAGTTGAAACTTACTCTTTAAAATAGTATCTGGAGAGCAGGCAAAGCTTTGACTTTAACAACTTCTTATCTATTATTCCTATTTTTCATGTCTTTCATACTAAATTGATTTTACTTGTATAAATGGTATAACAGTTCTTTGCAATCATTTTTCTGGTCATGAATTAATGATTCAGGCTTACCTGTGAGGTTGACATGTACTGTTTGGAACAATAAGGAAAAATAATAATATACTGGGGGATTAACAGTTCACGTTTCCTTTCTTCACTTGATGTATAAGAAGAGAAATAAATCAGCTGAATTTAGTCTGCAGTTTTTTCTCTGCGGAGCTTATGTGCTGCAGAACAGTCTGAGCTACTCCAGCTTTGCTCTTTTCATAGCTTTTAACAGCTTGTTTTGGCATCCTTGATATCTGATACAACTCTATCTGCATTTTTATCTGTTTCCCTATTTGCCTCGAAGCATGAAAACAAAATATAATTTGAAAGCTGTTTCCTGTGAAATGACATGTGATAGTTGTATGAATTTGTTTATCATTGTAGTGACTAGGACTGTTCCATTACCTTAAAGTTCTGTTGACATTTTTGTCATAAACTTTAGTTTTCGGGCATTTCAAGCAGGAAAGCTTTTTAGTAACACTGGGACTTGTACTTCATTTATAAGATATCACAAACACTTTTTTAACGTGTGAAAATGTGTTGAACTTTTAAGATCTAAAGCAGCTTTTCAGTTTTAATTCTAAATGCTTTTAGGTGTTGAACTTTTAAGATCTAAAGCAGCTTTTCAGTTTTAATCCTAAATGCTTTTAGTTTTAATTTGACTGTTAATGTTCAGACAGCTTTAGTCTTGAAGACCTTGGGTAGTTCAGAGTTGTGTTGTGATTTCTTCCTGTACTATATAAACATTTTAGCCATGTTATTTCTAAATTCTCTGTAAAGAGTTTGCTTTCAAAAATAACCAGAACAAGTGATAGATTTTTTTTTTTAGATAGTGATAGGACCACATAATTTTTAGTACTGTTCTCTTTTTAGGTTTTCTGAAGGGAAATTTTGCTGAGTTTTGGGGCACACAGGAAAGATCATTTGTTTATCCAAGCATTTGCTTGAGAAAGAAAAGTGTGGGTTGTGGCAAGATTGCTTCTGTAAGGTTGCTAGTAAATATAGTGAGCAATATCAGTCCCAAGATTGAGCCTGAGAAGTCCATTGCTAATCCCCTTCCAGCCCTTTGCTTCTGCTTTTCAGCACAACTCCTTTTAGTCAGTCCCTGCTCAACCACACTAATTCTTCTCTTCTATATTTTAGCTGATCTCATGTGGCACTACATCAAATGCTTTTCTGAAGTACAGATAGGTTGAATATACAATTTTCTCTTCTCCAAAAAATCGGTGCCAGTGGCATGTTATACCAAATCCTGATGCCTCACTCTTCATTGTTTCCTTGACATTTTTCTGATGTTCTGTCAGATAAGGCCAACTCCAACCCTGTGGTTCCTTTCTTGTTTTGCTTGAGCTGATTTCCAACGGTAGAGCTCCCCTGAGCAAGGGAATGGTATTTTAACCATATTTTCCCATTGCTGAGTGTCTCTTGTGCTGCTTAAGGCTATCATATGTAGTGACAAAAGCCCCTGAACTCATCCTTGTACCCTTACACTACAGCAGAGCTGACCATGTTGTTGCAAAACCCAGTTTGACCTAATGTGATGGATAAGAGGTTGCCCCATGGGAACTATACCGGTTGTTCTCTTTATTTCTGTTTCTGCAGTTTGGGAGAATAATGACCCTGAATACATCCACCTACTATTTCAGAAAGTCCTACTGTTTTATCTTTATCTGCAGCTGGAGACTAATAAGTTTTAGTATTTCTACTCAATTGGAGCGGTACCTGTGAAACCTACCTTCTGCGTGTGCAAGATTAAACTTACGGTTGAGTTGCTATGGCCATGAGAAATGGAGTCCTCAGGGCAAAGACTTGTCATTGCCATATCTCTCCTTTGTGGTCATCCAGATCATGCTGTGTTCTTTGAGGCTGGTAGAGAGCTCTTCCTGCTGGTGAAGAGCTTTGCTTGTCTCAATTGTTTTAAATCAGTATAGGTGGTAAAAAGATGGGTGGAGGGAGCAGCTGAAATGGGTCTCATGTTCCTTTCTTTAACAGAGAGATAGAAAAGTATGCCACTTCAAACCTTGGGTAATAGTCAGTTGAAAGCTGTAATGCTACCTTGCATGCTGTTGAACCTAATCGTTTTCTGCCAAGTGTCCTGTCTGATAGCATCGTGCTGAAGTGAATTCATTTTGTATCAAAAGTAGTAAACAGCTCAGTTCTGTGACAGAGATGCCTGAACAAAGCCTTTGGGCATGCTTGCTCTTGCACAGTTGATGAGAGGGATCCAGGATATTTGCTAGGCTTGGCTCAGTGAGGGAGATAAGAACCTTCATCCTTCTCTCTCCTCTTTGCACAATGGAGAGGAGGCAGTGGAAAGCATAAAGCCCCTCTAGAGTCTGGGGTAATGGCTAACTACAAACTGCTTGGAAGACAAGTTGACAGGTTGCTTGTCCTTCCCCATCAGCCAGCAGACTGAGCTGGATGTGAGTGCAATTGCATGCACTGTAATCTCTCTAGTGTAAGCCTTCTATAGGCGCTCTGGGATGCTTGTACTGCTAGAGGCGTACTGGCTTTGTGGAAGCTGTATAGCTGAGCGCTTCTCCCCATGGAGAGGCTGCAGGCTGAAATAGTTTAGCTGCTTGTAGCATGAACTATTTTTTTATAAACTTGGCATGATTATCCTTCAGCTGTTGCTGCGGGTCTCTTTCTGTGTGCAGTTTGTGTGTAATACTGGGGATGAAAGGGGGGATACATAAGGGCTAATTTGTGCTGTCATTTGACTTGGGATGGGGAGTAGATGTGAATGAGACTTTTGCTCTGAGGTGGCAGATCTTATACTCCTTCTCTCCATGGCCCAAAAGTGCAATTACATCAAACTGTTTGGGATGATGGCAGTGGCATGTGTTTCCTGGTAAACAGTGTTATTGGAATAACATTTGTGCTATCACTTTAAATACCAGCATAGCTTTGGGGCAGCAGTCAATTAAGATAATTTGCTAACTTTTTGTAGGGATTGAGAGATTAGCAGTTTGCAGTGCTTTTCCAGTGCCTTGCTCATCATAAGCTCTTAACTTAGTTTAATTAGTACGTGGAAAAGAACATTCAGAGCCAGGTCAGTCCATGATGGATCAATTTTTAAGGGCTGTGATTTAAATGAGACTCTGGTTATTTAGCCTTCTGAAACTTGGCAAATGTTTGCTATTAATTAAAATTCCAGAATTTTATTGCAAAGTATCTGGTATCTATGTCTAGAATTTCTTTCTTGGCAATATGTCAAATTCTTTTCGGTAAGACTGGTTGTGTGCATGTGACACAACTGATGGAAGTTGATGTAATAGTGTAGGTGTTAAAATCACCAATTCTTTCCTAGCTGTCAGATGCCTCTGTAAATCATTAGTCTTCATCTTTTTAATTGAAAATGCAGTACTGTAATATATCAGGACCATAGGAAATAACCACCAAATAAGAGATTTTTCTAGATTTCTGAACCTTCTTCCTGCTGTCTTATGGATTCATCTGCGATCAGGCTACGAGTTTCTTAATGTACAATGCCCTGAACCTGGTAGTACCTCAGCTTAGATTTTACTGGCATATCTTTATCCTGGTCTGCTTGTGTTTTCATACCAGTTGTTTTGTGTGCAAGAAAAGCCATTGCAATACCTCTCACATGCTTACTCACTCTTAGGTTATGTTACAAATATATTAATGACAAGAAGAGAGCCAAGGAGACTCTCCATCCTTTATTGGATGCGGGGGGAACACTGTCACCGAGGATGAGGGAAAGGCTGAGGTACTTAATGCCTTCTTTGCCTCAGTCTTTAACAGGCAGACCAGTTATCCTCAGGGTACTCGGCCCCCTGAGCTGGAAGACAGGGACGGCGAGCAGGATGAACCCCCCATAATCCAAGAGGAAGCAGTCAATGACCTGCTGCGCCACCTGGATGCTCACAAGTCTATGGGGCCGGATGGGATCCACCCGAGAGTGCTGAGGGAGCTGGCG
>NW_008795857.1:7397357-7398144 GCF_000699145.1 Aptenodytes forsteri | reverse complement strand
GACGAGAGGAAATGGCCTCAAGTTGCGCCAGGGGAGGTTTAGATTGGACATGAGGAAAAATTTCTTCGCTGAAAGGGTTATGAAGCATTGGAAGAGGCTGCCCAGGGAAGTGGTGGAGTCAGCATCCCTGGAGGTATTTAAAAGGCGTGTAGATGAGGTGCTTAGGGACATGGTTTAGTGGGCATGGTGGTGTTGGGTTGACGGTTGGACTCGATGATCTTAGAGGTCTCTTCCAACCTTAATGATTCTATGATTGTTTTCATACCCTAGAAGAATTTCTTACCCTAGAAAACATTTAAATGCTTTTGGAAAACCCATGCTGAACTTTATAAGCAGTTATGATATAAGTAAAAAGCTTGTTTTATTATTCGTTCCAATGTATTTTACAGATGAATGAATAATACTGGGGGTTTCCCCTCTTGTCCTACCCACAGCTCTCAAAATTTTAAACTTCAGAGATCTTAGTCAACTTCCATGAATTCATGAAAGTAATCTTGAGCAGCTCTCAGACTGCCCTGGCCAGTTCCTAAAGTAATCCAGAGTAAATTTCATCAAGCACAGTTGATTCAACACTTAATCTAGTCCCTACCATATATTCTTATTACAGATCATAGAATAGAATCATAGAATAGTTTGGGTTGGAAGGGATGTCTAAAGGTCATCTAGTCCAACCCCCCTGCAATAAGCAGGGACATCTTCAACTAGATCAGGTTGCTCAGAGCCCCGTCCAACCTGACCTTGAAGGTTTCCAGGGATGGGGCATCCACCACCTCTCTGGGCAACCTGT
>NW_008795857.1:7357372-7395805 GCF_000699145.1 Aptenodytes forsteri | reverse complement strand
GGTAACCAGGTCTCCCATTTTGTTCCGGAGAGGGCCCACGTTTTCCCTCGTCTTCCTTTTACCCCGACGTACCTATAGAATCTTTTCTTGTTGCCCTTGATGTCCCTGGCCAGATTTAATTCTATCAGGGCTTTAGCTTTCCTAACCTGATCCCTGGCTGCACGGACAACTTCTCTGTATTCCTCCCAGGCTACCTGTCCTTGCTTCCACCCTCTGTAGGTTTCCTTTTTGTGTTGGAGTTTGTCCAGGAGCTCCTTGTTCATCCACGCAGGCCTCCTGGCGTTTTTGCCCGACTTCCTCAATGAATTATTATGGTGGCTCAAATGAAACATGTTGTAGTCAGGACTGGTTCATTGTGAATGAAAATCTGGGTTTTCACTAGGGACCCAACTCCAATTTGATTTGTACAGAAAAAGGATCTTTACGAAGTGATAAATGGAAAAGCAATGGATTGTGGAGAGATGTCCAATAGTGCTATGGAGATAAGTGTTAACTACATTTTCTTTAACATCTTTATTAATGATCTGAAAAGTCAGGTAAACAGTGCATTAATTAAGCATACAGATGATGATAAATGTGGAAGCCTTTGTGAATGCATGAGCTGGTATGGGAAAAATGCTGAGGTACCTACAGAGCTTTGAAAAATGGGTAAGAAACAAGGAAACAAACAAATTTTCCAGATTTTTCTGGAAAAATTAGTATAGTGAACATGTTTGGTGCAAAAATAGTTGGGAATTTAATTACTTGATATGAGAAACATAATTTGCCTACCTGTGCAATATGCTTTTTCATATCTTCCTGAACTAATGGTGTTTCCCTGGTGCTGGAGAACATAAGCACTTTTGGTGCTTTAGTTTCAAAGATTCAAGAGTGATCACAAATCAGTACTGGTTTGGAACAAGGTTTGACACATTGATGCTGGCTGAAGGGATAACCCTTAAAAGAGTTTAGGGTTGTTAACTTTTTGGGTTTGACTCAGAATTTGAAGATTTTTGGCTTGTAATTGTCAACTTTGGAGATAGCTTCAAGTTGGAAGGTGGGTTGTTTTTTTTTAATTTGTTTTATTTATTTTTAAAGTAGATTCCATAAACTCTTCACTTAGTGTCTCTTACCCTTGGCAAAGGGATTCCTCTTTCTGAAAAATATCTTGCCTTTGTAATGTTTCTTGGTTATCAAGCTACCTTAGATAGAACTTAGATAGTACAGTCTGTCAGCTGACTAATAAACTTGTGTCCTACATGTTTGTAATAGTGACAGCATGTTTTGTAATTTTAAACAGTTTATTTCAGCCAGTGTACAATTTTTCTAAGGTTTTTGGAAGCTGAATGAAATATGTAGCTATTGACATCCTACCTGGTAATTTAGGAATGTTAATGAACACTAGCTCATAACGCGGTGAGGCTAGAAGAAATGGTAACATACCAGAAGCCTGACTTTTGTTCTTAGTGGAAATATAAACAAAAGTAATTCTGCTATAATAAATTATATCTTTTTTAATTACAGCATTTAATACCCAAAGGGATGCAAATAGCTGATATGTCTGATTGTGTATGTAATAACCTAAACTAATCATTATTACAAAATCCCTTTTAAGATGAAGCTGAAAAGAAATAGTTAAAATAAATTAATAATACATTGACAGACCAAAAGAGAAATTTTAGGTCTGTAGTGACTATTATTCAACCACCTATTAGAGCTGATTAAATATGTGGTAAAGTTCTTTGGAAGTGTATACATTTGCATAAACCCCCTAAAGTCTATTGGATCTATCAGTTTGTGGTCACTTGTACATTATGAACTGTGTGAAAACACACGTGTAGGGGCACAGTGAAAGGTTAACATTAAATCTGGAATTCCCTAAACTCTGTGGGTTTGATCATGTAGCCTCCTTAATTTGTCATTAATATACTCTTCTTTTACTATTTTTCACATGGGAGGAAGAAACAGTGAACGAAAACTTCAGAGAAAGCCTCTAGAGCTTTCATGGGATGCTGGCATGCAAAAAATAAAATAAAAAATTCGGAGGGGACCTGACAAATTCTTTCATCTTAAAGACTGTTTGGTTAGGTACCTCTTGAATTTTGCTACCAGTGTTTGAAACTGCATGGGAATTTTCCTAGTCTCAGACAGACTAATATTCACTCTACCTAGAAATCTTAAGTATTTATCCCATGTGAACCCAGGGTCAGGGTTTCTAGACTGCCATCCTGGCCTTTGCTTGCTCCAGTGTATGGAGTGGAATAATAGAGGTAGTATAGGTGTTATATGACCTGCATAAACACATTCTATTCCTGCAGTGTCTCCTTTGGTCTTCTGTACTGGATTACATGGCTCAAACTAATCTTTCCCTATGACTGCACTGCCAGTAGCCTGGAAAACTTGAGTAGTGTGTAAGATCTTAGGGTTCAGAATGTAATCACTAACTCTTCTTTTCTGGCTTTTGTGTGGCCAGCAGCCTGGGTTTGTCCTTGGTACAGATGAACAAGAATGTTCTAACTTTAGGAGAACTATGCTTGCTTGAGCCAGATCTGAATTTGCCCTAACTCTTCTAAATGGGTGAGTTACTACAGAGTATCCACAAATGCGAAGTGCAGTGCCAGGAGATTTGATAAGTTTAAATTTAGCCAAGCCATTAAAGTTACTAAAAAAACCTGATATTTTTTCCTTCATGTTCCTCGAAAGATTTTCAGTAGTCTGGATTTCTTCCGTCTTTGTCACGTGTCTCTAAACCTCTCTTTTTCTATTCCTTTAGTTAACTTTGTGACAAAATGAAAATTACTTTAGGGCTTTTTTTTTATTTTATTCCAATGGGCCCTGTGACAGTAAAATGCTGGCAATAGTGTTTCTGATTAGACTTTTTGGTTTTTTTATCCAATTCTTTAATCCACAGTAATCATCCCTTGGTTGCTAACAAGTTGCTAAGAAGGATAGATTGCCTTCAGAGACAGACCTTTCTGGGAAATGGTCCAGTTCCTTGCTTGCCTATTTTAATCTCAAGTTTGCTGTTAGAATTATGCAATGTTACAGGATAACATGTCAGACACAACATCCTGCTTCGTTGGTTGGAAGACAACACATGCTCTCTGCAGACTAATATCAAATAATATGCTCAGTGCTTTGTATCTCACTGGTGTTTTGTTATGTGATCATGTGGATTTCTGTTTTGCTCGCTAAGAGAAAGCAGGATAATAGTGTTGTGCTATGCTGGCTGTTGTGTGAAGATGATTAATTCGTTAATCAGGCTACAGGATTTGATATAGGGCAGCTTGATGAGCCTCTTATAGGCTAAATAAATAAAATGAAATTTTCAAAGGTATTGATTGGGTATATTTTGATTATGGCATAGCAGAGATTGACTAGATACTGGATAAAATAATGGCATTTTGACTAATTTGTTTTAGGAGAAGTGAGAATAACAAGTCTGATTAAAACAGCAGCACCAGAGACCGAAATGCATTTTGTTTGAATGCATCTGGCCCTGTTACAGAACACATGGGGCACTAGCTATAGCCCATTAGCTCAGCTAAAATATGATGTTGTGTATTCTGGGCTGGGCTGTGCCTGGCTGCCCATTTGTATCTAAATTGGGAAGAGGAAGAAAACCCACACCTATTCCCTCCCTGAACAACTGGCGCAGCCAGGCTTTATAACGAACTGCAGACGTAATATTTTGGTGTTCTCAGCATTGCAAAGGCTGTCCAAGAGTAGGGGGCAGGACCAGATGGTAGAAAGCAATAGGGCTGGTCTAGTTAGGGAAAAGGGGAAAAGCAACCAAGTGCTTTGGTGTGTATATGTATAAAGCTTTGCCAATTTATCATGGTGTTACTGTGGGTAACTGTGTGTTAAACCTGCTCTCGGTGTCAGCATCTTGCTTTGGAAATTGATCAATCTGAGGCAAAACTGGAAACATGATGCAGTCAAACACCTTTCCAACATGGGGGTGAGTCAGTAGTGCTTTTTGGCCCAGAACCCAGGACCTCCCTGCTCCGGCCATGAAGCTGTTCCTGCTGCCTACTGGAGATGCAACTTCTGAACTGACAGTTTATGCTCAAGTGTTCGCTTGCTTATTATTTAAGATGAGGATATTTTCAGTTTTGTCATATTTTTGTGACATCTGGACTTTCAGGAAATTTTGCTGTATTTATTTCTTCTTGGTTCTGGACTTGGAGCCTGCATTTTGATACCTCCTCTGAAGTGCTCTGATTCAGCAGTTGTGTGGAAGTTTTTGAGAAACTGTGAATTGTCTCCTTCCCATGCTTTTAAGAAAGAGTTTTATCATCCAGGCTTTGTCTGGGTGCTAGGATTTAGGTTGTGAATCTGTATGTTTATTACACGCAGGCATGCATGATGCCAATGTGTTTTAAAATAATTTTTCCCAACAATCAGTGCTTCACATGTCTTATCTTTGTAGCATTTATTATTGTCATATTGCACAATCTCACAAGTTCTCCCACCATCAAAAATCCTCTAGAAATAAGTAAAAGTAAAGATTTTCCTCTGAGGGCAAACTTAAATTTTCTCTTGCTGTTTAAAAATCATCTCTATTCACATGAGAACTCACTTTATCTTGTAGTGAAGTAAAAATACCATACTAATGGCTTTAGCGTGTTAAGTTAAAACAATGTCAGAAGCTTAGAAATACAATGTTCTGGTCATATCTTGCTTTTGTCTGCAAGGAAAAAAGTTCTTGTGTTTACAGAGCTCCAAGTCTTTTTGCACTGACTTTCTTCAATATAGGCTGGATATTAGAAATTGAAAGTGTCCAGGTCCTGTGCACATAATCTCAATTCAGATTAGTAGTTACTTTGGGCTTCCTACACCTATTACTGCAAAGCAGGCAACCATGATGCTTTAATCCTCCTTTGCTTTTTCTCCGGATACTGCACTGCTTAGTTTTATCAGGCCTGAGGAGGACCTAGGATTTCAGTGTAGGATGAAAAACAGCAGCCAAAGATTGATGAGGAGGGAAAAGCTTGGCAGAAAATGCTTAAACTTGAGCAGATTTACTGTTGGTAATGAGCACAAGTGACAAAGGGAAACCTGAAAAATATCTGTCTTTAAAATAGATAAATGTAAATGTAGACCAGACAAAGAGCAAAATATATATACTTTTTCAGTTACAGGTGAGCTGTGTTGCAAAAATTATTTTCTGTTTTGGAAAGTCAGTGGTAGTACTTCAAATTTATCAGCCTGTTCAGAGAAAATGTACCATTAGCAAAAGTCGCAAGACACATCCATTGTTCCTGAAAAACTAATGTTAAATGATTTGGAGAGTAAGTTATGTGGCTGGATGAGTTCCATGGTTTTCTACTTATTAATTCTGATGATACTACATTAGGTGTTCATTTGGCAACACTATAAATAGGGAGTTGGATTGGGTTTTGCCTTGTTTCTTTCTCTAGAGGATAGATTTATTGCTAATAAGTATCACTTAGGGAGGTGGATAATATCTTTTGTTTCAATAGTCATTCAGCAACACAACTGCTCATTACTAGCTCAGTGAGTCAGTGTTTTCAGAAATGACTAGCAATTTTGTATGCTTCAATTTCTGGCTACCCAATTTGAGAGGCCATAAAAAGGCCTGTGTTGTATGGCTTTTTTTTCTTCCCTCCAAGGAAATTCTGATGATCAGCCTTCTAGAAATCTTAGTGAATGCAAAAAACTTAGTGTATGTCAAATTGAAGAGAATCCATCTCCTTCAGTGCTGCAGAGGGGATAAGAGGCAGCTCTTAAATGTATTGATGACTATTCCATGCTCTGAAATGATATAGAAGGACACTTGATTCTCCAACTTTATAATAACTTTCATGAAATATTTAATGCTTGTCTGATTTATTCCTTTCTGCATAATGCAATCTAAAAGAATGGTTTTGTTAATTATTTACATTGTGCTACTGATGCTATTTCTCTCCAAGTGCTTTCCAACAGTAGTTGTTTCTGCTTATTACCAGGAGAGACTTTAAAAGGCAGATCTTGTCAAGAAAGTGGAATGATAACCTGTCTGTCTCATTTGTATCTGTGTGAGTTTATAACGCGTGTGCTGGGTAGAAAATACTGACAGGGCTGAAGCAAGGAAAAGGCCTTGCTGGGACTTGTGATTGTGCCTCTTAGGGCTCCTCATGGCTATATTGGCAGGATGAGAAGCTGAAAAGGGCAGTTCAGAGAGGTTTTTGAAGCAGCGGCAGCGTAGAGTAAAGAACATTAAAGAACCTGAGTGAGATGCCTGAGGGTGATGATCCAGCATCACTGCAGGACTCTAAACAGCTTGCAAGGTAGTTGCGGGCAAGCTTTTGCTCCTGTAATCTTGTTTTAATAGGGTGTAAGTCTGACAGCTAGCAGTGAACTTGGCAGCAGTGGCAAAGGAGGGAGGAAGGCTGCCAGGGCTTTCCAAGGATGCATGAAAAAAAGACTGAAAAGCCTTTAGGTCCCATGGGTTCTGCTGTCAGTGATCTCTCTGGCTGCCTGAAACGCACTCAAGTAAACATAAGAAAAGGAGAGCTGCCAATGCTGACCTCCTGTCGAAGGCTCTGCTTGCTGACTCTGCTGGCTCCTGTCAGAGCATGAGGCAGGAGAGCGGTACAGCCCTTCTGCCTCCTGCAGAAGCTGACTGGCTTCTCTGTGCAGCAGCTGGAGCATTGCGCTACTCATAGTGCAGTGGGGAGCAGCATCTCCAACTTCATAGGAGGGAGAGGAGCAGGCTGACATCTACATTTCCCTCTTGATCGCTCTTTCAAAAGCAACACTCCTAAAGGGGAAAAATCATTCCCAGTTTCTAATGATTTGTCCAGCAAAGGTCAAAGGGCATTCAAGGAGCTGTTTCTTAAAGGTGGCATGACTTAGCTTCTCAGATAGTGTTACTTGGCATAGTCAGGTGGTAGGTGACCAATGGTAAACTATACTAACAAACAACCTGGAAACTTTATTTAAGGAGATAAATCACAGGAAAAAGACCCTTGTAGATACTCCATAACAGGTGCTACTGAAGACATAAGTGAGGTTATTTTTTTTTTTTTTTTTAATATTGGAAACAGTGAAACCTGGTTTATAATCACATCAATGCTGTTTAAAGTGGTTTTTAATTAATTAAGCTCTTTGACAAATGCCACCTTAATATGACAAACAGCAAGCAGGTGTTTTGGGTTTTTCTTTGACTTAGCACATCCTTTAGCTTTCTCAAGGACTGTAATTCAGTCCTACACAACTTCAGATTATTTACTGCAGTGTATTCTACTAGGAAGTAGTAGGTTTCCCACCCCCACTTTTGGTAGGGGGAGAGGAAATAAATTTCTTGAGTGGAGGACTTCTCCTGGGTTGCAGAGGTGTGCTGTGCAGGCTAGAATCTAGCTCAGGGCATCCACCAAGAAGAACAAACCAGATTCTTCTCTCTGATACAGTGGTAAAAATTAGGAATAATCTCAGTCAATTGATTTGCACTAGTATGAGAAAAGAATAAGGGCCAGCCGGTGAAGCTGGTTAAGCAGTTTAACTACTGAATTGGCTCTGATTCACTTGCTGACCAGGTTACTAACTGCTGATGCTCAGGGGTGTAGTAACATGTTTCTGGACAAGATATACTCCACTTTGAGGTACAGCTATTCCAAGAATAAAAATTATGCGGTGGTTTGTAGGAGATAAGGTGTAACAATATCTAGCCCCTGTTAGTCGTATGGGACCTGGATCACTGTACATGCTTGTTGACTCAGTCCAACAGTCAGAATAATCCTACTGCCTTTCAGCACAGCAGACCATGCATTAGCTCGTGACTGAGGGGAGTGCTGTTGGTTAATTTTATGCTTTATAATAAAGCAGCAACAAAATAATTGTTGTAACTTCTTAAAGCTTTGCTAAGCATGAGTGACTTGTTAGAGTTTGAATTGTGCTGTGGGCCGTGGGAAACTTTCAGCCAAGTAGCCCTTTTGGTCATCACCGGAGTGTTTTGGGGCAGAATCCTTCCCAGAGAGCAGCTTGGAGACACTATCAATGGGCTTTATTGCCCATCTGGGGGCTTCAGATGCATTCCTAGAGATTTCTGTGCTAAGCTAGTTGCCCCTGGCTTAGTCATATCAGAGACATACCACATATCTGTGA
This sequence comes from Aptenodytes forsteri, assembly GCF_000699145.1. Classification (NCBI taxonomy): domain Eukaryota; kingdom Metazoa; phylum Chordata; class Aves; order Sphenisciformes; family Spheniscidae; genus Aptenodytes; species Aptenodytes forsteri. The sequence continues at coordinate 7,387,717 of NW_008795857.1, read as the reverse complement.
ATCTCACATTACTCATTTAAATAAACAAATGTATAGGACAGTGAGGGATAGGAAAAACTGCAATTTTTTCAAAGGCTTTTGGCAAGAGTTGAAGTGCTTCTTTATTCTTTCTAAGAGAATCCAGTCTTGTTGCTTGAGGTCTCTCATGAGTTCTCCATACAAGGCTCTTATGAAATTCCTTTATGCATTTAGAAATATGCAGGCTTTTAAATACTGTAAATCCACAGCACCCTTTCAGCCTTGACACCTCTGTGTGATGAAAAAAAGCTGACAACAGACTGACCTTTATCTCATGGTCCTTCTATATAATACAGCCTATATTCCTTAATAGGTTGCAAGACAGAGCAAAATTAAGTGTTCTCAGACATCAGTGATCATTGCTCCCATCAGTGCCCACCCATGTCAAACACTCTTGTAAACAGAGGACTGATGCAGACAAAAAAACTTGCCCATACCTGCTTGTTGCTTTTATGCAGATCCCCTCTTCTGTGCAGCCATCCATCAAAAACTGAGTTGGCAGTGATAAATGGTATGCTATTCAAAGAGCTGTTGCAGGTGTAATCTGCAGGAGTGCATCTTTGAATTTACTCATACGTTTTACAGAGCAGATCATGAACATCATTAGCAGAACTGCTTCTTAATAAGTATAAGCCCATCCTATTGCAGTGTTAACTACTGCAAGTCTTAGAACTCACTGTAGTATTGCAGCAGTACATAAAAATGTTGAAGTCTTGCTTAAGAAGAAACTAAGTAAGAACATGAATGAAATTCAAGGGTGTATGAAGTCCCAGGAGGAGAAAATGAAATACATTGAACCATGATTTCAAGTTATCTGGATCTCCTAAGACCATTTCCATTACTTAATTTCCTTTGCTGTTTGTTGGATATTGTTTCCTTATCTGGTGTTCTCTCAATTATTAAAACCCAGTTACTGTTTGTTTGGTTTTTAAAATTAATTATTTAAAATTCAGAATGAAACATAAGAGAGATCGAATAGCTGTGTCCATCACAATTTTTTTTTTGGTACCTTATTAAAATTCCCATTAGTTTCTCATACAACTGCTAGCCACCTCACTTTCTTCAGAGGAACTCATTTCAAGTTGTGTGCCTTTGTATACAACATGGAGAAAATCTATTTCTACACTTCAGTGTGCTGTGAGAACCATTAGACTTGTGCTTTGGCTGAGGGAACTTCGGCAAGATTTTATTCTGGGTGGCTGCTCAGGTCACTGTGACTTTCAGAAATGGACCTGATTTGCATTAGAATATTTAATGTGCAGTGCTGTATCATTACACTTGTCTGTGCCTGAGAGAAAAGAATTAAAACTTCAGCAGAACTCTTTTCTTGCATGTCTTAATGAATTGTTTTATTTTAAGAGTTAATGTGGGCATACTGTTATCCCCTGGCTCAGGATCTGTGGTGTCTTTTTTTTTTGGGGGGGGGTTGTGGGGTCTTGGTGGTGCTTGGATTTTTTTTGCCTTAAGACTCCATGAGAAACAGTATTATAAATTTCTTCCTAAGGCATTAAAAATTTAGGCTTGCATATCCTTATTATCATCATCTCTCTTTCCTTTTTAATGGCGGACCAATTTTAAAGGGTGTTCTTGGATTCTAGTGCTTCTGTAATGCTTGCCTGGTGGGCTGCCATTACACCATGCAGTGCATAGTGGGGTTCCCTGTGTCTCCAGAGGGATGCTGAGTTCTGCTCCTAAAAAAACTAAGCTGCTTTTAAAAACGAAACAAGAGTGTAAACCTTCCTCAGGAAAGCAATCTCATATCTGGCAGGAAGATGAGATCAGATGCCAGCCGTGGTAGTAAATATGCAGCCACAGGACTCTTAAGACACGCAGCACTGAGCTCGAGCACATATGTGCACGTCCTGTTTCTGGTTGGGGAGCACCATCTGTGGAGCAAGTTCCTAGGTCTGGAGGCAGGGCTGGAATGAGTCCTCTAACTCATTCGAGGTTTCTTAGTGTTGCTGGTACTGAATTTGTCTGCCCCAAGTGGAGGTACCCAGGCTGCACGTGCTATAGTAGGGAAAGAGGTAGGGGGAAAGGCTGGTGTTGGGGTGGACATTAGAAATGAGAGGCCTGTAGAATGAGGCTTGTTGGACCCACTTCTCTGTCAGGGATATGAGGGAATAAGTGACCTTTGCTGTGGGAATGGCTGTTCCCTCATCCTCTGTGTGAGAGCTGCTGCTGTCCCATCTGTCTCCTAGCAGCAGTCAGTGTGGCTTCCAAAAGTGGAAAAAAGACCATAGCTTACATAGAGCTACTGAAAGACAGAAGTGCAAACTATTTCTAGTCTCTGAGAGGAGCAACAAGACGTCCCTAGCAGGACTGTTGTGGATTTCAATATGGCTTGTGTCTCAGCCTGTTACTTGTTGCTGTGATGAGTCCCTTGTTGCGAAGAATGGCAGTCTCACAATGGGGATGCATAAATCAATCACTGGATTACACAAAGGCATCTTCCTCTTATGGCACAATTCAGAGCCTGTTGTGCTTTTGCCCTGGAATATTTCTGTGCCCAAGGTTATGCTGTTTCTGTTCAGTCACCTGTGTCTTCCCTCACATTCATGCTCTACTGTTGTCTAGTTGCATCAAAGAATGCAAAAGAGTTGGTCAGTGCTGTTCCAGTTTAGTTTGGCTTTGCAGTATTTGGACGAACTTTTATCTGAACAAGTGCTCGTCCTTTCTTGTTTGCTCCATTACTTCTTTGGGTAGTGGAAGTCCCAGGGAATTCCTGTGCTACAGTTACTGACCAGTTTATTCTTTTTACTTTACGAGCTACAGGAGACCTCAGCTGAGATGGAAAGTTGAGAGCAGAAAAATAGTTGTCTTATTGGAGCAGAATCAGAGTCACTGAGATGACACTTCTTTCAAAAACATGTTGGCAACTAATTACCTCTGGAAATTTGAAGTGGATGGCATTTGCATGTTTGTGTGCTTCTGAGACCTTAACCATTGTACAAGATTTTCAAAAAAATACTTATCTGCATCGAAAGGTTCTTCTGCTCTGCCATTACCAAAGCGACTGATTTGAGGATCATACCATGGATCTCTGAAAACTTAAGAACCTCAGAAAGCCTAAAGCTTGCTTTTCTGGATCCTGGTCTAGGATTTTGTTTGTAAGAAAATGCTTTCTCAAGATTTTCCTTAATTGTCTGCAATAGCTTTTGATTTGTTTTGCTGATTTCTCAAGGTTGCCTAATTCTTCAGTTCAAGAAGCCTTGTTTTCCTTGATGCCACCATGCTGATATAATATTAGCAGAACAGAACGTGTTGGCAGTCAGCTGTTGCATTCATTACCAATTTGCTTTAGTTGGTTTCCCATTGCTAAAACTTTCCTTTTGTAATGTGTTACACTAGCTTTTCTTACAAGCTAAAGCTTGTAATGATGCAAGTAGGCTGGAGTGGAAACTGATGGTCTGTGAGAACTCACAGGCATATGGGCAGCTCTTTGGGAAATGTATAAAAATGTGGCTTGTTCAATGATTTACCTTAAACATTTATTGTTTTGCTTTGTTTTTTAATTACTCAATTTAAACTTCTTAACCTAGACATGAAGGCAAAGCTAAGAAAAATCACATTTGTTTGAGGGGGCTGCTGACAGTATGGATTGCTTTAAAATTGCTTTTCATTCAAGTGTTTTTAAAAGCAAAACCTAGCATCAAGAATTTGAAATTAAGGACATTTAGCAGCAGGAACATAGCAGAGAGTCAGGGGGGAAAAGGCATTTATAATATAAATGATAATGGGCAGGGTACTTTGCATGTAGACAGTGCCACTAATTAACAACTGTGAGGTGGCCCAGGACAGGGACTGAGCTCAGAGGAAGAAAAAAGTCCAGATGGCAGGCTGTGATCCAGAAGTGCAGGGCATCAGTGTGTGTTACAAGGTGACTGCAAGGTGAGAACAGAGACTTTTTTGTTTTGTTGGAGTAAATGCTCCAAGAGAAACTTCATAGGGTGGTAGTGATTAGCCACACAGATATAGGCTATACCTAGCTTTAAAGCTAAGTATATATTCTGTTTTGCTCCCTAGGTTTTGTGACATGAATGTTCCCTGGGAGATATTTAACTGCTTGGAAAAGAAAAGCGGAAGCAAATGTGAACGCAAATATTTATTTACCTAGTGTGCTAGGCATTTAGCTGAACAGTTTATAGTCTAGGGGTGATATTGTTAATCCCTATGTGGATGTGCAAAGAAATGTGTAGCCACCGCACGGTAGCAGCCCAGGAGGCTGGGGAGAGTGTTAGTGGACAGAGGGTGGTGCAGAGGCGAGGGAACCCCCTCCCATGGGCATGGGAGCTGTGTCTTCTGGGGCAGCATGCAGTATCTGGAAAAAGGAAATTGACTGCTTGCTGTTCTTTACTTCACCTTAGCAAAGCTTTTTCATCTTATAGCGTGTATCTTGTATGCACTGTTCATCTCGCTGGGCCTAACATATCTCAGTACTTTGCTGTCGAGCACTGCATTTTTTAGGTAAGTAATCCCACATGTTTTGGCAGTGCTACTGCTTTGAGAAGTATCTGACACTACAAAGAAAACCTGCAGAATGAAGCCAGAGGATGGGGCATAACTAGGATGACACACATAATATACCAATACTTAGTGAAATATTGAGGTCTTAGAAGTCTAATTATTCATGACATATATCAATTTTTGACATAAGGTCAAAAACTTTTGAGAAAAGGTGAAGTATTACTGACTAGTGTGTGTGGGGGTCAAGTTTCAATATCCAAATACTTCTTCAGACAGTCTGTGATTTGGATGCAAAATATGAATGTGTAGCAACCTTGCAAATAACCAGGGAGAAAGACCACAGAATATGTTGTGTAGCAACCTTGCAAATAACCAGGGAGAAAACAACATATTCTGTGGTCTGCTAATGCCACTTGATATGGTTTACAGGCAGATGTTTCAGCCCTTAGACTGGTTGCAGAAAGATATCTGTTAATGGTTGATGCTGATTTGTCCTTCCTAAAACTAAATTGTAGTCTCCAAATGTGAAATGAGTCTTCTCAGGCCATATGGAATTTCAGACTAAAATTCTGGATCTCAGTTTATCCTTTGCTTCTGTAATAAGATGTGGCTTCCAGAAAAAATAATCTCTAGACTCAGGTCTGAAGTTTAGGGTTTATATAAATTCTTCAGCTTCACTGTGTTAAGGGGAGAAACTCGCACTGCAAATTCAGGCCTTAGCTGCTAGCTGGGGACAAACTTTAACTGGTTACCACTATATGTATTACATGAGAATAATTCATAGTGTATCGTATGAGACAACTGTTGTTGCCTATGATTAGAAGAATGCTTGTGAATGGTTTTTCATTCTTGTCATATATATTTGTTACTTGAAACTAGTTCACAATACTTAAAATGTTGAGCCGAACGTTTACTATGTGAAAATATTCATGGTATTGAATCTCAATTAGTGTTCTTAGTAAGCAAAACCAAGGATGCTGCAAATAACAGCTGCAGGGAAATGATTAAAATTTCACTGAGTATAAAGGTATAATGTCTTGTACTTTTAGTCCAGATAAACTACAATGCTCAGCTGAGCTATTGGCTGAAACTTCTGCCACTCACCGAAAACAGTTTTGTATCTTTGTGGAAAGCATGAAGTGGAATGATAGCACTGAACATATCACTTTTTCTGTTTCATTTTTTGCCTTGGTAGAAGGCAAGAAAAGGGTTGTGGGACACACCATGGCAGTCAGTAAAAAAAGCACTAAATAAGGTGCCAAAAGCTTTAGCGTGATGTTCTAGTGATGATGAAAAATGTCCTACGTGATTTTGGAATAAATGGACATGAATCACTCACTTTCTATTTCAATATACTTTCTTATTGTAGTAATTCACTGCATTTTATTGTATGAGAGGTAACTGTCAGCTTTCCTATTTTGTATGTGAAGACAGGAATGCAGTAGTCTGACGGAGCTGACAACACCACTAAATTCTAAACTAAAAATTTCTGTAAAACTTATAAAGCTCTGGGTTTAGAATTTAGGGTAGAGCTCTGGGTTTAGAATTTAGGGTAGAGTTCAGAAAAAAGCCTCAGGACTAAAGATTATCAAGGGCAGATCTCAAATTGCTTGTGAAACACAAACTCTGATTAGGTTTTTCTCAGGACTGTCCCTACAGATTTTAGTCTTCAAAATTCTAGTTTATTTATTGGTTAAAAACTGTTTTGAAATAGAAATAAATACAGCAACATATGATGTATGGTGCTGCAAATTTAGGAATTACATAGACAGCTTAAAGGGTTCCTCTCTCTTTCTAACTTGCTTTTTCCTTTCCTGTTTTGTGGACTCAGTCTCTTTATAGTCTTTGGGCCTGCATCTGTTCTTACTTATATTGATGTAAATTGGGAGTAATACACTAATATCAATGGAAAACTGATGTAAAGCCTCTCAAAGAGATCTGAATTAGAGCTTTTTGCATTTAATTCCAGCTTCCATTGAATCTTTATAATAGATACTTAAAGCTTTGTTTCACATGAATTGTGTGTACATGTATAGTATATATTAAATACTTTCAGATAGAACTGGAGTATTTTGTAATAATTTTTCATCAGTTACCTAGTGACAAAATACAAAGCAGCGGGGAATTGGACCAGCAAAGACGTAACTCCTTATTTAAGGTTTGTCTACTCTTGCGTAGTTGCAACTGTGACTGAGCAGTGGGGCATACCCAAGTTAACTTTTAAATTAGCTGGCTTGGCAAGAGTGCAGTAGCATGAGGTAGCTGCCAAGAATTTCCTAAGCTTCCAGGAAAGGTGTTTCAGCCTTGCGCTGAGCTTGTTGCTGTAGTTAGCTTGGTCTAACCTGACCTAAGGTCAAGGCATTGACTGTGTTGCAGAGATGGCTTTAGCATCACGTGGGTGCAAACATATAATTTACATGCTACTTTTGTTATTTCTGAGTCTGATTTGCTGCTTCTGAGGGCTGATGTAACCCCTACTAAGGGGCACAACAAAGGAAAGAGTTGGCAGGGGAACATAAGTATTTGTATGTAAAGGTTAGGGTAGTTCTACTTAGACATTTTTACTCCCTTCTGACTTGCTGGCGCAAGGGATGATGTAGACAGAGGAGTAGGGAGCTGCTGGGATGTGAAGGCAAGGAGACCTAATGGCTGGCCTTCTCCATGTACTCCCTGGGCATGGTGAATTCACTTGAGAGAGTTCAGTGATTTCTAACTGTGCTCTTTCCTTGTCTGTGGAGGTGGTTGGGGGGAGGTTCTGAAAGGGCCATGGGGGAAGTGAGAGTGCAGGCTTGAGGTGTGGGAATAGATAAACCTTTCTTACTGGTGATGAGAGTAGCCTTTTGGTAGCTTTTCCTAATAGTGATATGGGAGCAGGAGGAGAAATAAATACCAATTCTGTCTTTGGTCCTGCTAGAAGATATTGTGAATTATTGCTTTATCTCTGCTGAATCACTCTACCGCTTACAACTGGGTTGGAAATTTTAAATTTATAGCATTCCTAAAATGAAGGAGCATGTTGGTGACTGTGCTCCATGTGCAAAACACTGATTTCTACACATACATTTCTTTCCTGTGTGTGGTAGAAAAGCCTCTTAAGTGAAATGCGCTATGTGAATAACAAAGCAGAGTGACCTTTGGTTGTCTGTGCTTACCCAAAGGACACAAGACACGCAGTTTATACTGCTAAATATCTGTGAAGTTATATTGTTGCCGGGTTCGTTATTAGTAGGTCTTTATTGCGTTTTCTAAAATCAATGGTTCCCTCTGTGAGATTTAAATTTTCCATGCAATCCCTTGCCTATGGTAACAAATGATGCCTGATTCAGCAGTGACATTTGCTAGTGAGACCCACCATCAGGTGATTCAGAGTGTCCGTTATTAGTCTTTACTCTGTTTCCAGGGAGTACTTTTCAATTTAGTTTGCCTCATACTGCGTTTGGCCTGTTTTCGTATTGAAAATGAAAATGTTTTGCCCTTAGATTCATCAGAGGCTTTTAAAACCTGAATAAGCAAGAAAAACTCATTAAGGTCAAAGGCAAGAATAATGTGTTTGAGAAAATGGGAGTGTTGGAATCCTTCACTCTTCAACTCATGCCAACAGCTTTTTCACTTCACCCTCAACAGTATTGTTGTCCTATTGCTATTTGTCTCTTAAAGCAGCCATCCGTGGAGCAAGACAGGGAGATGTCCGTATATAACTATGAAGGTGTCAGATGCAACCACAGAAGTACCAGGCAAGGCATTTCCATCACGGGGAGCAGAGCTGGCGGTGTAGCTGCTGCTGGACCTTCATTCAAAACATCGCATATGCCCCACTTGTGTTAATGAAAGGCACTCCAACATAAGCAATGAGGGTCAAAAATGCAGCGTTGATACGGAGAGTGGGCAGTTTACCAAAGGAATTGTAATTGCCTGGATGGCAGGGCACTGACTGAATGTGCCAACAAGCCCAAAGTCCGTGTTTCAAAGTACACAAATACTGACTCGGGATACATCTATGTTAGCAGTTTAGTTTGGACGAAGAACGTGCTTTTAAATTGAACCTCCTGGGTTTTCCCACTTACCAATTTGGGTTCTTATTGTGGAACAGTCTTGGGCTGTGGAAACTAGTGATAAAACTAAACTGCCAGACATGCTGCAGGAATGCACCTAAATAAGCTCTAGCTGCTAATGGATTTTCAGCCTGTGGGGACAAACTACAGCAAGTTTGAAATACTTCTTCCCCTCTCTCCCTGAAGTGTACCTAGTGTGAAAATGTGCTTCTCAGCACCAAGTGTTTTGCTCTACAGATACACTCCTGTTGCACCATGCTAGCTGCTGATGTAGATATAACAGTAAGGCATTAGCAATGGGTTTCATCTTGTCTGACTTTAGCTTCTTAAAAGTAGCTCTGCTGGTCTGGAGCAGGGATATAGAAGACATGAATCACCCTCTGCTTTAAGTGGGTGCTCAAGATAAGCTGAATCACCCTTAAGGGTCTTCTACATTTTTTTCCATAGCCTGTAAAGGAAGCCTAACTTTTAGGCATCTGCTTGCATCTAACTGCTAGTTAAATTAAAAGAATCCCATGCAAAATGGGGAAGAACATATTCCATAAGAGACTCAAAATTATAGGAGAATGATGCAAAACAAACAATAAGAAGATGACTCAGAAGCTCTTACTCTCAGGGCAATTATTTCAGAAGAATGGGGTATAATATTAACTAGCAAGTATTTTTACCTGGTAATATTAAACCGAGATGATAAAAGAAGACACTATACGTTTGGCTGTGGAAAATAATGATGAAAAACCCCCTAAGAACTTTTATGTAAGTGTGATACATGATTCAGCTGCTCATCAGGAAGTTATGATTATGAGAGGGTTTTGTTTCACATCCTAAACAACTTGCGTGCTCTGCAGGAGGGGGAAAAAACCAGCAGTTAGATATTGTTCATTTGGAAGCCACACATGAGATAATGAAACTCTTCACTAGGAAATGGATGTGCCACTTGACTTAAGCCTTTCAGTGTCAGTTGGCCAACACAGATGATTGAGTATGGTGTGGTGTACCTGTACCATTGGTGCCTGTGTAGTGTCTCACAGTAAAATAGAGAGAATAACTTCACAAAGTGCACTTCAAAGATTCTTAATTGCTGTTTTTCAAGCAGATTTTTTGATTCAGGGTTCAGTTTAGGTTATTCGCCTAAATGTTCTAAAAATGCATTTAGTCTGATCTAATCTGCTCTGAATGTTTTTGGTAAGAGGACCATTAAGGGACTCTGGGTCACTTATACAGTTCTGATATTAGACTTTGGCTTTTCTTGGATAACTTGCAAATGACATTTGATAATGCATTACTTTTAAAATTTTCAATAAATCTTTTCATTTGAAAATACTATGCTCAGTATTATTATTTTACATGCTGTACTATTAAGAAATGATGCATTATTAAGAAATTAAGCATGCTAGAAAAGCTGAAAAGCATAGGATCTTTAGCAAGGCATTTGCAGAGCTTTTAAAATTGGATTCTTAAGGGTTTTTTTTCAATGTGTCTAGGTTGATTTTGTTCTGTTACACTAGTAAGATCAGCTTTTTTGAGTCTTAGTAATTTTAATGAGGAATTCAACCTCAATTATGCTGTATTTTATGTTCTTTCAGGAGTTTATCAAATATCATCATATTCTAAGACTGTTTTTCCTAGTCAGCAGCTTTTAAATCAGCACCATTTAAAAAAAAAAAGTCAGTTTCAAGTTTTCTTGTATGTAACAAGATTCTTATAATGCACAAATTCTTTTATGACAGGCTTCAGGTTCTCTCTTATATTCTAATGATAACTTGAAGATTCATTCCAGTTTCCAGCATGGGTTGATCAAATACAAAGAAAGACCTTGCAATCTTCCTTTGTGCTGTCTGGAAATCCACTGAGAAAAACTTGTCGTTTGATTCCTTGGTTACCACCTGGGGCATTAACAATGTTCTTTTTACTGCACTTTCAGCTGCTTACGAATATTACTGCTTGAAACATAAACAACTCTGGTGGGACAGTAGATTTACAGCCAGTTTCTCTTTTTACTCACTGAACAGGAAAAATGTGAGTAGGAGTAAAATTCAGCAGATATGGTCTTTGTCATACTTGACATAGAACACTAAGACTTGGTTAACTGTTTCCTCTAATTGTGTTAGTGATGTATTTGCTAACTGGCATGAACCATGATCAATTAATTTTTGTTTTATTATAGCCAATTTGCCTTTTTCCAGCCCTCTTTAGACCAGCTAAACCACCAAGCCTGTTAAATTGCTGGGCTCTTTCCAGAGTACCAGCAAAGCTGCTACCCACCCCAAACCAATCTGTCCGTTTTGAGTCACTGTAAATCTTATGCGACTGCTCCAAGTTTAGTGGGCACTTTTTTATACTGGTATTTATTTATGCAGTTTAGCTCTGGTAACCTCACTGAATCAATCTAGAAAAGGTAAAACTTTTCAGGCAAACATTTAAAATTAATCTAAATGTGCAGGCTTTATTGTTTCAAAACTGTTCACAATGTTGGTTCAAATTTGCCAAATATATTTGCCCAGGAAAGAAAATAGTATTAGGCTTACATCTATATTAGAAAATAATGTGGCACAATAGAAGCAGAACTGAAAAGCAGACTAATTTGATGATGGCGACTTGGCATCTGCACTATATGTTTCAGCAGGTTTTACTTTGGACTAGTTCTAGTCTGATATATGGACTGAATGCCCCTTAGTTACTGGAAGGCATCAGGTATGGTCCTGGAGAACAGCTTTCAGTTTTGTTTTTATCCAAAAGATTTCCTGCTTATGTTTTCTGAAACCTCCGCCAGAGGCGAAGCAAAGCACAGTAAGCAGGGATACTTGGAAGATCTACTTCAAAAACACTTTTGAACCAAACTAGATGCATTCTATGACCTGGAAGGCTGCTGGAAGAAGAGTCTAGTTTCATCCAGTAACTGCAAATGAAGGCATTCAGGATTTCAATGCCAAGATAAAATATTTTTTTTTTCTTCTGGATTCCACCTAAACCACTATGTCCCTTGTCTTCAAGAAGACTATATTAAGAAATGTGCCAGAGTGTGTTTGGGGGGGTGAATTTTTAAGTTTCTCCTGTTGAATTTTCTGCTTTGTGTAGACAATTATTTACTGAAGAATGGCATGGTGATGTTTTTTCCTATTATGTGAGTGTCCCAACCGTCAAGAAACAGTCATTCTCACTGCTCGCTCTCTCTGACTTTCTCATATGAAGTATTAGAGTTAAAACGAGAGCAATAGCAGTTGGATAGACCGATAGATGAATTCTGTTGTTTCAAGTGTTCATCTGACATGAACAGAACGTGGAGTTTTCTTGAGGGTTTGCTGTTGGGAGCTGCTTGACATTGTGTGATATAATTAAAGAAAAATAGGGAAGAGAGCAACTCTCTACTGTGTTGGGTTCCCACCTGTGAGGTAGGCTGTGGATCCAAGTTACTTCTGTAAGAGAAGGAGGTATTGCACATGCTTCTGAGATATCTCTGCTCTTCTGGAAGGCTGACCTTTTTGCTCTTAGAAGAGAGTCTGTTTTTTGTTCTGAGACCAACAGAAGATAATGTATTGAATGAAATGGTTATTTGGAGATTCTGCTTGGGAATGGAGTAAATGTATTATATATTTATATATATTATTATTATAATTATATATTATATATTTATTTAACTGGAAAAGCCTGTCAGATTAACAAAATGTATTACTACTCTCTTGAATTCTTGTATTGACCTTACAGATAAGAGGAATCCCTCTAATGGCACTGTTACTTGAGATAAATTTGACTGAGTCTGGACTACTAAGGGAGAAAAGTAATACCTAGTCCAAGCCATGAGTTTCCAATACCTTGATCTGTTTAATACTTTTTCCCTCAGTATTATTTAAAGACAGCATCTTTGTAAATAACCCCAAACCATAACTGTTCTCCTGTTAACAGGAAAAAAGTAAAGATATCAAAATGCTTAATTTTCTATTGAAAACATAAAATGATCCCACAGAGGAAATAAAATGACAAGAATGACAGACAGGAATAGTCTGTGTAGGTTATATGAATGTATACGTAGTGCTGTCCTCAAAATTGTTTGTTTTCCGCTCTCTAGAAATTCTTTTCTAACAATAAGGAACCTGGTTAACTGACTCCTTGGGAGAGTAACAGTTAGTACTTTGCTATCACAGGAAGGAATACTTCTGTGGTCAGCTTCTCAGGATAAGGTGGTTTGGACTGGCTTTGTTAATGAATGGCAACATCACAGTAATTTGACGTTATTGTCAAGTGCTGCTGGAAGCCAACAGGGAGGATGGTATCTGGAAACAGAATAAAAGGTGGAAAAAAAAAAAGTGAAGAAAAAAAATAAGTCTCACTTGAGAGAGCTCACATTTGCATCTGGTTTTATGGGGCTGTGAAATTATACTACTTACTGAACATGATTTTGGTTGTGACTGTATTAACTATTGTTATCACAAAAGTTTGTTTTAATTTCTTATGGAAACTGGCACTGGACTTTTCAAAGTTTTAAGTGCTTTTTTGTTCTAGGCTATAGAAATGCCTCATAAAAACAGAAAATGAAGGGCCAGAAAAAAGGAAATGCACGAGGCTTTAGTAATGCTGGAAGTGGTTGGTATTAGAAGAGAAAACTTGGATTTCAGGAAGTAGCTCCTGCAATGAACGGATTGTCTCATTTAAAGAACAGCAGATGTGTCATGGAGAACTCTTCAGACTGTTATTATTTTGCCCATTTCTTGCCATTGATTTTGTTGTCTTTCCTTATTACCAGACATATTTGCATAAGAGCAAAGCATATTGTTTAGGTTTCAGTTAAATTTATCTTTTCCCCAAGAAACAGTATTACTTTGAGTAACGGTAATTGTTCCCTGTAGTGGGTGTTAGGCTACCTGATAGTGGCAAGAGGGATAAGAAAAATGTTGTGACTCAGGAGACAAACAACCTGTGATGACTTGTTAGTTTTGTAACCTCAGGATCCCACTTTTGGTCAGTCTTGCTGGGTGCAGGAGTAGTCAGTCAAGCTGCTAATAAAAAAAACCCCTACTATCTCCTTCTGTTAAGTGCAGTGAGATTAAGATGAAAAGCAATTCCTGCTGTCCAAAGTAGATCCTGTATATGTGTGAATATCATGGACTGCTGGGTTGAAATGCCAGGTGTTTTTTTGGGAGAGAAGAAAAAGAAGATTGGAAATACGTTTCCATAAATAAAAATATCATTTTTTTTCTAGGGCGATGCGGGTGCCTGGGGTTTCATTCTGACCTCCAGAAAAAGAAATGAAGAACTGAAAGAGGAGACAAGGGTTTAAACCACCTCCCAGTTATGGATATGGGGGGGATGTCAGTGTGATGGGGTAGTACTTGAAAGGAGTTTTATACACCTCCTCTCGAAGGTCTGGATTCAATGCTGTTTGTCTACAGATTCTCATGAATTCTGTGGGCTTGAATCATATTTTCTTTGAATAGGCTGTAGCTATATCTGAGTGCGCATCTACAGAAGTGAGACTTCTGCCAGCCCTGCTTGCGTTGTCTTGGTGTGTGTCCTTGCCTGGTCGCAGGCTGAACAAGCTGGGTATCTCTGGGAGGAAGCTCAGCTGCAAGCTGTGCACTGGGACAGTCCCCGTGGGTGCCAACAGGCATTCAGGTCCCAGGTACCCCACTGGAGCCCGAGCAGAGTACGTGGTATTGAGGGATTTATCACGCAGATCCACTGCTGTTGGGCTGCACTGCTCCCGGAGGTCGACTCAGCCTCTGTGCGCTGCAGGGTGCAGGTATGCAGGGCGGCCTTAGGTGAAGTTGCATGGCTGCGGGAGGCAATCTAAGGGAGCACAGACCTCAGCACGTGCTGGGCTGGGAGCTTTCCTCTAAATGTCTGCATGTGCCTGGGCAGACTCCCAGAGCAGTCAGGCCTTGCCCCAAGTGCTTTCTTTACTGTTACTAATAAAAGCTCTTGCCAGGGCCCTGGGGCCTCCTCCCACCCTGCCCACAGCCCAGGACCCCATCTCGGGCCCCAGGGGCTGTCAGCCCCTGCCACAGCAGAGCTGGTCTCCTGCTCCCCCGCAGCCCTGTCCTGCCTGGCCATGGGCCCCACTGAGCCAGGCCCACCCTCAGGCCCATGTCCTGGCCTGGCCCCAGGGAGGTGCCTGATGCTTGGGGCTGGGGCTGCCCTGTTGCCCCCTGGCTGGGGCAGTGAAGATGGGTCTTGGCTCTAGCATCGTGGCCCTGGGGAGCCACCAGCCTCCACGATGCCGTGACAGCTCTTCAGAGTGAGAGGAACAGGCCTCGGTGGTGTCTGGAGACTGGTGGTTGGTAGGTGGTCCTCGGTGCTGTTAGTCTCCTTCACCAATTTGATGATGAAATATAACTGGTAAATCATTTACTATTTACTCTTCTTCTAGTTTGTATGCTTCCTTTTCAGTGTCCAGGCATCTCCAGATTAATGCCTTTTTTTCTTTTTGGGTTGGTTTCTTTTTTTGGTATCTTTTCACTGCCTGGTATTCAAGTATTCATTCCTATTCTTAGTTTCCCTAAGCTATCTCTTCCTCTCCTAAGAAAGCAACAGAGCACCCCTTTTTGTACTCCTCCCTTCCTCTCTCTTTTTTTAACCTTTTTTTTATTTTGCAAAGTTCACTTGCATGGACATTTTCTTAAAAGCACAAACTTTGCTGTGTAGGGAATCCACGCATCTCCTTTGCTGTGCCTGCCACTCAATAGTTAAGTGGTCTGGAGAATTAAATCACTTTTGATGTCTGCTCGTTGTCAGTTCTTATTTGGTGCACAGTTTATTCAGAGGAATTTAGACCGGAAAAGCCAGTGGACAAATGGATCACAACGTTGAAGGAAAAGATGGATTAATATAAAAGGGAGTGTTTGCCAAAAGTTGCCCTTGAGGTGACAGTGGGTTTAATATTTTGTGTACTGTGATTTTGCTGTGCTGACTGTGTTCGTGATAGCATGCAGGCAGCTCAGCTGATGAGAGGCACTTCTCATCCAGCACAAAGTAGCTGTGAAAGCTATAAACGGTGGTTTATACTGCATACTGGTAAATGGCCTTCGCTAGGATGCTGAAATGTGTTTCCATGATGCTAACCATAGGCAAGCCCCTTGTCGGGGTGCTGTTTTTACCTGTCCTAGTTATATTCCCTAGCCACTATTTATAAAAAATAAAAAACATCTATGCTATTTCACTCTTTTAATACCCTGTAACTACCTCTGTCCTGGGGCACATGATCATTCATATACACCAGTGCAGCAGGCAGCAGTTTCAACATCCTCACACCCACACTGCTGTGTGGAAGACTTGCTGGGAGTGTGGGAGATCCTGGTTCACTCCACCATTCATCTGTGAGAATTTGCAACCAAATGTTCTTTTTTTTTTTTTTTTCAAGAAAGTATCACAACATTATGTGTAAGGATTATTTTGGAAAGTGGGTTCTCTGCACTACCTGTTAGTGATGCTGCAGTGGGCTAGAATGATCAAGAAATTTGATTATGCATCTCTGCTCCTGTAAATGTTTCTGTTGCTAGTAGGACATCAATTAGCAGAGATGGAGACCCTTTGTCTCTGCTCCTGTAAATGTTTCTGTTGCTAATGTTTCACATTACCTTCTTGGTGAGGGGCAGAGTCAGAGAGGATAGAATGCTGCTAAAACTTTGTTTTGTAAATGGTGCCTTGAAGATTAGCACTTCACTTCCAAAACTTGGTGTTTTGTGTAAGCTACCTCAAAGAAGATTATTTTAGGTTAATATATTCTTTTTTTGTTTCTTTTCGTTCAGTATGCCTGAGAAATCAGTTCCTTGCAAAGCTGTAGTCCCTAGTAAAGTATACGTTTTGGATAAATGTCTTGAGAGTGGAAGGACTTGGCTAAGGACAGGTTATATGCTTGCCACATACTTTCAAAGTGGTCTTGACTTCATGGTTGTCTTATATTTCTGGATTTAGTTCAGGCTGGGAGTAAAGGGTTCTAGGGATGCATAAGGCAGAATTTTCTTTCTCTGCCTGTCTGACCTCCAGTCAATAAAGCTTCCTTTCAGCTTTTTATTAAGTATTGAACCTGCTATCATTTAAGTGTTTATCAAAGTTATTTCACCGTTAATCCATTCTGTAATACAGAGGTGTTCTAAATCCTGTGCTTGCAGTTGTGGACTGTGGCTCACCTCACTTTCACAAACTCTTACAGTGTGCTAGATGCACTTCCAGAAGTGGGAAAGAGAAAAGGCACTGAATGGAAACAGGTTACATGGGCTTCAATTTAGACCTTAATATAACATGTAAGGAGGACCCTGGACAACAGATATGATGACCTAGAGGGTGTAAAATCCTAGTCATATAAGAAGAAAAAGTATATAATGTGAAAGACACTATAGTTCTCCTATGGCCGCTGAATATTGTATAACTGCCTTTCCTTTAAAAACAAATGGATTTCCACATTCACATATTTGCTCTAAAAAAAGAACTGCTTTTGTTTTGACTTTTTGGAAAGAGCTATGTGCGTAGTTCTAAGAGGCTTTTGTTTCATCAGTGTTGTGTGTTTTGCCTCTACTTTGATATAGTTTAATTGTTGCTTTCTTCCTTTACTATAAATATGGATGTTTACATGAACATACATTTCACCCATTTTTAAGCAGCATTTTCACATTCTTGATGATAACAAGATGGCAAGCTGTGATATGTGTGGTGTTCTAGAGGCACAAAGAGTTTATAATGAGTTGTCATTATAATTTGTGTATGTGTCTTTGACTGATGCTATTGTAGCATTCCAGGCAGATGTCCCACCCGCTGTGTGTTCCTAGTTTCAGTCTGATGAACTGCTAAAACTACTCAACAGTAGCTCCGGCATCCCACAATGCATTAGTAATAACTTTTCTTCAAGATGAAGAGGCTTTAAGTGCAGCACACAATCAGTAGCCCACACTGGAAGAAACAAATCAGAAAACCACTGTTCCATAAGCACAGAATTGAAAGAGCTGCATAAGTAAAATGACAGACTATTCATTCCAGTTTGGAAAGCATGAATAGGATTTTTGATGAAGCTTAATTTTCTTCAAGCTCTTCAGCCGTGGATAAACCATTTAAAATAAAAATAGATGTGTTATGGAGCACTGTGCTCGTCACTGTTTATTATTTTGAAAAAGCATGGGTCGTCCTCCTCCTCTTTGCTAATGACAAATAATGAATTGAATCCTCATCTCAATTTCAGCAGTACAGAAGTGGGATAATTCCCCTGGCTGCAGTGACTTTGCTTCACATTTATGGTAGAAAATGGAAGGAAGCATCTGGACCAGTGATTTTAACGGCTTGCAAATAACAGAGTGTGTATTCTCTGACACATCACTGAGCTGCAGATTTTTAAATTGTTTGGTGTAACTTAAATAAACCTCCAGTAGATAAAATTTTAATTGAAAAGATGTATTTTACTGAACGACGTCATGCATCGCTGTTGTTGCCAAATGAGCCTTCCAGGCATCCTATGCCCTTTGTACTGACTGAAATCTATTTCACCTTTGAACAGAATGCATCCTTGAATGAACTGTCTGGTACGCGGTTCTGCTAAACCCACTAAATCTTAGAGAACTTGCCCATTTTAAGAGATTTGAAAACAACCAAAAAACAACATACAAATCCTGCAAACCCCCAGTGCTTTGGAAGAGAACTTTCAGCTTGACAGTAGAGTCGCATGCCAGTGAGTTGAGTTGGCTGGGGAAGTTGTTGACCAAAGGCAATGCTTTAATGCTGGATATTGAGTCTGCCCTGACTCTTGCTGGGCACTGCCTTGCTGTACAAATAGCCACATTCACTTCAGTGAGCCTTCCAATGGAGCACTGCCCCAGTCAGCTCCACTGACATTATGAGAATCTTATCTTTTATTAGATAAATGACAAGCTTCTTTGGGGAACATGCAGATCTGTGCTGGACGTGCTGAAGAGCTGGAGCAGAAGATGGACAGGAACAGAAAAATACAGCCTCCCCTCTTCCTCCTGATTGTTTCTTTTCTTACACAATTATCCGTTGCTGTAATCAAAAGGATGGATGGGAGCATAAGTCAACATCTTTTGAAAAATACGTTGAGCTTGTAGATTACTTTCTCATTTTTTCTGTACTTCTGGCCATTTTGCAATGTAACGCATAAAGAGCAGATGAGGTCATATAAGTCTCTGTTACAGCAGACCTGTGTTTTCAGCTAAGGCCTCTGCCTTTTTTTTTTTGCTGTATTTTTCAAAGTGCAAGATCATAGGTAGCTGGAAGAAGTGTTTTTGAACACTCATTTTCTAAAGAGCTGATCAAGTAGCCAGGCTGTTATAGAATGTTTTTGGAAACTGCTTTGTCTTTACAGTGGTACTTGGGGAATGACAATATATTGTTTGTTAATCACTGTCAGTTTGCAGGTTTTCTTTTTCTCTGTAATGGAAGTATCTGTATGAGAGAGCAAAGGAATATTACGTTGCCCTAGTGTGACCAGCCAAAGCCAAGGAAGAATGTATGATCAACTGTCAAAATATTTTGCCAACAAGTAGTTTAATAGTCTCACATAGCCCAAGAACAGATGCAATGAACAAATACCTTACAAGAGGTGAAGAAGGCAAACAGGAAAAAAGATTACCTACCTCAAGCTGCTGATTTATTTGGGGCAATAATTTTGCCAGCTCTAGCTTAGATGGTGGTCACTGGAATAAACACTGCATTTGTAAGCAGGATTCTGTTTTAAAGGAAATTGTAGAAATTTTTGAAGGCTTGGAGATGTATTTATTTGTTTTTCATGCCAGTATGCCAAGATGAAAGATGAGGTAAGTGACACACTTGTTAATGTCGAAAGAAAATAAAAATACCAACCAAAGAAATGTTTGCAAAACTCACAGCAGTAATACACATGACTCAACCACAGAGAGATGAACGTGTAATCTGTTGAGTAACAGTTGTTCCTGTCTGGACTGATATATTTTGGATCAGATTTTGATCCTAATGAGTTGTACTTAATAGTATGAAGCTGTGGCCTGAACTGATGTCGTTTAATGTCAGTGGAAAGACTTCCAGGAAAGAGCCAGTGGGTTTCGGATCAACATTTTCTTTACAGACAGTTTATTTCAGTGGCACCACTTAGCAGAACAAGCTCTCAATTCAGGTCTGTAAGTACACAAGGCTAAAGCTGGCTGTTCTCTTCATTTGTTTCAGCAGACACAGAGCCTGAACAGGACTTCCCACCAAGTTATACTCTGAAGCATCAGACGTTTGAACGTCCCTTTTTCAAGTGAGTAATTCCTTTTGATCCTGAGGTCGTCCTCTCAGCTGTAAAGTGGCTCAAAGTGTAGTCAGTACTTTCAGAGTGTTATGAATGCTGGAGATACTAAATAGATTCCTGTGGATCATGGGCTAGGGGTTTTGTTGTAGCTGTCTTTATGGTTAGTCTGCCCACAGTTTTAAGGCTTTCAGTGTAGTTTTAAGTTTCGTGCAATGTCCTGAATGAAATTGTCTGGGGTGCAAAAATAGCCAACTTTATTTGAAGTGCATTTTTTCCACTTAAATGCTAACAGTACTAACGTGAAGTTACTGCATTGTTTATTAGCTATGATTGAATAGTATCCATCATGTTCAAATGGTGATGTCTTTTGTCCTCCTCAGTGAAGCTTGACAGTTCCTGTGAACTGGTATAATAATATTTTTACTCCATCATAATATTTAATAGTGTAAGTGAAAAATGAACACATTATGGACTGTCCAGAACCTCTCCAGAGTTTGTATTGGAGACTTTAAATTGTTCACCCGAGACGCAAGAGCTTATGTACTCTCAGACTGACCATAGTAAATAGACAAAGAACATTATGGAACACATTTGCCTTGTGCTTACTCTAGGGTGAGTGAAAATGCAATAGGTCAGCTGGTCTTGTAAATGGAAATCCCCCAGGACAAATAACCAGACCTCAGGAGTTAATACTTTATTTTGTTGCCTGTGTCAACCTAGTAATGTCATATTTGCTTTATATCTAAAATGTATTATTCAAAATAGAAGAACCTGTATTTAAGAGTAAAATTAGATTAGTTTCTGATATTTGATCTGCATGGGAGAGAAGCTGTGCTTTGCCTTGCTTCGAAGACTCTCAAAGAAAAGGGGTGCTGTATCTATCCTAGGGAGAAATGAAGAGGAAATGCATTGCCTTTTTAGCTGCCTCCCCATGGACCTTGGGAAGGGCTTTTCCTTCTTGCCTGTTTCCCCCCTCCCTTCTCTCTTCTCCCAGCCCATAACGAAGGAAGGTAGGGGGTAGCAGAAGGAGGAAAATTGCTGAGATTCAATGCTTGTGGGATCTGGAAATAAGAACCAGCTCATGGGAGAGCCAGGGCAGCCCTGAGGTTAGTGGGTGATGCAGGGCAGCAAGACAGCTCTGGGAAAAATGGCATTTGTAAATGCTGTTGCTTTTCATTTTGTTGTCCAAAGCTGCACACCATTGCTCAGGTTATGTTGTATAACTGCTCGCTCATGTGGGTTTTTAAATTGGGGCAGAGGAGAGAAATAGGATGTGTGCGCACTGGGGTAACAGGAGAAGGGTAAAGGGGAGGAACATGCACAAAATTGTATTTTAAGAATGAGTGCTGTCAGTAAAGTAAATTCAAAAAAGTTTGCATGTAGGCATATCAGTGAAAGGTAAATGTTTCGTGGCTCTATCAATGGGCTAGGTGTAACCTTCTCCATTGGCATTTAGGGTTTGCTCTTCAATACTGCTTTGCACTGCAGGAAAGTTTTGAGAAGTGTGTATAGTATGGGTTTATCTATTAATTTATTTTTTAAAGGAATCTATAAAATAAAGAGATACCCTTGTTGCCATGAAAGGACTTCTCAAATTAATTTTGTGTTCTTGAACAGATACATTATCTATAGATTGCTAAAGCACCAGACAATTTTTTGATACTATTATCCTCTCATTATTAAAGCGGAGCAATGTATTTAGTAAATTTGTAAAGCATCCTGCCACTCTCTTCTGTTTGGTTTTTTTTGTGTGTTGTTTTGTGGGTTTTTTGTTTGGTTTTTTTAGTGGTTGTGGGTTTTTTTTCCCCAGAAACTTTCCAAGGGGGTAAATCAGGGCCTTGACTAGCTTCTCTAAAGATTTCTCATTTCTTATTAGAATCAGTCCTAACCTGTGCATGTTAAGTTTCAGACTAATATTTATATAAGGTGACTATCTACAGCAGATATGGTTCTATATTGATAACTTCAATGTGCCTTATTGTGCTGTGATGTTATTCAATAACTGGATGAGTGCTGTAAATATTTGAAAATGACGCAGAAAAAAAAATAAAAGGTCAGACTGTGGAACAGGTCTTTGAGTTCACTAGCTCTGATCCAGCTTACATCCCTGCAAACATTTTTTGGGGGAACATAACTGCTCCATTTTTTAACTTCCTCTTTTTCCATAGAGATCACAAATCAAGTCTAACTCTTCCAGTCCTCATCAGTTAGGTGTAACTTTTTAGAGCACATTTATTCTGCTTGCAGCGTTGCCTAGCACATTTGGGTAAATGCAAGATACTGCTCATGTCTGGGGTGTTGACATGCTGTTACAGAAGTGTCTGTTGTCTGCCTGGCCCAGGACACTGAGGCGTTCTCGCAGCTGGCAGAACACTTTGCCAGTGCCACGATCATGCTGGTTCACTGTAGGGAACAGATGTTTTTATACTCTAAGTTTACTTGCTCTGGGTTTAAAAACAAAAAATAAAATTAGTAATGATTGTTTAAACAGTTTAAAATACAAAGGGCTCAGTTAAGTATGTGAAAACCTTCTAAACAGGAAGTATAAATCCAATTATTGATTAAGTTTTTAGATATATTGCAGAAAAGATGCCTCTGGAATCTTCCCAAAGATCTTATAAATGAACAAAATTACAATAAATGAAACCCAGAGCAGAAAGCAGTAAAACTCAATATTCTGAGATAATTTTTTAGCTTTTGAAAAAATTCTGCCATATAAGCATGTAAGTTCTATAAAATTTCAGTATCCTTTCAATTTGACTTAGGGTCAAAATAAATACCGAAGAGAATACTCCTTGTGAGTTGCTGTATGGTCTTTGATCAATAAGATTATATTCATTTCCCCATAACTCTTGTAGTGTTCTACAGTAAAACATGCCAGGGGCTGGATACATAAGTGGGGATAGATTTTGCTTTTGTAAAGGAGATGGTACTGATAGTACTCATTCTACCCTCTCTCCTCGTATCTGCTTAAACATAAACAGTGAAGACTCCAAGATGTCCAAAGGGCAGCAGTGACCTTTCAGACCATATAACATTTGGATAAATAATCATGGTACTGTTTGCACTTCAATTAGATTAACAGCTGAACTTGCAAATCATGTCTCTGGAGGGCGTTTTTGGAAAACTAACTAATTGACAGTTGTCTGAAGTAAATTGCTTGATATCGTTCAATGGTAAATTGTGATCATGTTAATTTAATTGTAGTTCTGTCAATGGTATAATTAATGCTGCTATCAAAGCAATGAATCAGTTCATTGGAAAAAGGCAGCACTATGATATTAAATTCCCAGTTGCCATGACACAGAACATGATTCTGCATAATAATAATGTTGGCTTTGCTCACTGCGAACAAGAGCCATTGTTTTCCATGGAAATAGTGGTACCCGGATGCAAGTGTTCTGCATTATTACAAATAATGCAAGCAAATTGCAGAAAGACTTCTGTTGCTCTAAGAAATAAGTTCTCTTCCTAGCTGTCTGGGAAAAGATGTGACCAGGAACTGTGTTTTGTGGTCCATTATGATTGACAAAGATACCGCTGTGGACATTGCCTAGAAATGATGGGGTTTTGCTGCATAACACACACAAGAGCAGAAGCTGGGATAGGACTCAAAAAAATCCCTTTATTACTCCTTTTCCATATTTGTATTTTCTGTTCTCACTTTTGGGAGTCATTTATAGGGGCTAATATGACATGGACTCTGTCCCACATGCATCTTTTCTTCGGATGAATGACTTCCTCAGGCATAAAGTGGTCCTCTTTCCTCCTACCCCCAACGCATGCTAATGCCTGCCTCCCTTTATCAAAGGCATGTCTTGTCATCACCTGAACCTAGGGGCCTTTGAGATTACTGGTTTGGTTTTGTTCTGGTTGAGTGGGAATTGAACTATATGCTTTTATTTCCCCAGCAGTTTGGTTGAGCAGTTGTAGAGCAGCATTACTGAGAAACTGCCTTAAAGGACAGTCTCTGGCACCTCCTGGGTTCATTGTATGCTGCTAGAGCAGCAAAAAGCTGCCATAAAGATTGGCTAAGCAGGCAACTTATAAATGTGTGGTTTTTTTTTCTGTCATTGAGGTATACTCCAGTGAGCTGTAGGTGTTGAGGAGCGGTGGAAAGAGAAGGGTTATTGCTGTATCACTGCCAGAATGCACCAATCTCCACCTGCCAGTCTGTCGTGCTGGAGCTTATTGTGGTTGATGCAATTTAGAGCAGCCCAGTGAAACTGTAGGGAGCTCCTTAAGACTTGTTGGGTACCTACCTCATCTGCAAAGGTCAGGAAGCTGCAGAAGCTGGTTCCTAGAGCCACTCCACTTGCCTTTTTTTTTTCCTGAGCTGTGCTAGGTACTGGCTGGCCAGTGCTATGCTTCATATCCAAAGATTGAAATTTGAGAGGAAGACTTTTACCATAGAGTCAAGCTAGGCTGTTGAATGATTACAACTATTTGTTATAATGGACTCACCTACTCATATTGTCCCTCCCCCACCAATTGCTTTGTATTGGTTCTGATAATAAGCACTTAAAAGTGAACTAGGGTGTTGTAGGAGGCAGGACTGTTAGCCTTTTAGTCTTAGACATGTTGTCCTGTCCTTTTTTCTACATACGGAAAGCACCCACAGGCACAGACATATGTAAGTGCTTACTGATAATTAAGATTTTCTAAATTTGTCTATTTTTTTATTCTAATGTTTTCTCAATTCTGTTTGTTATGTGATGAAATAAAACGAGATATATCTGAAAATAAATTCCCTTCTCCAATATCTGGTATGCTGCAGTCAACAGGCTGGCATTGTAAAAGCAATGCAAGAAGCTATTGTCAGGTACTTTTAAAGGCTAGTTTCAGAGCTGGCTACTCTAAGAGGCCAGGCTCTGCAAACCTACTTCAAGCAGGATTCCAGTACTTCTGGGTGGAAAATGTTAGTAGATATTGCAGATTTTCTTCTAATTACTGAATGCTCTCAAAGTATATTACGGAAGTATATTTTAAAAATAATAAATTAATGTTAATAAAATCCGGAGAAAAACTTTGTAGTTGTAACTTGTATTTCTGCTTTATTTCATAAGAAAGTTGAAGATTTGTGAAGAAAAGCTAGCACTTATGAAAAAGCAGAGGTTTTTCTTTTTTCTTTTTTTGTTTTGTTTTTTTGACTGTTCAAAACAGACAACCTGATTTAATATTGCAAGAGAGGAAAAATATTCAGGCAAAATGCTCTTATTTGAAACTCAAAGATATAAAAATAAGATATTTTAAATTAAAATTAAATATTAAAAATAAAATTTCTAGTATTTTCCTTTTATATGCTGTATGCCGTGAATTCATTTGCAGAAGTGATGACTGAAGGAGACTGTACCTTTATAAACTAAAAAGGTAGTATGTCCTATTTGAAACACTAAATGGAAGTCTGAGCAGAGATTGATACCGATGATTTGAAAGAAAACTGAGTTTGGAAAATATTGTTATCATCTAGCTAAAACAGTAACAGCATAGAAACTTGATTGGCTTTGTAAGAGTGCTGATACTTGAAAAATAAGGTCATACAAATGTATTTGAGGAGGAGGGGAGTGCATTTGTACTGGTATGGGTTCT
This sequence comes from Aptenodytes forsteri, assembly GCF_000699145.1. Lineage (NCBI taxonomy): Eukaryota > Metazoa > Chordata > Aves > Sphenisciformes > Spheniscidae > Aptenodytes > Aptenodytes forsteri. The sequence goes on along the minus strand of NW_008795857.1, from coordinate 7,362,388 downwards.
TATCAATTACCTTTTATCCCAATATAAAGCTCAGGAAGAATATGAACATTTATGTTTCCTTTAAAACATAATTAGAGCAACTGCATTTCTTATGAGAAGTGTTCATGTTGATCTTTTTCCTAAATAAAGTCTTAATTCACACAAAAGAAATACTGTTGAGGGGGTAAAAAGCAAGCTGCTTTGGAGTATTTTAACAGAAATGGTGACAGTTAAGAGCTTTTTGAGAGTCAAGAGTAAATTGAAAATCAATAAATCAGCACAGATTTTTGCATGTAGTAGCTTTATAATTGCAAGCAGCAAGATTTAAATAACTGAAATATTTCTCTTCTCTAGAAAGATTTTTATATTGACTCACTTTCACATCCCTCTTATCTCACTCTTTCCCTTCCAAACAGTTAGTTGTTAATTTAGTTTCTCTTTAAATTGTCTCTCAATCGCATGTTGTGCATTTGTACAAAGTACACTGTTTTCTATCCCTGTCGGTTGGCATGCTGTCTGTCTATAAGCTGGTAAATGTCTGTGGAAATTTCCTACTAGTAGAAATTTCCAATCTCGCATGGTTTGCAGTTAACAATTGAGCATGAGGACTTATAATTCTTTTATTGCATCTTGTTTAGGTAATTGCAGCTATTTCTTCAGCCAAATTCTTAATTTTTAGTCTGCTAAGGTCACTGATAATAAGTCCTGCTTAGGGACATGGTTTAGTGGGAATGGTGGTGTTGGGGTGACGGTTCGACTTGATGATCTTAGAGGTCTTTTCCAACCTTAATGATTCTATGAAAATGTTCTGTGTTTTAATTTTTGGTGACTTTTGCTTAGCTTTTGTGCTAAGAAAAAGATTAAGGTATCTGATCTGTTCATTACTTTCCATGCCTTCTCCTTTTACTGTGTTTTCTAGTCTTCTCTGCATTTTTCTTGCAAATACATTTTCTCCATATTTGTAAAAATAAAACAGCCCCCTCTTCCATGTTCTTGCTTCTGCTGTGTACTTTTGAAGTAGGATGTTGTCCTGGTTTCAGCTGGGATAATTTTCTTCCTAGTAGCTGGTACGGTGCTGTGTTTTGGATTCAGGATGAGAATAATGTTGATAACACACTGATGTTTTAGCTGTTGCTAGGTACGTAGTGCTTACACTAGTCAAGGACTTGTCAGCTTCCCGTGCTCTACTGACTGAGAAGGCTGGAGGTGCACAAGGAGCTCAGTGGGTGGTGAGCAATTGCATTGTGCATCACTTGCTTTGTATATTCTTTTATCATCATCATTATTATTATTTTCCCTTCCTTTTCTGTCCTATTAAACTGTCTTTATCTCAACCCATGAGTTTTACCTTTTTTCAATTCTCTCCCCCATCCCACTGAGGGGAATGAGCGAATGGTTGTGTGGTGTTTAGCTGCCTGCCAGGTTAAACCACAACAGATGTTTAGAGGGAAGCATCAGATCCAGAGTAGGATGTCTGGATAATAGGATTTATTAGAACTGAAGAAAATGTTAATGAGGGAGTCAAGCTACACCTGCATACAGCACACATGATACCAATTCACGGAAGCAATAAAATGGAAATTAAGATTCATATCTCTAAAATTCATAACCTCTATCTCCCTAACTACACATGTGCTTCACCATTCCTACCATTACAGCTACTGCACCCTAGAAACCACATGTTGCACTTTGGATGACTCTGAATTTCACATTGTGGGAAAAGAAGCTTGAAATATTCAGGGAAAGCTAAAACATTTCCCATGGTTGAGAAAACATTTGTGAGGACTGCAAATGCATAAAGCGTATTCTGATATGTAACAAGAAGTGATTGGAAATCTTTTTGGGATGACCTTAAGTTTTTACAGCTCGTAAATATTTTACAATTCAGACAGCTGCAAAAAGCTGAGCACTGTAAGAAGATCTCTGCAGTCTGCACTTCAAGTGATGAGGTGGTAACACTCCTTTCAGAAGAAAATGGGTAGGTTCCAGGTAACAAAGTTTGTGTTGGTGTCAATGGAGGGGGAAAAAAAAAAGACACAAGAACTTGTTCAGTCTTTGGCCTGACATCTCTCTGAACAATTTTTTCCATGGTGAACTTTGTGATCTGTCTATTCTATATGAGCAATGTGAATTTACTATTTGTAATACTGTAAATTACAAATCTCAGTTTATAATTGTAAACTCTTTTCTGACATTCAACAGCAAAAGTGTCATTGACCGGGTAGCTTTTTGCACATTAGCTTGCTATTTCATGACAACCACCTCATAACAAAAAATAAAGTAGCGTAAATCTCCACTACAGCATATAGTTTAGATCAATATCAGATTGCCGCAGCATTTTTTTGGTTTTGTTTGTTTTTTCACTGAAGCTCAGAATTATTCTAGATTAATGTTATATTCAAGTACAAAATAACGGTATTGTGCTTTGATGGCACTCTGATCTAACATAAATATCTGACCTAGCTGTAGGGCAGGAGAGGTTGAAACCAATATTCTACTAAAGCTATACATTGAAAGCATACCTACCTTAAACAACTCTATTCTCTCGCTCTTTTTTTAAATCAATAGCTATTACTTATTTTTAGACAGAATTTTGGTCACTTATATAGCTCCATTCTGTGCATTCAATTCTCAAATATAGTATTTGCACTGAGCTTTTTGTTAAAGTAATAATACATACATCAGGAAAGACATAGTTATGTGTTATACAACAGCTTTAGAACATTTTTCCAGGAAGATGCTTTCTTTCCTGGACACAGCATCAGATTTCTTTCTGATCTTTTTAGTGGAGACTGAGTCTGATTTCATTCAAAGCAACCAAAACACATCTAAGAGTGTTGGGAAATAAGTCTGAAATAAAATGCATGTTGTTGTCATGACAACTAAATGCTAAAAGGCATGCAGAGAATCATTATTAAATAAGATGTTGATGAAGTTGTTATGGCAACTATACAGTAATATGAAAAAGGTGAGGTGACTCTTTTCAGAACAATATTGTATGAAAAGTTTTCCTCATTATTTTTACAATGACATGTCTTGATAAAGGGGAAAAAAGAGGAGTGGAGAACTCGGTACAAAAGGAGGTCAGATTCAGCTATCTACCTCAGTGTATTTGCCTTAAGTACAATAATGTTCCATGGAGAGTATCTCTGCTTGGTTTCCAGTCTTGTCATAGATGGATCAGAACACAGAAAACACTAGAATATATCCCAGCGCTCTTTCCCAGTGTTATAGTCCTATAATTCAAGGCCACATTTCACAAAGTGATAAGCCTTCATGGCCCTCATTTATCCTCAATGGGGTACACAAAGCCTCAGCAGCATTTAAGAATGGACTGTGAAACCTTAACACAAAAATGGGATAGGGAAAAGGTTAATGGTAAAGAGTAGTATTAAGAGGCTTCAGTTTTGTGAAAGAGTTTATTTTTTTTAGCACACAGGATGACTTCCTTGTTTGTTTAGCTTAGGACTTCCTAATAAATGAGTATTTGCTAATAAAATCATTAAATGGATTGTATAAACGTACTTTGGAAGCCAGGAAGCCTCTTAAGCAGCAACTGCAGTGGAAGTGAGTATCTGGGCTCTGTGCCACAGCTTGTGGTATGAGCAGTACTAAAAGCTGCCTTGCCCAGCGCAAAAGAAATGAGGGGGTATGCTCAGGGAAGCCAAAATATCCCCTGTGCTGTTTTCCCTTGTGTGCGGCGCACAGCTGGCTCCATCCTGCAAGTCACTGTGGCTTGTTCTTCCTGGTTATCAGCCTTCTTCTGGGGGACTCTTGCAGGGAGGCAAGGGAGGCTTTCTCTCCTAGCAGTGCTCCCTTCCTGGAGACAGGAGTGAGTGCAGGAAAGAGGAATGAGCAGGGAGCATATGGAAAGCCGTGGTTAGAGATACTGGTGCAGATTCACGTGAGAGTGAATAGGCTTTGTGCGTAAGAGCTGGCCACCTCCTTGGCCCCTTGGGTTCTACCGCAGCAGGAGGTGAGGCAAGGCTGATAAGTATTTTTATCCAAGCGGTTTCTCTCCATGAAACAGTGTTTTTTCCAGTTAAATAACTTTTTTGGTACCTTTTTTGCATGAAAAATAACTGCTATGTGTGGAGATGCCTTTTTTTATATATAAGTTTTTAAAGTAACACAAAGCTAAAATATTGCAACTCTAAACTAAAGAACGTTGGTGTGGATGTTCTGTTGCAGTGCCTTCTGGCACTTAGAGTTTACTTGTCTGATGTCTGGCTTCCTCTTTAAAGGCTGAGCTCCCAAGCTGGACTTTAGTTTTGTGAAATCTTTCAACCGCAGTTCTCTCCTGTAACACTGTTCTTCTTGGTATCCATTGAAAGAACGTAATGCATCCAGAGGTGAGGGAGAATTTCAGCTTGAGGCACTAGAAGAACTACAAGTAGTGGAAGATACCAGACTTTGAATCAGAATAATTTTTCAGGGTTATTACCAAAAAGTATGAGACTTCTGTGGGAGATGGAGAACATGTTTTGAAACCTGAACATGGGCCTGCGTAGAACTGGGGTACATCGTGATTTTGCAGATTTGAAAGCAGTTGTTGCCTACTTGCGTTGAAAATACATGTCAACTATGGCCTGAGGTCAGATGTTAGCTACTTCTCCTTGGGATTACGGTGGCAGAATCGTAGAATTGTTTAGGTTGGAAAAGACCCTTAAGATCATCGAGTCCAACCGTTAACCTAACACTGCCAAGTCCACTACTAAACCATGTCCCTAAGCACCACGTCTCCACGTCTTTTAAATTCCTCCAGGGATGGTGACTCCACCACTTCCCTGGGCAGCCTCTTCCAATGCTTCATAACCCTTTCAGTGAAGAAATTTTTCCTCATGTCCAATCTAAACCTCCCCTGGCGCAACTTGAGGCCGTTTCCTCTTGTTCTATCACTTGTTACCTGGCCGAAGAGACCGACACCCACCTCGCTACAACCCACTTTCAGGTAGTTGTAGAGAGCGATGAGGTCTCCCCTCAGCCTCCTTTTCTCCAGGCTAAACAACCCCAGTTCCCTCAGCCGCTCCTCATAAG
>NW_008795857.1:7317942-7356842 GCF_000699145.1 Aptenodytes forsteri | reverse complement strand
CCACAACTCTCTGGGCCCGGCCGTCCAGCCAGTTTTTTACCCAGCGAAGAGTATGCCCGTCTAAGCCACGAGCAGCCAGTTTCTCCAGGAGAATGCTGTGGGAGACAGTGTCAAAGGCTTTACTAAAGTCTAGGTAGACAACATCTACAGCTGTTCTTTCATCCACTAAGTGGGTCACTTTGTCATAGAAGGAGAGGATCAGGCTAGCTGTGATGACTTCTGCCTTGGAAGCTTTTTTATATTTTACTCTATTTTGAAATTCAGACAACAGTGAGTTTTTAGTAGAAACTATGACTGCAGGCATACATTTCTTAATCTTCGTGTTATTTTCTACTGTGTTTGTACCAGAGGTATGGACTGAGTTGACTTTACTGAAAGGGTTGGGGAAAAAAGTGTTTTGGCAAAAGCTGGCTTCCAACCCAGAGGTTGGAAGCGGGGTGGTGGTGGTGAAGGAACCATTTGAAGCAGGACAGAGGAAAGAAGCTCATGTAAATAAACTGTAGCTTTTTTCTCTCACATTGGGTCTGTAAAATTAAAGCCATCCAGAGCTCTTCCAAGCAGAATCTTGTTAAAGAGCCCTGAACTCCTTTGCCTAGCTTCTGCAGCTTCAGCTATTTTCATTACTACAAGTTATTGTTTTATTTCACAAGACTAAATTAAATGGTTTTGCTAGCCCAGAGAAAATTAATTTGAATCACTTCCCTGCCTCTAATAGACTGTCCCGCTGGCATAAACAGAGGTCCTGAAAGCATGAGGAGATGTCTAAGCCACCTGTGCATAGCAGGCCCTTTTCCCATGTGGCTAGTAATAGCTAAGGAAAAGAATGTGGGTTCACCACTAATCAAATTAATATATTTTCCAGAGGGAAGGACCAATTACATACTACTTTGTAGTATCTATAACTTGGCTAATTTTTAAGGCACAACTTAATGATACCAACAAAATTTGCCAGTTGCTGCTATTCTTCTGATTTCTTATTCATGGATAAAACCCGGTGGTAAGAGTCGCATCCAGCACCACTTGCTCTGAATTTGTGTGTCATCAGTTAGTGGTGTTATTTCACTATGCTGTCTGCTCTCAGGGGGATGTGGAGACTACTGGCATCCTGCTGATTTCTAGGGCAGTTTTGAAATACAAATGTAAGTGCAGAGTGCTCTGAAGAGTTAGTATATCAGAATGCAAATGATAAAATCTGTTTAAATGTGGAAAAGGAAGAAGTGTACGAGGGAAAGATCGTGTGAAGAACGAAAGAATACTACATTTTAGAACAGGCCAGACAGAGACTGGTGTCTAATTACTAGACTCTCATTTACTAAGTGGTCCAACAATGCTGCCAACAAGAAATCTGATTAAGAAAAAGCGTCTAGATTGTATTCTTCTGAATATCTTCCTGCTTTTTTCTCCTCAGACTGAAAAGAGAGTCCTGGAGGAGTGCTGGGCTCAGGCTACGTGTTAGCTTTGGTCTTCTCTGTCCTTTGCAAAGTACAATCTGTTTATACTTTCGTTAGCTGTGCCTCTGTTCCTGAATGCCTGTTCTCATGCAAAACTCTTTACAGTGATAAGAAGTGGCAGGTGTAAAGCTTCCTCTATTGTGTGAGCGCAGCAAGAGCTTTTTCCAAGAACGTCCAACTTGGCTCTTCTGTGATACTTTGCACAATGCTTTTCTTCTGACCACAATGCACCTGAGAAGTGTGACTGGATGTTTAATATCTTTCTAAATTTAAATTTTTTAATCCTATAGGAACAGATTAGGTGCATTTCCTGGCTTTGATAAAACCCATACAGCCAACCCCAGACTCTTGATAGGCTGCTAGCAGCCACTCTAGGTGAATGCACAAGGCATCTCTACTGTGGACTGATCCCACTTCGTCACTCTTGGAAAGAAACATCAAATAGATTTTTTGAATACTAAAGCTTCAAGGCATTCTAGTGCATAAGATGTACAATTTTCTTATCTTTTTAATAAAGAGGGGTCTGTAAAGTATGGTGCTTATGTTCTAGTCCGAGGGAAAGGAGCAAGGATGCAGTGAGGAAAACAAAAGGCAGAAGCTGAGAGAAGAAATGAGCTAAAAACTCAAGCACTTCCTTCTACAGTGATTGTAGCTTCATTGTGTCTCCTAACTACTGCAATCAGATGAATTGTATCATGGTTTTTGCAAGCACCTGGGGCAGTCGGTGGATATAAAGAAAGATGGAGGAGAAAGGAAAAATTATTTTTGCATTTTGATGATTTGAAAGCTTTCTCCATGTTCATTTTATTCTGATGCAGGAAGGTGTAGCTGGTGAACTGTTCACTGAAGCACAGCAGAAAATGAGTACTATAGGAATCTGAGGGGTTGACACAGTTTTGGTGCAGTGATTTGCAAAATAGATGGGACACTAGAAATAAATTTTTGGTCTAGCTGGAATCCTGAAATCTCCATGCTATGGTAATGCCATTTGTTCATAGCCTTATAAAAAAAGACCATTGCAAATATGTGGATTTATTTGATTATGACTCATCTAGACAGATGAGCCAAGGGACAGCAATGGGGAAGTGTCAGCTGTTCTCATTCTTCTAAATAGCTTCACTTTCAGGTTGCTGAAAAGGTGTTTTATTGCAGCTGGATATTTTTCTTCTTGGATTGTTTAATGATACTGTCTTTGCTTCAGTTGATGTTGGCAACAATAGTACTTTAAAAGTGTTTTCCATTTTTCTCTGAGTGCTTCTTACTATATAGGACTTGATAAAGCAGCAAATATTGGGGACGGGTGAGGTTCTTTTTGGGCTGCTTTTGTTGTTTTGGAAATGTCTGTATTCACTGTACAGTTGCTCCATTGCATTGTCATTTTTCTGAAGGCTTTATTTTATCTCTCCTCACAGGAATAACGAGAAAAAAAATCCCAGTCTCAGGGAATAATCAGAGGCAATGGTTATTAAAATAACCAATAAAAAAAATACAAAAGTGATTCTTTTCCTCTTGTTAAGAATTCATCCATTGAATCTTGATCTGTATTTCTATAAAGATCGTCTAGGGTATAACTCTCTTTTCTGGGTTCTTCTGTAGCCTGATAAAGGGTCTGTCATTGTCATTTCCTTTAAAACAACTGTACTTTTATGTATTCTTCTGTGGCCACCGTCCTGTGGCTAAACAAGGCCTGAAGGTGCAGAATGAGGACTCAGGTATGTCTGCAGCATGGCATTAACTGTAGGCCAAACCAGGTAGCTTTGACCTAACTGATCTGGGTACCAAAAGTAGTCCAGCTGTGACATCCTATAGCTTGGCATGGGATGACTTATGCCCTCTTCTGAAGTTGGGTACTACATGTGAACTTCCTTTCTGTGGTTGCTTTGGATCTCAAAGCACAGTAGAGAGACAAAAACGTGATGGCAATGCTTGCTGCCTATATGGCAATATTAGGCAATGCCCTAATATTGATCTAAAGTGACTGGGACTTCAAAACAAGATGCATTTTGGTCTATGCTCCGAAGAGCAACTGTGAGCATAATAATTCACTTTATCTCATGTAATATGAAGTTATCATTACTATTCCAGTTTTTCCCATTTTTTAAAGCTGAGAAACAAGAATAACTCAACATCTGTCAGCATAAATATTCATCCAATTTGGAGACCTTGTGCTAATTCTGTTGTCTCTTAAAAGAATCTTAAGGGTTATGCAAGGAAGAAAAGTCTTAATTGGTGAGTTTCTGGTAAGAGAAGCTGAAATATGAAGCTAAACAGTTCTCTCTGCCTTCTGTCTGGAAATCGATGTGTTAAGTAATAATTAGCGTATTGCTCTTTCTGTCCTCAAAAAAAAAAAATCTATTTCAATTTCATGTTAATATTACTTATGCTTTCATAAAATTTAAAATAGTATGCAAGGAAGAAAAGTCTTAATTGGTGAGTTTCTGGTAAGAGAAGCTGAAATATGAAGCTAAACAGTTCTCTCTGCCTTCTGTCTGGAAATCGATGTGTTAAGTAATAATTAGCGTATTGCTCTTTCTGTCCTCAAAAAAAAAAAATCTATTTCAATTTCATGTTAATATTACTTATGCTTTCATAAAATGCTTTTAAAATAGATGTCTTAAACTGGGATACTAAGCAGTGACAATGGTAAATCTTGGAGCAACTCAAGGGTAGCAAGATAATTCATTGAATATCACATTGGTCAGAATAAAGAGAGTAAGGTCTCTTCCCATTCTGGTATTGATCTACTTGGTGCTATTGTACAGATCGTGTATATCTGAGGCTTAAATTTCTGATCTGTACAGTGGGCATAACTGTGCTTTTCTGTCTCGTAAACCACTGCAAGACTTGAACTGTAACAAAAACCTGTTTTTGACAAAAGAATGGAAGTCCAGAACTGACCAGTTTCTGGTGAATTAATACTTTGTCCAAACAGGCTTTGCAAGGTCCTGGAGATGTTGCAGTAGACTGTCTTGCAATCTGGGCTTTCATGTATTAGTATGTGTAGCAAATGAAGTTGAACAGCCAGCAGATAGCGTAACTTTGAAGCAATTAGTATTTCAATAGCCTTCTTTCACTGACACAGGTTAAATTTTTGACAGGACAAGGGGGAATGGCTTTAAACTAAAGGGGGGTAGATTTAGACTAGATATAAGGAAGAAATTTTTTACGCTGAGGGTGGTGAAACACTGGCACAGGTTGCCCAGAGAGGGGTGGATGCCCCATCCCTGGAAACCTTCAAGGTCAGGTTGGACGGGGCTCTGAGCAACCTTGAAGATGTCCCTGCCCACGGCAGGGGGGTTGGACTAGATGACCTTTAGAGGTCCCTTCCAACCCGAACGATTCTATGATTCTATGAAATCTTGAATATGAACTTGCTATTATTGGACTTCAAGTACCAAACATATTGTGGCTCAGAAAAAAGACTTGGTACTGAGAAAGGTAGAGGTGTCTCAAAGAAAAGCTGTGCACTTGCATGCATTCACACCCACACATGCACAACCTTTATTTTGAGCTGCTGTTAGGATACTTCTAAGTAATTCCAAATGTCACATGCCTGATTTTTAAATGTCAGGACTTGTGCAGCTCCCTAGGGCAGCACCTCTGAAAATGCTATTAAGGATAATAGAGAACAAAGATTAACATAACCAGGATTTTTACTGCAAATTCTCAGTGACAAATTTTGACAAGGCTAGTTTGATTATATGCAAAGTGACCAAGGAGTGTAAGCCGCTATAAGAGAAGACCTGCAATTTGTATTCTATTGGTTATTTTTTCATTTTTAGCTAACTTAACAATAGTATCTATGTTAAAGCCAACTGAACTGTCAAGTAAATTTTAAATGGGCTCATAGGGTGACATTGTATCCCTTTGCAGTATCCCAGATGGCTAACCTACTCTGGTAAAGAACACTTCTTGTAACACTGTCACGCTGTGAAGGCAACTTTCAAAAGTACTGTCTCCACGGAGTATCAGTCTTTTGTATTATTAATTTACATATTACTTTTGGCTGAAGTAAAGAGCTTTGCTACTACAGCATCTGATTTTGGCTCAGAGAAAGCAGTGAAGAGAAGACTTGCTAGAACTTCACAGGATACTCTGAGTCTGTACGTACACAGTTTAGGGTAGGCTGCTGCGCTCAGGAACCCTGGTACAGGTCCAGGACACAGTCATGGTTTCTGAAATGGCATAAGAAATTCTCACTGTAAAGGGGAGAGTATTAAAGAAGTCTTTATGGATTCAGTGACTGATCCATGCATAACAAGTTTTTGCTGTGTGCGTGGCATGCTGATACTTGTAGTCCTTTGAATAAAGGCTGTAGATTTTGTTTTTTGGCTAAGTCTCAACTTCAGGACTGCAGCGTTCCTATCTGCAGAGATACTTGGCTGAAGGTTAGCTGGCTAATTCTGAAGTGTTGGACAGAGAATGCAAGCACTGTCCTTGTTCTTGAGCCCTGTAATACCTGTTAGAAATACATAATGTACATACTATAATCACAGTAAAAATCTGATAATTCAACATGAAACTTTTACAGGTGTATCATAAAGTTGCAGAAACATGGCTCTTGTATTTAAACCTTATATTTAAGTATGTGGTAACAGCAACGCGTCCAGGAATGGTGCAACTAACTGTAGGAGAATTGTTAAGAGTTTTTATTGAAAGCTCATTTATAGTATTAAAAAAATTATTCACTTTAGTCTATTTATAATATTTCCTGGATACAGTAAACGTTTATGTTACTGAGAAACTGTAGACTATTCTCTTTGAAAGTGGCCTGGAAACTACAAGCACCTTAAATATCTGTTTTTTGTATGGGAGCCCCAAGGTTCAACTTTAACTTTTTATTACTTTCTAAGATTTATAAGGAATGTCCCACCTGTTACAGTTGGAAGTACCTTTAGAAAACTTCTGTTAAACAGCAGTTATGCTGTTTATGCAGTACCTGTTCTGGGTCTTTTTCCCAGAGATGTCCCCAATTTGTTCCCGATTTTTGTGGCACTGGTTGACGCTTTCAGTGTGTGGTACACTGTTGTGAAGTGTGCGTTTGTAAAAAGAGCAGGAATATCTTCCTTGCTACTTCTCTCTTCTAGCTGGAAAATGACATGGCTAAATTGCTACTGGATAAAAATGTGGTTAATAAAGGCATTACTTTGGGCTAGGCAGCTGTGGTTTTTCAATTCAGGACAGAGTTGCTCACGTCTAGCTCTGGAGGAGCTTGCTGTATGGGCCTCTTGCCTTGCTTGAAAAGCAGAAATGGATAAGGTACATACAACTCTGTCTTAAGCTTCAGTCTGACTTATTTCCCCGTTCGTCCTTTCTCTTTTTTCCTTTTCCTCTCCTCTGCTGTAGTTTTATTTTCCAGTTTCCTCCAAGATGTTGCTTTACACAGTTTTTTCTTTACAGGCTCAGAAGTGAGGAAGGATTTTATATGTCTGTATGTTTAGCTGGTCAGTGTGATATATCTTAAAGGGTCCTAAGTACTTGACCTTAGAAAATCAAGACCTCCCCTTCCAAGCAGCTTGTAAAGAAGTGCCATTCTAGCACTTATGAGTAAGGTTGCAAGCCTCATAGAAATTGGATGAAGACCAATTTTGAGACCCAATACAGAAAGGTCCTGTTTGGTTTGAAGGGAAATAGGCAAATCAACTGAGTTCTCGAGGAAAGACTGCAAAGTGCCCATCTTAGATGCTCTCTGCCTAAGTGGCCTTAGGGGGCTGTAGCTGGGGCCTCCTACAAGTTATCATATCCTTTGATTTCCACAGTGTGGACACAACTGACAACCTAAGATTTCCACGTTCTAATTGCATGTGGAAATGTAGGTTTTCCTGCTTTCACTGATGAAGATAAGATCAGGTCTTCTGGTCTAGCATGGGAAACCTTTCCACAGAGTCAAGCAACATCTCATGAGGTTCCACTCTAAAACTGTAGTAAATCAAATGCTGTAACGCCTGCTCACAGGTATAGAAGTAGTTGGTTTGATATTCCCAAAGCTTTTCTTGAACTAAAGACTTGTACAGTCCTTTCTGACCGCGTGTCTATTGTGGGAGAGTGTTTGTCAGTGCATAGGAGGCATTAATCGGTCTCATTTGCTAGAAAGTCTCTGGAGAGCCTAGCTCAAAGGGTCGGCAAGGAAGGACAAGAACGGCTTCGCGGACTAAGGGAGTCTGGATGGCCTTAAAGCTCATTTCTTGTTCATGCTTGCTTATTTTTCCTTTTTCCTCTGTTTCTTCATGTTGTGTTTTTAGCTTCTGTTTGAGAAGCGTCACACGACATAAATACTTGATAGGAGGACTGCTTAGCTAAATTGTTTAAAGACCATACTTGGGTTTTCAACCTGCCTGACCACACTAAGCACCTAAGGCTTTCACACATGCACAGGCTCCCTAGAAAGGCCACCTGGTATACTGGTGAAATGAAGTCAACCAACACAAGTTCCTAAAGGTGGAGGATAGGCGAGACTCCCCTCTATGAAGTATGTCAATGATGGGACATCAGAAAAACTTTAAAAACTGTCCTGATATTTTAAAATATTTTTTCCCAGAAATATGTGTATCTTCCACTGTACTATTCCCTTTTTAATTTCCTTATCTATACCAATCATGTTCACTTTAGCAGGGATAGCTGTCTATGACTCGATAAAAGTTCAAAAACCTCTGACTGCTTTTTTTTTTGGTCTTTTTCTTTTTTCCTATGTTCCTGTGATAAACACAGCTATGGGAAAATAAACACTAGACATCTCTAAGTGAATGTCATACTAACTGAGAAGAGGTCAGGGTATACAAGAAGTGACATATTTCTTAAAATCATTCACCAGTAGCCTGCTGTCATGGATGTTTGTTATTTCTATATCTGTGATGACTGGAATCTAGTGCTCCATTTTTTCTGCCTACTTGTATGTTATGATCCTAGTAAGAATTCAAAAGCAGGAAAATATATTAAAATGATGTGATGAAAATTAGGTTGGTGGGTTTTTTTGGTTTGTGTTTTTTTTTTTAAAAGGGTAGCAATATTTTTTCTCTTCATTGTGAAAGCTGCACTTCATGCATTCGTGGATTTGGTAATACAACAGAAGAGGAGGAGAGTTCTGATACTGACGTCTAATAAGGGTAAAATGGGATTGGAACAGACAAAAGCGAGCTTAATTTTCTCATTTACAAAATGTGAGCATTTCATATCGCAACATTATGCAGTACATCAATGTGAAATATAATTATGTTGAATTACAATAGAGGTGCTATAAAAGTACAAGGCACATCTGACATCCACTGGCACATCAAATAATTTTTTTTTCTTCTGAGAATAGGCTGGCAATTAGAATGGATGCCAAATGGATTTGTAATGAAGGGGAATGTTAAATACAGTCTTACCCTACTTATTGTCACAGCAATTACCTAGGCTTGTTTTCATTCTAGTGATTGTACTTCATTATAAGTGCTAACACTTTGATCTGAATTTTGGCTAAAAGAACATTTTTGCCAGAGATCAGCACCTTTGTTCCTGCTCTTAACATGATACAGAGCATGGCAACATATATTGTATGGGACTGATGCATGAATATTGATATTATTAATATTATTAGTGGCGTCATCAATGTATGGAAAAAAAAAAAGAAAGGGCAATGTAAGTAGGTGTAGGGCACAATTTCTTGAATACGTCATAGAAATGATCAGTTACAGTATTTTATACCTGCAGTCAAATTTTTAGGGTGGTTACTCCAAGATCTTTCTAACATTAATATATTTTGAAACTCAGGTAATGGTACTATAAATCCAAAACCAGATAACACCTATCCCTCGAAAAATTTTAGGGTGTTTCTCCTTTCTTTTCAGGGAAAAAAAAAATGCTTTCAAACTAATTCTATGATTCTATATATACACAATTATATATGTATAAAGACTCCTGTGAAAACACCCTTTATGCAGCCTGTAAAAGCACCCTGCTATGTGATTTTTATTTGCAGGCTAATGGAAACTTTTGAAAAGTAGTCAAAGTTGTAAAGGCTATTTTCTTTCAACAAAACTGGCTGGCAGTATGTTATGGGAATCGAACAGTTTTGAGAGATGGAAACGTTGCTCATAAGCCTTGCCAAAAATATGGCATAGTAGGAGATAAAGATGATGATTTGAAGTTAGTATCCTGAGAGTTTTGTATTCTGGTGAATAATATGAGCTCATTGGCAAAGTTTCATGGAGTTTTTTGTGGCCATCTTCCTGTTTCAATCTTTATAAGCCAGTAAAACTGTCTTCACTCTATAACACTCATTGGTGTTATACAAGCTTCCCCCCCCCCCCCCCCCCAAAAAACCCCCCCCCCCCACACAGTTAGAAAATGTATTACTTTACTTTGCGAGGAACCATACAAGATAAAGGAGAATACCACATGAACAAACTATAATGACTTTACTGTCCAATCTCAATGTAAACAGAAGCAAAATGTTTTTATTTAGGGTAAGTTTATATGAGAGATGACCTTAGACATTATTGCTGTCAAATGAAATAGTAAAGAAAAATAACTGGCTTCTACTGCATGTTTTCTGTTTCCTTTTCCTATTTGCTAAAGTACAGATTTATTTGAATCATTTTTGCAGAACACCGGGCTGTGTCCTTTTCTTATTCTTCTGTCAGGTATCTGGGCTTTTTATAGCTTGCTTTATTTTTTGTTCTAATCTTTCCACACATTCCACTCTGTCCTTTGTAAAATGTAATGGCATTGCAGTTTGCTGTTGATTATTACTTATCCAGAAAGCTGTTTATTTCCTCTTGGCACATTTTCAGCAAAAAACTGTTCTTTTTCTGTTTGGCCACGACATTGCTTACTGTCATTATTAAACATCTGAATACTTGCATTTTCCCTTAATTTCAGAATGAAAAGTAAGACTTCAGTTACTGGAAATAAGTTACTTTTCCTTAAGAGAATCATATATATATACATGTCCATTTGTCTGCATTAATTTTGGTTATGACTATAGAGTCTAATAAATAAGGAATACTTTCCCAAATATGTAAATACATCAGACTGAATTAAGGCTTGTTCTTTTCTGAGTTTCCTTTGGGCTTTTTTATTATTAACTAGATAAATACAAACAGTTTCACATGTAATTAGACTCACGTGAATCATATGTTGAGAAGGCATCCACACTTTTTGGTTATATTTTTAGGCATTCCTTATAATTTTCAAGCTGACCACTATTGACCTTTTTTCAAACTCATTTGCTGGAGGGTGGGGTGCTTTTTTCTAGGTTTTTCAGCATCAAATATTTGGGACTTTTAACCAACCCACACAATGTGCACCTTGTTTGTACATATGGACATGAGGTTGTCCAACCTTTTTAACATGGTAGAATGGATAATAGATCAGTTAGGAGGCTCCTTCATCCAAAAATGTAATTGACCCCTGGCCAGCAGTATTGCCCTTTGGATCAGAACAGTTACCTCTTCCTTTGTAGAAATGACTGGGAAAGCTCATGAGGTTCAGTGTTGACCATCGCAGGAAGCCTTCAAAAGCTGGGAAGCTTCACACACGCACTGCCAGAAAACCTGTTCCCCCTCTGTCCCTGTGAGGGCCGGCAGATGATGGTGGGTCATTGGAATTTCAGTTGCAATGCCCTGCCTTAGCTTCTAGCTAAGCAAGCTGTAGATACTTTCATGGGTAGATCACCAGTTTGAGTCCTGTCTGGTCCAGTTCAAAGCTGTTCTCATCTAATGATGGGCCAGCCCTGTGGATGCTGTATGGCATGGGGACTGACTCTCTCTTGCTATACATAGGTGCTGTATCAATCCCAAAGTGGTCTGATTTCCTCACGGGTCTTCTGCTGAGGCTACCACAGCAGTAGCCAAGATCTCTGTACTCACTAAAAGGTGTGAGGGTTGCAGTGCTCTAAGCACTATGCACATGTATTGAGAGCAAGCAGGAAACATCCCCAAACTACAGCTGTTGTTTTTAAGCTTTGTGTAGTTTGCGTTTCATCATATTTTAGAGTCTGACCCATAGTTTGTGAATTTTGGGGCTAGCAACCTGAGATTGCAGGAAAGGTTTAAGAGAAAGATGTGGTCTCTGAAGGAGACTGCCAGTAGCTGTTCTGGAGGGGAAGAAGTGAATGGTTCCTTCATGTGAATGCTCCTTCCAGCAGGGAAGAGAAGAGAGGCTTTGAAGAAAAGGGATGGTTAAAGCTGGGGGGCCGGAAATTTACCTACCTCTTAGGACCTGACCTCAGAGTGGAAGGAGGCTGGCAAAGGAGGAGAATTCCAGCAAACTACCTTGTCCCTGGCAGCTGAGGGTTGAGGAGAGCCAATTTAAAGACAAGCATCTGTATTGCAGTTGCCACAAGCAAGGGGGATGTTGCAGAGCCATGATGTTTTGTGTGGTCCATCTAGCTGAGGTGGCTGTATAGCTGAACTGTTTTTATTTTTATTTTTTCTGCATCTGTGTGTGGCTTGATGTAATCAATAACAGTCAAATAATGCTCATTGCAGAGTTCTCCTGCTGATTCATATGATGTACCATATGATGGTACACACATACACCACCACTGATGTCTTGTATTTGAAATAGAATGTAGCTAAGAAGCTTGTTAAGGTTATAAAATAATTTAATATGCACATATATGAGTTAAACAGGAAGAGAACGTGGGAATTTATATTGGTGTGAACCTACATCCAGTATAGATTTGAGGATGGCCAGAATTTGGTCCTTTGGTCTTTTCTCCCACACACATCATCCCTGTCTATAAGTGTGTTAGGAAATGACAAACATTCTTGCTTATCATGTTGATGCCTCCTTGTAAGATCCTTGTGGCTTTATTTGTCCGGAAGGCTGTGAATGCAGTTTTGCTTTACCATGGAATTTAATGGGTTTAAAAAAAAAAAAAAAAAGGCAGACATTAAGAAATATGCCCTTCTGTTTAGTAGGGTAAAAATGAGGAACAAACCATTTTGTATGCCACAGAGAGGATCTCTGTGTGGCTCTTGTCTAAGTTTTTGTGGAAGAACATGATTTGAGCAGCCTTGAGGAGAGGCTGCAGGCAGGGATGGATTTAAACACTTTTATGTCTCTGAGCACGGAACAAATCTGTGTTCTGTAATTAAGCCCTTGCCCTTTGGCTTAGCTCTTCGTTGCAGGAGTGCCTGAGACATCCTGACCCTTTTTAAGAGGAAGCGTTGTTTTGGGAGCTGGCAGGCATGCCCGCAGCCCTCTTCCTTCAGGAGCAGCAGGGAAAGAGGTTCCCAGAGATCCCGGGATGGTGCTGGAGAGGTGCCCTGGGGGCAGTCACTGAGCTGGGATACACCTGCTTGGGGACTTCTCCTGCTAGAAAGGCAAGCTCTGGTTCAGAAGTAATCACAAAACTTCAGGACCTGAGATAAAACAGTTGCTGTGAAACAGACCTACATTTGTGTGTTTGAGGTACAGCAAGTTCAGTCTCTGATCTTGGATAGTAGTAGTATTTTACCTCTTATTCTGGATGTGCTCTGTGGAAGAATCATGGTTGATGGTCAGGCACGTGGCAGAGCGGTCTTCATCCTCAGAGCATGGGTGTGGTACAGGCTCCTTCACACAAGCTCTTCACCTACTTTCTGCCAGATGGCTCCGCAGTACTTTGGAAGGATAAATTTCAGTGGTACCTGATGATGCCTGTGTTACATATAATAATGAGTTTGGGATTTCTTAAAAAGGTTTTTATTTCTGCTAACCACTTAAAGCTTACCTCAAAGAGATTTTAATGAGCACAGTTGCTGAAACCACATGCTCCTCATCTGAACTGAAAAAGTGTGGTGGGTTTTGTGATTTCTTAAAATTTTAGGAAAATTAAAAGATTACAGAGCTGGTCCAGAATCTACTGTAATTACACTTTTCTTACTTTATAGGCATTGAATCATGTCTGTTTGTGGAATAGGAATGAACAATGCAATGAACAGTCCTTTGCAGTCATCAAACATCACCATCTACTTTTCCAAACAACAAAGAGCAAGCAAAACATTCTTCTGCCTCATTAATTTTCAATAGAACTAAACGAACCTGCATCTAGTAACTGAACAAAGTGATGGATGTCATATAATTGCAGCTTATGTCTGAAGTGTTTTGTAAGCTTTCTGTGCATCAGATGTACAGAAAAGATAGGGCATGCAGTCTGCGTATGTGAAAGCATGTATATACGTGGGAGTTATTCAGTGCAACGCAGGACAAGGCCTCTAGGGCTCTCTGTTGCTGCATTTTTCTCTGGTAGGGTTTCAAACAGCTTACAGAGTAGGGCAACACAAATGTGCTGGTGTGGTTTGGTTTTGTGGTGTGGTGGTTTTTTTTTAAACCCCAAATGGTCTGTACACTACACGCCCAGAGGCACAGGGAAAGGTGAAGACAGTGTTGACATTGAAAACCATCTATGTAATGCAGCGGAATAGATATGAGTACTAACTTTTGTAAATACAAAGCTAGTCAACATTATGAAATATCCTGCAAGTAACAATAAAAGAACTAACTAGAATCTGTTTCAAAAGGAAAACTGTTCAAAGTTCAGAAATTAAGTAAGTAAAAAACTATATAGAAAGTAAAAAGAAGAAAACCGGAGCACTGCAATAGCACAGCCTTTTAGGGGGGGAAAAAAAAAGTGAAAGATAAGTGGTAACATACCAATGAAGAATATGTATCAATAGAGTTGTTGTGACAACATCTCCGCCCCCAAAAAAAACCCCAAAACAAACCCAAACATGTAAAGGAAGCAGTACTGGGAGGAAAAATAATTTGGTCGTCTTAGATGAAAGTGCACAAACAGCACCAACATATTAAAACAAGAATCTGGAAACCGTGTAGAACAAACATAGCGGAAAAGTATATTATATTTGCTGTAGACAAAATCTGAAGTTCCTATCCTAACTTTTCATTATTCTGAAGAATGCAGAGTTATTGAAATGCTACAGACTGAAAGGCAACAATTGGTATCCAGTTTCAGGGGAGATGTTTGTAATCCACTCAAGCAATGGGTAGTTGTCACAAAACCTAATAAAAGACTATGTTTTTATACCATATAATAAGCATATAATAAGTCTGACCAGTAGCATTCAGATGTCATTGCAATTTTGCTTCTGAACATATTGAAGACATTTTTTCCCCGCATGGGAAACTTTGGGAGACTTTGGCCCTCCCCATGCTGTCTAATCACCATGGGAGTCAGTAGTCTTGATTAAGCTACGGCCCCTTTTATATGGTACAATGACTGATCAAGCATTTGCTGGGTGGGCCTCGCTCAAATGTAGAAAGCGTTCTTCCCTTCATCTTGCATTGCCAAAAAAGCATTGGCCTAATGGGCAAACTGCATGGCTCCTCTTTTTACTATTAGTGAAGAGGTGGTGGATTGAGTTGTGAAGGGCAAGTGCATGATAGAATTTTGGTTTGCTTCTACGTTTTAGTTCAAAATGGCTGAAATCCATTAAGAGGTAAGACTAGTGCGTTTTGCTCTGTAGCAATGGTAGCACTTAATGGTAAGGATTTGCTGCTTTTTAAAATCCTGACTCCTCCTAGCCGCCTTCTCTACCAGCTCAGGGGAGACCTCATGTATGAAGGTCTTCTGGTGAGTGCACACCAGACATCTGAGGGAGCGGGTGCTGGCAAGCACAAGCTGCTGGCAGGGATTGTCCTTTCCATGGGGCTCTACCCAGTGGGGAGCTGGAGCATGTTCCTTGGGTCACTGCAGGTACCTGGCTGCCTTCCTGGCCATCAGGTTGCAACTCAGGCTGACCTGCTCTAGCTTGCTGCCAGCCTCCCAGACTGGGAGAGAGAGGCTGTGGCCCTGGGCTGCACATACGTGATGAACAGCCTGTGGGCAGAGGACCATGGCCAGGGCGAGCCTGTCATTTGAGCCTTGCAATCAGCACGTGGTGTTTGTCAAGTCTGAAATACAAATACATATCGTGGAGGCAAAGCCATTAGCCTAGCAGAAGGTCTCAGCAGTCTCTCTTAAATGCACTATGTGTCCTCAATTTTCTTTTAAATCTAAACACAGAGAGAAAGCATGGAAAGAGGCTTCCAAAACCTTTACTTCTTTCAACCCTACAAGATGGAGCATTAATCTTGTCAGGTCTTATAACTGTAACTATGTAAGAGTGGTACCTTTTTTCCCCAACAAATCTTCTGTGCATTTTCTGTGTTGCATATAATTTCTGTCTAGGCCAGGGAGAGAAAAATGAGATTTTTAGTATTTTTGATCCCAGTTTGCACTCTAAAATGTTTGTGCTTGAAAGCCTCTGTTTTGACTCTTAGATGGGCTTCTGGTTCTGAAAATGAGCAGAAAAGATTATACCACTCATAAAAGGGAAAATCTGGGAGCTTGTCATGGCCTTGTCTAGAATTGACTGTCATCTAAAAATCCCACTTCAAAACCACATTATGTCCCCTGAAAATAATTTCCATGATTGTAGCTGCCGAGTTTTGTACAGATAGGAGATGCTCCTTGACAATGAGAGCTGTATTTTCCTGACGGCTTGGCCAAGGAGCGAGGAGGTGTCTGTGGGTTGTCTTTTGTGTTCCACAGATAGGGCATCAGAAGAGAGGAAAAAATTTCCAGCTTGGGTTTGGGAACAGCAGCAGATCTGTCAGTCTTTCTGAAGCTTTGAACTATGTGCTAGGTGAGGAATAGTGTGATAAGATGGCAACCCTGCCCAGGCAGCCCCTTTTTTTGCTGTGCCACCCTTGCTAAGGATGGACAGCAGAGAAGGGAAGGTTGCTCTCCTCTTGGGTTCAGACTCATCCCATCTGGTTTCAGGCATGCAGCTGAGTTACCCTCTGGCAGTTTAGCTACAGGAGCCAGTGAAGTGGGACAAACCTTTCCAAGGGGGTAATTCAGTCCACCAGACCTCACCTAGAGATATGTCCCTTTCCCTTTTTGACTGAACGGAAAACCCAGGGTAATGTTGCTCCCTGGTTTAGATGAGTTAGCAACACGCCTAAGGTAAGAGGGAACCAATCTGGAAGTTCGCTGGGGCACCACAGTGGTCACGGGTGACTGGGAAGAGTATGTGGAGAGGGGATCTCTTGGTCATTCCTGTCAGGCAGGAAGCAGGTGATCTGAGCAGTGTTAGGTAGTGTCAACAGAGGTGATGGGTGTTGAAATGTCAGGCTTGCTTGGCAGCTCTCAGGTAGTATCATGGCCATGTCCAGTTGGTTGAATGCGACCATTCTTTTTGGTGTGGCGATGACATACCATGTCTCCTTGCTAGCAGAAGTAAAGGCTCATTCTCAGTCTGTTGCAAAACAGGTAATGCCCAGTGCTGCAGATCGAGGAACAGACTAAAGCATGAGGTAGTGTCTAGCTCTTAGATGTATCTGTTCTTGTAAGGCAGCAGTTGCTGTGTGGCACTGAAGGTGAACTGAAAACCTGACAATCTGGAGACAGTGAATACAGAAATTTACAAGGAGGAGTTATGTTACTCCCGAAGTACACTCTGTTAGTACTGTTACCAGAGTTTCTGGTCTCTTTCCCACCTGGTTTTCAGTTACAAGTTTAAAGAAACTGTATGTTTTGGCTCAAATCTTCTCCTCAGACTGAGGATGTAATATTTAAGAATCAGTTTATATGTTCAAATGAATCTGTGGCTTCACTGCTGTTCTGGATTTGGGTGCCCAGAACAGGTTTTTATCTAAGGCTTTTTCAATTGTGTTATTAAATACTACTATCTTAAGGTCCTGTTCAGTAAGCATCAGATTTTATTCAAGCATGATTGAGTCCCTTCATTGTGTCCCTGGAATAAATGGTATTTCTGTGGGAAGTACATGACAATTCAGCTGGGTCGGAACCAACTGGGGATGTTGCTTTTCCTTTTTGCGCTGAATACCTTGATCATTCTCAATCAGCCTGTAGTTAAAGTGTGGCTATTATGTCCTCATGAAGATTTTTTTCTAAAGTTGCTAATTATGTGCCTATCAGAATAATGGAAAGAGTAATTATCCTTATTGTGCTTAGTGACATTGAAACCTCTATTATTCTGTGATTGGAGCTGTATAATTATAGATAATTGCTGCAACTGTATTGTCTGTTCAAATATAGCTCTACAATAATTACCTTATTTTAATTAAATATATTTGGGATTTAAGTAGATCTCTCTTCGTTTGCTCTACTAAACAGAAACTTCATTTAGGTATAAAAATGTTGTACCTTGCAAACTATCCACTCATTCAACACATCAACTATTGATTTCAGCTAACGTGATTTTTTTGTTCTGTTTGAAAATCACTCAAATCCAGTTAATTAAATATTAAAAAAATAAGTATCCCTGTGTCCCAAGGCTGGAGTTCAGAGTGAAAATCCCCAAAACTTTTAATGTTGCAGAGCTGTAAGATGCTGTCTTAAGACTTCAACTTTCTGGAAAAAACCAAGTACATTTTCCACACCTAACAAAAAAGCTTTGTGAACCTCAGCACTTTAATTTTTAAAAAAATCATCTTTAACGGACATCTCTAAGAAGCCAGATACTTTGTTTCAGAAAGTAAAATTGGCCCAGATTTGGCATCCATTGGAGCTATGCTGTGTGCTTTATGATCTCAGACTGTTGCTGACCTGACTGCTAGGGAGGGTTTGTGTGCATATGGCCTTTCTTCATCCCCTCATATGGGCTTATGGAGGGCTCCCTTGATCAGCTTTTTGATGCTTGGTCCGAGGAGGTGCTGGGACTGCTCACTTGCGGAGGGAACATCTGAGGCCAATAGCACCTCTCCTCATCGTTGCATAGAAAGGCTGTTCACAGACAAAATTTACTTGGTACTACAGCTAGGGCAAGCAGAAAAGTGTACACGGGGAATCTAAATGCAGCTGATGAAATGTATGAAGGACTCGGGTATCCTGAAAGACCCTTTCATTAAAGATCTGACATTTTGCACTGGCTTTAAGTCAGCCATAATGAAATGCAGCTCCTTTCAGAGCTTCAGCAATGCCTTCTGCTGAACAAAGTTGCTCAGGTCACTGCTGAGGTGCTAGGGTCAGTGCAAACAGTATTTGCTGGTACTAAGATTGCCTAGTGACCTAAAACAAAAATCGAGGCCTCTAATTTTTTTCTGGGACGGTAGTTTGAGTCACTGCTGATTAGGACTGCTCAGTGTTTATCAGGTGGGCAGGCAAACCCAGCATGACTCCTTGCTCTGAATGGCAGCTGAGCTATATAATACTTTGGGAGTTTCAAATTTGGCTTCTCAATATTTCGGCACTTACAAGAGCAATGCAGGATTCAGGAGATGTAAATTTTAGCAAAAAGAGAGCAGCATGTTGCAGGGAAAAAATGAAAAGTGATAAATCTTCCACTTAAGTACTGATGTATGACCTTGTCTAATTTATTTTGGATTTACTGACAGCTTGAACACACTGCAAGTGAGTGGATTGTTCAATCTCATTCTACAGTGTATTAAAGCAATAACCTTACACACACTCAGGCTGAATATTTAGGTATAATGAGTGGACTTACACTAGGCAACAGAAAGTCTTCAGTTTCAAATAATCATGTAGTCAAAGAACAGGAGAAAATTGAGTACTATGACGGTATATAGAATGTGCTTCTACTAATCAAATACAAAACTTTATATTTTGGGTATTGATGTCCTATATAGAGATAACAGCATTCATTAGATTCTAGTTGCACACATAGTGGTGCAAACATCTAGTTAGTGTGTTTACCACACAGGGCTATGTATGTGAGCTATGAAAATAATAAGCAATCTAAGAATTAAAGATTTTTTCAAAATTTTGTGTGTGAACAGAATTGTAATGCATCTGAGCAAAATCTTGGAAAATAGCTTCATTGATGTTATTTTAAGTAATTTCACATTAATTTGTATTTCTGTTCAGGCTTAATTTGCCAATACAGATGGGAGGAAGTATTTCAAAGTGAGAAGATGAGTGCAATGATTATATTTTATACTTAAGTTTTTTTTTTCTGTTTGGATGTAATTGGGGAAGATGAGTGTCAATAATTACGTTTTGTTCCTGGGGTTTGTTGTATTTTGTAAGTTAATTACATTCATTAGGATACTATTTTAATGTGAGCTTCCTCATTATGACCCCAATCCTGAAAAGTTATAGGAGTGCTTAACCTTATGTGCATAATCATATCAATGTTTAAGCTAAACCTTAATAAGGGCAAGTGTCTGAGTTTTGATTTTTTTTTTTTTTTTTTACTGGACTATTCCAGACCCATTCTTGCTAAAGGTTTAGGCAAACATTTACCTTTAAGGAACACTGAAGTTGATGGGAATTACAGACAGCTGCTTTCAAAAAAAAAAAAATCCCACTAAGCTTTTCCCTTCACCTTTAAGCACTGAATCACCTGTGATGACCTGGTCTTACTCACTTAAAAAGGATTTTCACAGAGAAGGGCAATGTGATATTTATTTCAGAAAAATGAAACAGGAAATCCCCATCCCTGTAATTTCCTGTAATTTGTTTTACCACGCAGACCATTTCTGATGATGCCATCTTCATCAAGAACAGGAATTTTTCTGGAGGGCGAAGGTGAGAAAAGATTGGTTCACAGGAGGGTTTCTCTTCAGATTTCATCCATTTGCTGAAGAATGACCTCATAATGACATGTTTTTAGAATCCACTATTGACTTAAGTCAATCATGAGTAATTTGGAGGAAAGTGCCATTTTGTGAATTGCTGAGAGTGAGAAAACCTGGACTGACTTCAAGATGGTATGACTGAGAATTGCTCAGTCCCGGGTAACGTCTGACATGTGTCATCTTCCTGGATTTTTCTTCTCCTGGTGGGGGCTCCCTCCCATAAATAATGAAATCGATGGACTACGTGCTGACATCTAGTAAGAATGTCTGTGATGTTTTGTGACAAATTACTGGCTTTGGGTTAGTGGGTTGTGCCTTCACAGTGGCAAATTACTGGTTAGTAACCAAGAACAGGAAATACTGACAGTTTGCCTCAAGGTAGTATACTACTGAAAGCTGCCTTTCCCAAAAGGAGATTGTAATAGCTGGAATCTGTTTATTGTTTGAAGAAATATAATTTAACTTGGTTTTGCCTTAGGTTTTTGCATCCAGGTTCCTCCTATTACAATTCCATCAACTATCATTCTGCTTTAATTTACAATGATTTCAATGTTGTTTTGAGTGTTAACATATCTGTTCTTACACCAGAAAAGGTGAGTAAGTATTCAAATTTTTTGCAAAATATAATACACTGTCTTCTTTCTCTTACTGGTGCTATTTTGGATAAGACTATTCATGTATCATCTTCTGAATACTTTACTACTGCATTGCTATAGTGACATGGTTTTCTGTAAAAGTAAATGAAGTTAGGAGAGCATAAGCAGTCACAAAGTACACAGAATTGCAGCTTGAAAGTAATGGCTACCTCCTGTTATGGAAAAGGAAATGTGGCCAGGAGAAACCCGTGAAAGATGAGAATCCAATGACTGAATCATAAGATCACAGATTCGTAGAATTGCCTGGCTCTGTCATCTTGATACCCTTCTCACAGTTATTTGGGGTATATATATAACAGTATAGCTGTTAGGACTCCCCGAAGCCTTCTTTCTTTGGGGAGACAGAGCCCAGCTTCTCCTCACAGGTCAAGTGCTCCAGTCCTGACCATCCTGGTTGACCCTCTGCTGAGCTCCCTCCATTTTTTCCATGTCTCTCTTGTATTGGGTACCCCAAAATTGAACCAAGCATCCAAATGCTGGACTGCATATGTTGTTCCTGGTTCCATATATTAGAGGTGTAGCTGGGCTGAATTTTAGTGGGATGGACTAGGGTATGGGTTTAATGAGATTGCTGTGCAAAACACAGCATTTTCTATTCATTTGTGGGGAGGATGCAAGATTTTTCCTTACCAAGGGTATGAGTATGAGAGCTTCACAGGTACCTACATCAAAAAAAAAAAGCAAAGAAAGAAAACGCTGAGATCCTATGCTTCAGCAGTGGGATTCTCCCCTGCCTTCTTTTTCTCAAACAATGGCAGCATTTTAATGTGAGGAAAAACAATAATGGCAAATGGAAACACGTTAATTAGACTCAGGCAGAAAGTAATCACAATGGCTTAAAAAGCTGCTGGCATTCTTCTTCCTGAAGAGTATAAACTACTTAAGTGAGTAGGCAACAGTCTCAGTGCTATTGCAAATGGAAAACTGAAGACTACTGGCTTGTGATCATGATTCAAAGCTCACTGAAGCCAAGGGAAGCTTTTCCGGCTCCATCAAAGGGATTTTGATTAACTTCTACATCCTAGTCTGAGAGTGGCACTTCTCACCTACTCAGAATAGATATGAAGTTCCTCAACTCTCTTTAGAGACAACTAGGTTTTCATTAATTCCTTTGAAAATACACTGTGTTCAGTGCCTCTTGACACGTTCATGTACCGTGCAATCCTTCTGCTGGACTGCCCACCAAAAGATGCCTTAAACCAGGAGCAATATTCAAACATCTGAAATGATTATTTCTTTTAAAGTAATAGTTCTGCTTCTTAGGATTTTCTTTTTTTAAGTTTTTTCTTTAACTTTTGCAGTTCAACTTTAAAATTGGTTTCAGATATACTTTTTTTTATGTTCCCTATAGTCAGTCCCTTGCTGGCTGAAGATTATTATCCTTTTTTTGTCTTTCAAAGCTGAACTAACAAGACTCTTAAATTCACAGTGAGGCTTTTCAAGTAAAGGCAAGAACAAAAATCATGCAGGATTCAGTGCTTTGGCAACCTATGACCAACTCTGTGGAAAAAAAAAAAACAAACCCCATAAAACCCAAACCAAAACCCCCCAAAAACCCCAAACCCCAACCAAAATCAGAAAAAATACCCCCTGTTCCCCCTAAACTAAGAACACCCTCCCCCCCCCCAAAACAAAAAACAAAAAAACCCCTAAATTGAAAAAATCCCCCCTGTTCCCCCAAAACTAAGAACACCCTCCCCCCCCCCAAAACAAAAAACAAAAAAACCCTTAAGTGCTAAGAGCTAACACAATGGCAGAGGGATGAGAACAAGAACACAATGATCTTCTGCTGAAATATAATCTCATAGAAATGAGATTTTCTGTCCACTGAGTTAAGCTGTGTAGTTCTTTACTAACCTAAACCTCACCTGATTTGGTAGGTGTTTTTCAGGCCAAGGGTATTTCTGTACTGCAGACCACAATGTAGTGCAGAGATCTCAGCAATAAGAGAACTAGTTCTGGTACAAGTAGCTTTATCTAAGTACTAAACTAATGATGGGATAATTGGCTTTGCTTCTTGGTATGCGCTGAAGAAATTTCATTGGAAATGCAAGAAATCTATGATGTAGGTTTTGATGGGTCAACTTACCTTGAGGGCTTTTTATATGGTTCTGCAAGACCTGGCCTTGTGAGTACCTGTATATGGCTGATAATGTTTATATATACGTGATCATGTTTGAAGGAAAGGGCTATTATGAGAAAGAAGTTGAGGTGCAAAACCCCCCAAAATACTGTCAGCCTGAAGTGGTTGCTTACCATTGTGTCTGGTCTCAGACAGGACGTTGGTTATAACCTAAGAACATGTATTCCAATTAGCTATTAAGTGTTTTTGCTAACGTATAGATTGTAAAATATTAGTTCAGTGCCTGGAGATACATTACATGGAAAGATGTGAAGTGAATCACAAAAAGAAGACACAGAAGTGTTTTCACCCTTCTCAAGTCATGAAGTTTTTGATTGAATCAGTTATGTGCAGGAGAGGGCATGAGGTCTAATCAATGCTTGCATCTCCAAGAAAGTGAGACATATCTATTTTAGCTAGGGGAGAGGGAGGAACACTGTTTTCTTAATAGGTTTTGGGGTCGGGGGGAAGTGAGGAGCTTTCAGGAAGAATGATGAAATTGGGTCAGCTCATCTGGAGATTTTAAACACATTCCATCAACAGAGATTTCACTAATGCATGCAACCACAGACAGCAGGTAGGCTGAAACTAGAGCAAGTGTGGCTTTTTCTTTTAGTTTTTTTACCTGTCACTTATAGTTTATTACTGTAGTTTTATTCTTTTTTTAATACAGAGGAAATAAGTATCAATATTTGTTCTTTTACTTTACTCCAACTAGTTAAGGCTTACTTCAGCATAATTTGGCCATAAGAAGACTTGTTGAAGGCTGTGGTGTATTTATAACCTGGGGCATGGAGAACACTATAAAAATTATTCGAGTCCACATGGTAACAGGCTATGCTTTTATAGAAGCTGTATGGACTGAGGAATGAATGAGGTTACCGGTTAAAGGCTGGTAATGCTGGAAAGAAGAAGTGTCTTTGAGTGACTGGTGGCAACTCCTTCATATTTAGAAAGATGGGGGAGACGGAAAGATACTGCCTGGCCTATGAGGCTTGCCAGGAAGTTTGTCACAATTGTATTTTTCTGGATATGAGATGTATGGCATCTTCCAGTTTGAGGCTACGCAGCTTCATACTGTTAGTATGCTAGCAGCCACATCAAATCTCTGAAGCCTTTACCCTATGAAATGAAAATGACAAATTCTAAGGAAAAAGGTTGATATATGAAACAAATATGCTAAAGCTTTAGGCATAAATCTGTTAGGCATATTATGTTCAGAAATATCCTTCCAACCTTTATAAACATTGATGTATCAAAGCAGCCTTAATTTCATGGGAAGGAAACCTAAGTAAAGGTATGTGTGTGAACTGTATTGTCACCAATCTCTACAAGTGTAGGAGTGGGTCTTGACACCACTGAAGCATTTTCTGTTGGGTAAAACTCTTGTTTGTAGGGAGATCTAACAAGGAGCCTAGGCATTAATTTAAAATCCTCAAAACAAGACTCTGGGCTGTTGCACAGACTCTAGCCTGGCCCCTTAAGCATTGCCTGGCTGTTTATTGAAAGTGAAAAATAGCTTTGGGGAACAAAAAAAAAAA
The DNA here is from genome assembly GCF_000699145.1 of Aptenodytes forsteri. Lineage (NCBI taxonomy): Eukaryota > Metazoa > Chordata > Aves > Sphenisciformes > Spheniscidae > Aptenodytes > Aptenodytes forsteri. The sequence continues at coordinate 7,332,541 of NW_008795857.1, read as the reverse complement.
TCCTTTAAATGTAGTTGGGAAAATGGATTCATTTGATGTAAGAATGTTACATTTAAGTAATTTCTTCTATTTATTTTACCTTAGCTTCTCTCTAGTTAGAAAAACCTAGTATGTTCAAACTGAAAATTTGTTAGTAGTAGGTTTACTTACACTATTTTTCTCAACCTCTTCCCTTTTCCCCTTTAATTAGCATGATCTGCAGGTTTCAGCAACCCAGCTGTGCGGATTACAGGATCTAGTAACTTTTCAGGCAGCTCTGCTGTTGTCTTTGACTACCCTTAGGATCTAACATATGGATTGTTTAGGATTAAAGTCAGACATTTGTTTAAAAAAATCTTTCAATGCGTTTCAGAAAGAGAAAGTTAACATGGGGAAAAGTTAAAAAGATTGCCTGAAGACTAGACATATCTGGGAAAGGAATATTGTGCTGTATGAAATGGTGCTAAAACTTTTGGAAATACTGTGACCTTGGTTATGGTGGTGTGTGTACATATATTCCTCTGACTCAAGCTGAAAAGCTATGATTTTTTTAATGAACTAAATTAGTGTTTATTGATTATTAATGAACCAATTAATGTTTATTCACTTCAAATAGTGTTTGTCCACTTCAAAATCACACAATGTAATATTATTCTATTAGCAGAAAAATACGTGGCTGTTGAATTGAAGTGGATAATACAGTGAGCATTGCTTTTTGGGGCTATTACTCTTGTTTTCACATGACAAGAGCCAAGAAGGCAGCTAGGGGACAGATTTTAGGTAATGGGATGGAATGGTCAGTTGTTTAAATGGGTGCTGTGAAAAAAAGTTTGTGAAGGAATAAGAATCTGATGTTAAAATGTTACTATAGTGTCAAGCAGTACCCAAAGCTCTAGCTACTGCAAACTAACGTTTGTATGGTTTAAGGTACAGTTTGAGGCTTCCATCAGAAAGATCTCCTTTCCCTCATTATGACTGAATCACCAACTTATCCTCCCCTCCAGTTCATTCTCTCAGTCCTTCTGAGCAACTTTGTGTCATACCTTTTTCTACTGGAAAAGGTATTACAGAAATTCAGCTTCGTGTTTCTTTCTGTTTCCAGATAGATGTCCTTTTTTCTCACAGGTAGTTTCACATCTGATTTCTTCCTAGCTCTCATGATTAAGCTTCCTAGTGAGTCTTAAAAGGTGCTGTGGGACAATGGCTTGGAACCATGCTATTGCTCTTCCCTTCAAAACATTGATGTACTGGTGGCTCGCTAGAGAGGGCTAGCAAGCTTCCCTTTGCACACAGAATCATAGAATAGTTTGGGTGGGAAGGGACATTTAAAGGTCATGTAGTCCAAACCCCCCTGCAATAAGCAGGGACATCTTCAAGTAGATCAGGTTGCTCAGAGCCCCGTCCAACCTGACCTTGAAGGTTTCCAGGGATATTTTATTTCACTTATTAAACTGTTTTTATCTCAACCCACGAGTTTTTCTCACTTCTACTCTTCCAATTCTCTCCCTATCCCACTGGGGGGTGGGGGAGGAGCGAGCGAGCGGCTGTGTGGTACTCAGTTGCCGACTGAGGTTAAACCACAACACCTTGTCTTCTCCAGGCTGAACAACCCCAACTCTCTCAGCCTTTCTTCAGAGGACAGGTGTTCCATCCCTCTGATCATTTTTGTGGCCCTCTTCTGGACCCACTCCAACAGGTCCATGTCGTTCCTGTGCTGAGGACTCCAGAGCTGGACGCAGTACGCCAGGTGGGGTCTCACCAGAGTGGAGTAGAGAGGCAGAATCACCTCCCTCGACCTACTGGCCACTCTTCGTTGGATGCAGCCCAGGATACGATTGGCCTTCTGGGCTGCGAGCACACATTGTCAGCTCACGTCCAGCTTTTCATCCACCAGTACCCCAAGTCATCCTCCACAGGGCTGCTCTCCATCCCTTCATGCCCTAGCCTGTATGGATACCGGGGGTTGCCCCGACCCAGGTGCGGGACCTTGCACTTGGCCTTCTGGAACCTCATGAGGTTCACATGGGCCCACCTCTCGAGCTTGTCCAGGTCCCTCTGGATGGCATCCCGTCCCTCTGGCGTGTTGACCGCACCACTCAGCTTGGTGTCACCTGCCAACTTGCTGAGGGTGCACTCGATCCTGCTATGTCATTGATGAAGATATTAAACAGTACCGGTCCCAATATGGACCCCTGAGGGACCCCACTTGTCACTGATCTCTGTCCTGACATTAAGCCCTTGACCACTACCTTCTGGATGCGACCGTCTAACCAATTCCTCACCCACTGGACAGTCCATCCATCAAATCCATACCTCTCCAATTTAGAGGGAAGGATGTTGTGGGGGACCGTGTCAAAGGCCTTACAGAGGTCCAGATAGATGACATCTGTAGCCCTTCCCTTGTCCACTGTTGTAGTCGCTCCATCATAGAAGGCCGCTAGGTTAGTCAGGCAGGACTTGCCCTTGGTGATATGAACTGCCTGTGCTATGGCTAGGCAGTACATTGAGGTTTGGGTGTAGGGGAGGCAAAAAGCGTTCTCTAAACTGGTTCTGTGCTTTGGATCCAGTGAAGCTGTTGCTAAAGTATTTTTGAAATGCAAGATGTATAGTTTGGGGGCAGTGCAGCTGGTTGCTTTTCATATTGCTTTTTCTTATGCACTGCTGTTTGTTCTTGTCCTGTGTTGATTTCACCCTACCCGCTTTTGTCTGCAGACAACAGCAGAATGGAGTGCTTTCGTGAGGGTCTTCTATGATGCCTTCCAAGACATTTCAAAAATATAGATACTAGAAAATTTTTTAATTTCATGCCCCAGAAGATTTGGGGATTGAGCAATAGACATATCATTATAATAGTTAATCATAGTGGGATTTTTTTAGAGTTTCAATTAGGTTGAAGAGTGACAATAAATTCCAGTCTTTTCACTCCTTATTCAGGATCTTGGAAAGTTTCAGTAAAAAATGCTATAAATATTTTGCAGACTGTGGGCATATGAGGAAGAAAAGCAATAAGCAGATAATGCAGAAATCCAGTCAACTCACTTCATTTCTTCAGACTTTCTCTTGCTGTAGTTTTCATTGTCTATTTAGATGATAATGTTTATGGAGTACACAGTACTTTGTGGTGCTAATGCCAGGAACCTCAGGATTAAATTTACATCAACATTAGATAAATTTAAAATGAGGGAAAGTGAAGAGCATGTGCGGAAATAATGAAAGGAAGCTTGGCTTCAAGCATTGGCAGCTTTCGTGGAAAACCTCCCATTATTCTCAAACAGGTACAATATGAAAATGCAGAATTTCTTTTGATGGAAATGTCAGAAAATATTCTTAGAAGCATAACCCCAAATTCCAGATAATGAGATTTGGTCATTAAGCAAGGCATTTTGAAAATTTTATGCTTAGAAAAATGGTAAAATTGCTGGGACTAAGAGCATAGAGACAAATTCAGAGGAAAGACAATGACGAGAAATCCCATAGTGGAATGTAAGCAGAACAGTGAGTAGAAGAATTGAGAAGTAAAGAAAGAGAGCTGGCTAGAAATTTGTTTTAAAAGATTTCTCAGATGAAAAATGCAGTTCCTCCAAAATTGAGATATTTAGTGGGACAAATCCTGGAGGTCTCTTCACTCATTTTCAATTTTAGTTAATAGAGTTAAAAATGGATGTTTTTACTTTATTTGATCCAAATTGGACTACAGAATTTAGTTGAATGTTTTGAATAAGTAGAATAAAGCTGTCTATCAGTTGCACTTTACTTCAACATCCTGATTCCTTCTGGTGGCTGGGTTCCCTGATGGGCTGTGCCTTCTGTCATGATGCCTATGACATGGTAATTGTGGGTTTCACGTGGCTGTGTACACTGTGGATGGAGACAACTACTCCAATGCTATGGTGAAAAGGATTTCCTATCCCAGGCAAAGGGATGGGGTGAAAAAGAATAGTTTCACAAGGAGCAGATTGAAAAGAACTGTCACCAATCTGCACCCAACCCTGGCTTCATGAACCAAAATGCATCAACTTAGTTTTGTGAAAGTTACAGAGATTTTTTTTTCCTCTTGCAGAATGAAACTTTGGCAACTTCATGCTGCTGTTCTTTAGATTTTCTCATCCCTTAAACTTTTAAAATTTTCTTTCTGATTTGAAACAGAATGCAGCTGTAAAATGTTGTGACTACATTCAACACTACATTCAACAAAACCCATGACAATAAATGCAGAAATATGGCTGATCAACTGCATAAAAATGTGTCATGAACTGTTCATTGAGCTGAAAGCAAGACAGTCTATTTGTGCTTCTCTGGCATTCACAGATCATGAGTACCTGGGCAAGTGCAAAATTGTCTATTATATGCAGAGCCTGTCTATTGCAGTTTCTTGTATGAGATTTGCTGGAGCAAGAAATAAAATTTGATTTTTAATGAAATAATTATAATGAATTAAAACAGTGTGGTGAACTGAAGTCATCTAGTCAGAAGTCAGGAACAGCAGCATATGATGGAGATGATGTGCCCCAGGACTTTGAGAGGAAACTGCATGTGACACATAATCAGTTGCATAAAGGTTCATAAAACTCTCCATGGAAGACTTACTAGTGTGAACTGTAACTGCAATTTGGTGATATGGAATTTACAAAAAGCAAATAGGTAAACCCCTGAATAAATTATTCTCAGCAACTATTTCTACTTGTCAAAAGCACTGCAAAAGAAACTTTGAAGGAGACTGTATTCTGAGTGGAGAATTTTACTTTCATCTGACATTAAGTTGTCAAAATGGATTTCTTTGTGTTTCTAAATGGAAAAAAAATTTACAATTATTCACAACAGGTTTTCATAGGTCTCTGAAATCACTGTGTTAGGATAGTAATGCATTGCTGACAGCAAATTTAGTAATGTGAATCTATTAATGAAATTAGGGGGAAAATGTATACTTTTTTCCCCTCAACAGAAAAAAAGAATATAAGTGGGTTCAGTATTTGCATGCAGGTTGTTATGTACAAATACCCATAAATATGTCACAGAAGGAAATCACTGCTTTTTCTCCCTCCAACTTATTCTATGACTATACTTCTATTCCTGGCTTTTAAAAAAAATTCTGTTTAACAAGTTGGAAAGGTTCATATCCTTTTGGTGGTCATCTAGTAAACTAATAAGCTGAGAGGTGTTATAAAAAATAGTATACATTAATAAAATATACTGATCTCAAAAGCATAATGCAGAGGAGGGCTGCTGTGGATTTTCAATTATTATTCTGCACATGTCCATCAGGGAAGATATTCTATTGTTTAGAAGTAAGGGTTTAAAACAGAGGGGGCAGAAACGCTATTCTGAAAATGTTGTACATCTTTCACTTGTGGTGGTGTTTCTTGCTGATAGTGTGTCAGAAAACCAATATTTTTAATGATCCTGCTGGACCTTTTAGAGGTTTTCATTCTCCCAGGGTAGTTGTAAATTTTTTAAAAACAGAATTACAGTGTTTTCTGGGAGCTAGCAAAGACTGATAAATTCATTCAAAAGCAACAAAGGATTTAACACTGAGATTTTAACTTTCAAATATCAAGGCTTTGAAATTTCTAAAACTAAAACCATAAACAAAAGTCCTGGTAGTCAGGTTGGTTGTGTATAGAGCCCTTACCTGAAGTTCTTACTACTTTGTTAATTACGACAAGTTTTTATAGGGTTTCCAGACTTAATTATTGATTGTTGCTGGCATTTTCAGATGACAACTGTAATAATGGATTGTGTTATAACTGGTGATGTTAGAAATTCCAGTTATGCATAATTCTGTCTGGTGGAGGTCATCGGTCTAGTTGTAGGCTGGACGAAGGCTAGGTCTTCATCTGGCATAAACGAGTACATTTGGATTGCTGCTTTTGAACAGATCATTTAGTTATTTTCAGGGTTGTTTCCAAAAGGGGCATCTAGGTATGCCTAATTCTGTTCTGGCAGGAGCTGCTGGTTCCAGCACTAAGGTTATGGTTTCAGAGGTTTGGGTCGGTTTGGGTTTAGACAGGCCACTCTAAAACTGTTACTGCACTATGGTATACTGTAGGCTGTGGTATCAAGGGGTTCCTGAGCTAGGGTTGGGGCTGTTACTGATGGATGAGCGTAACTGTGTGACTAGTGGGGCAGTGGGACTGGTGATGCAGCATGAGGGAGTGGGTTGGTACTATAATTATTATTAAGGCCACAGTGGGGTGGTTACTGCTGGGCTTAGCAGGGGTTGATGAGCTAGGTTTGTGGTCACTGTCAGTACCTGCCACACAGCTATGTTTGGTTCTGTGTGTAGGGAAAAAATGAAAGAGAACTTATTTCTCAAATAAGTCAACAAAATAGAGATAAACTTTCTTTCTTCAGAGTATGTCAAGGATGCTGATATGTTACAGAGCTTTCAGGCTGAGCTCTGAGCTCCTAATTGGACCTTTAGCCGATAAACCTGCTTAATTAACTAAATCTTCATGAATGGAGGGGCTGAGCCATGATGTAACTGTTCTTTTAGTGCCCTTGTCTAGAAGTAGTCCCCTGGAGGAGGTACTGGTATCTCCCAAGTATTTGGGAGTGGCTCACCTTGTTTATTTTTCTCCTTTGCTTTAGTTTTAGACGTATCCATTGGCTTCTGGGCTTTTCTGCTTGCAGTGGCCATTGTTTCAGGTCAGTTTGTGTAAGAAGAGAACAGCTGCTGTGTTGCATTGTGAAATTTCCATTCTTAACAATGGCTAGGTAGCAATGCACATGGTTTACATTAGAGGATTTATAGCATCTTTATCTTTCATGATTAAATATTCCACTCTTCTTGGTGTAAAACTTATGAAATGGGAATGATACAGGAAATCTGTCTAGTGTCACTTATTTTTGTATACCTAAATTTATTACTCTGCATATGGATCTCTTAGCAGGCTGATCCATGACCAAAGATTGCCTTTTGGTTTTTATGAACCAGGCTGCTTGCCTCCCTACATCTTAGTGTCCTAATAAGGCACACTCTTAACACTTATTTTTATGAACATCTGGAATTCTTTTTTGTTGGAATTTATTCTGTTGTGATTCATCTTTTCACCAATATTTATCTGATCAGGATAGTGGAACAGTAAGAGTACTGATATAAACTGATATTTGGGACTCGACCTTGTTTATATATTCTTTTAGACCTTAAGTTGAAGATCTGCATGCTGCTGGAGTAAAGTCAGACCAAGAAACTATCAGGACCCCTGTAATGGGAAAATTCACACCAGAAGGCCTTGGAAGTTTTGGATCAGAGCATCTTTAGAGTTTGATGCTGATCTGAGAATAAAGAAGCCAAATCCTGCTCTTGCCCCTACAGCTGAAACGTTGAATGTGTTTTGAGTAGTCACTCTGTCTTCCTACCTGCTGTTTGCTGTATCTGTTTAGAGTATAACCTTCGAGGGGCAGGGGCTATCAGGAATTTGTAAGGCAGGTTTACTGAGCATGACAGATTGAGAATCTCAGCTGAGGACTCCAGGAACTGTAAGGCTGTGGATTTGTGTTAGGATTTGATCCAAATTAATAGATTGTTGTTGCTGATCACTAACATCTTATTTTCCTCTCTTCTCCTTGCTCCGGACTGTGCTATGTGTCACTTATCTTTTGCTAGCTTTGGCAGTTATCTAATTGTGTGTTTAGAACTTGCTAAATCAGCAAAACAGTAATCTGGGAGAGGGAAAAAAAGAATATTTTTAATGCCAGCATGATAGTGGTCTGGGAAGGCTGATCTGAGTGATCAGGGAAGACTGAGAAAGAGGAATACAGCAAGAAGGAAAGAGCAGCAGGGTTGTTAAGAGAGGAAGAATAAAACCTGCTTTCAGCAGCAAGCTCTTAGTTCAGCTCCACTATAATGAGAAATCGTGTAATATGGATGGTGCGTTCGTATAATGTTTCTCTCCTTTTTTGGTTGTGCTATGTGAATAGCTTCACACAGGTCACTAGAACATTGACAGTGTAAGGTAGTGGGCTAAACCCTGCTATTGACCCATGAGGCAATAGTGTGAATGTATTTCAGCATTTGATATTTATAGTTGGTAAAGTAGCAATGTAGCTCACTATTTTCCATATCGCTCTTACTTTTGTCACTTCTTTGATCTGGAAAAATGCAAAGCAACATGGGAGATAGTTAAGAAAACTCATATTCCAATTATTTCTACTTCAATTACTCTGTTGCAATTTTTTTTGTGTGGATTGCTGGATGAAAGACAGAAGGAAGGGAACACCGATTTCTCGACAGACTATCAATATTTTGAATCTGAGTTTTTACTGGAGTTTGCTAATACAAGCAGGAACAATAGAACTTTTGAAAATATCCAAACTTGAGGTTAATGATCATTATCTATGCAGTGACTCACAACAATTCTGTATGAGTCATGGAGAGCCATATGGATATTTTTCTCTTAACTAAAAAGTAAATCCAGGTTCTGGGAACAGATGCTCCTTTGATAAGGCTCTGCCAATAGAGAGCGGCAGTTCGCCAGTGTTGTCGGCTAACAGTGTATTCAAAGAGAAAATGAGCAAACCCAACATGGCATCAAGGATCAGACTGATGTTTACTGAGAGATCAAAGTAGCGAAAAACAAAACTGCTTTGAAACCTTGTATGGACTTTGTGCAAATAAAAGGTGCAGGTATGTGGCATGATTAAATGATCTGAAGATATATTTGGGCAAGTTCTAAACAAGCGAAGCGAGGTGCAGATAGTGGGGTAGCTGTCCCCAGACTAACTGTTCTGCAGAAGAAGATAACAGGACAGTATGCTTTTGATATTTGAGCAAATCCATTTAGCAAGTCAGGAGAGTGCTAGTGTGCCAAAAGTGGCAAGGTTGGAGGAGTTTTTAAAAAATATCTAGCTAATCTTTTGCCTTCTAAAGTCTCCTACAAATCTTTGTTTTGAGACTCTTGCTTTTAACAAGTGTAGGAATGGAAAGTCATTGGAAGAAGTGGAAAGAGGTGAAGGAAAAGTGTCCAGGAGAGAGGGGTAAAGGGGCAATACTTTATAACAGAGCCTCCAGGTGTCATCACAAAGACAGATGAAACTTTGTCTTTTGGCTGAAGCTTGACAAGTAAATTGGTCAGCACATGTGCCACTGGAAACGCTGATACTGTGCACTGAGAGCAACTGTATTTTCAGTGTCAACAATGGTCTTTATTGCTTATAAACGGAATGAGGGAAGTCAGAGGGCGAAAATCTCTGTTAGAGAGCCACGGTGCCAGCAGGTGGGCTATGAGCTGAATGCAAATGGCAGCAGCCTGTGCTGCCAGCACTCTCTCAGAAGTGCACGTAGCACAGTGCCAGCCAGGCAGTCTTTATAGTCTTATTAAAACTTCTGAATTTCTCCTGTAGATCAACACACTCTCTATTTCTTCTTGTCGTTGTGTGAAAGGCAGGTGCTGAAGCAGATACTATATTGGCACCTCACTTTCTATGTTCTTCCAGTGTGCAGCGCAAGGTAAACCTGCGTGCTTAATGTGACAGCTGCCACCTTTACTTCTTCCTTCTTGCTGTTTTACCACTGATACAATTGCATTATAACTCAGTCATCAGTATAGGGCCGGACAGCAGAGCTGCTCGGGAGCTTGCCAGTGTACTTATTTCTTGTTGGAAGATGCCCACTTTACAAAACAAAAACTTTGTGGGGGAGCTTTGCTTTCCAAAGTTCTCCAGTTGGAAAGTTTTATAGTTTTAAATTTAATCCAGAGTTTTCCTGTTAGAAATATTTGTTAAATTGCACTGAAAAGGCTTTAAAAAATTTAGCCTGCTCTGTTTTGCTCTGCACAGCCATGTATGTGATAAAACAAATGTGGGGTTTTATGATCTTCATCATATGTCTGGGCAGGAAAGCTTTGCCACGCTGCTCCTCTTGTAGGCCATGCTCAGATGCTTAGGATCAAATTGGCTAGGGGACATAAAAACAGCTGAGGCACAGACAGGAGTCACAATTTCCAAATGCACAGCATAGCAAAGCTAAGCTAGTGTGAGGGCAGGCAGAGATAAGCAAAACCTTAAATGCATGAGGAACCATGGGCCCCAGCAAGGAGCAGCATTTCTTTGCGTTCCTGCAGCTCCACTTGCTATGGCACCAACAGCTGCCTGTTACCTGGGAAATAGGCATTAGATCAGTATTTACCCCATGAAGTTTCTGATAATTTAAGTGCCTTCTAATATGTTTTTATTGTTTATGCTAATCTATTTAACATAGAGTACGCTTTCTTCAAACAATTTGCAGGAGGTTCTTTTGGGGAAGATTGGTAGGCTGAGTAAATCCTCTTTGATGTTTTCCCAAGGAAGGTGCTGTTGGCGTCTTGACTGTTTCTAGCTTAAACTTCACATAACCACAGGGCTCTTTCTGTGAGGTAGTAGCTATCTTTTGCTAAATTTTTATGGTAATGCTGTACATATGTAGAAGTCAGTACTGCCTGCTCCAGCATCAAAGGCAAAAGCTGATATCTCTATGATGACGTACTTACTAGTACGATACACATCTCTGACTATAGGTAGGCATAATGACAACATCTAGCGTGCTCTCATTTCCCTGCTGCTTCTTATCTCTAGTCTATTCCTACACAGAAAATGGAGAGAACATGGGAAAACCATACATTAATCTATTCTCATTAAAGAGCCCTAAAACCACATTTGTACTACCATTTATTTAAGAAAGGGGCTCTTACAAAACAAGCAAGGTGGAAAGACAAAGCACAGGTTAAAGAAGCTGTAAAAATGTAATAATTACTAGGCTACACTGTCCTAAAATTACATCTTACTAATGCTTAGAGAGAGAACTTTGCAGTTTGGTAATTTCAGCATGCTTACAGTACAGTCACTCAGCCTGAAAGAAGCACAGTGTCTTTGATTTGGAGAGGAAGTATTATTTTGCAATTTCAGTGAAGGACAAAAATACAGTTTTTAAATTTCTGACTGAGTCAGTTCTACTTACTCTTTAATGTGTGCAGGTGGAATGAGTGGACGGAGCCAAAGAAACACCAAACCTCTGCTGGTCCTAATCCTTTTGAGAACTGATTTCTGAATTTTTAGAACCATTATTACAAAATAATATTTTTTTATTACAGAAGTTTGTATTACTATGCCTACCCACAGATATACATGAATTTTACTTGTGTCACTCTTGTGGTATTTCCTGATTTATTTCAGTAGAAGTGGCTAATTTTTAAAGAAAAATATTTCTGAAAATTTAATCAAGTTTTTAATGTAATATATCCATGAAAAGATCATGATTTAATCAAATATATTTCTAATTAGCAGTAACTGATTTTTTTTATAACTAATTTACATTTCTGGCCTAACACTTTAGAGTTTGCTCTGATGTCATGGTTAATAATCTAATATCTTTAGCAAAACATCGACTTTTTTTCATGATTGGTTAAAATAAATCACATGACAACGTATCTCTTAGACTGCATAAGTGTGCAAATACTTCTGGCTTTGACAAGTTGCAAATACTAAGACTACACTAATCCTCCTGCTGTTAAATTGTGTTCACCCTGCTACTTAAAAATAACAATATTCAGAACAAATAAACCCTGGAGTGACAGAAGCATGAGTGATTTAAATTTTCATTTGTTAAATTAAAAGTTAACAGAACTTAGTTTAATCAAGACTAGCACATAATTTGTTTTCTTTAGACCATATAGTAAAAAAAGATCAAGTTTAAATTGTCATTAAAGCACTCTCTACCTTCTCCATTAATAAAAACTTATCTGTCTTTGGACTCCAACGCACCTTGAGTCATAGATTGCCATGTAAAAGAGAAGCTAAAGTAGAGAAAGATGCACTTTTGCTGCAAGTGAAGAAGATCCATTTGATCTGGAAGCCTCCATCACGTCATATGTGGCATTGTTTTTGAGACTGGTGCTTATTACTCATTTCCATGACTTGGCTATATTAGCCATAAACATTTGCTTTTGTTGACTGAGAATGTAATTTTTAACCCTTAGGAAGAAGTGACTGTAGCAAATTTTGATTTCTGTAGGGCAGCAATGCTTGGTATTCCAGGAGGGTGCTGGGGAAAGGTGCCCTGTTCCAGTAGAGAGACCCTCCAGCAGGGACTTCTGGTAGGTGTTTTGGAGCTTAGGTCTGATAACTGTCTCGGTGTCCTGTACTGTCCTTCCCAATTGCATCACGTGTTCAGGTTTAGCATTATTTATTCTAGTTCCTACCTCTAATGTCTCTAAGAATCACAGCCATTGACTACATCTCTGCTGTTCCCAAAGGGCATCTCATGTGCAGTCGGACAACTCTGTAGGTGAGAAGCAGGTTGTGTCAATTCAGTGACGCAATCAGCAGCTGGTTGTGCTGGATGCGGAGTACCTTTTGGCTCTCCTGACCCTGCTGGGAGGAGGAGCTCCTGGCAGGGTTCAGCTCTTTCTCTTTAAAAAGACAATCCCAGTAACAAGAGCTGAGGCTCATTTATAAATGCTGGCTGTTGATACTGCACAGGCATTCCTCGTCCACTTTATCCTTGTAGGAAGACTTTTACTGATTAAAAATCCCCCTCCCCTTTTTCTTTTTCCAGTCTCCTTAAAGATTTCTTTTTCTAATTTAGATAGTCAGCATGTTTGTTTTTAGAAGTCTCATATTCTCAAAGTGCTTGAAGGACAATTGCTGGGAAAAATAGCTCTAGCTCCAAATCTCTGGCACAGCTGCTTCAGTAGTGTTGTAGTCTGAAGAGAACAAAGAAGAATTGATTGTTCTCTACAGTGCACACAAGTTGCCAAGATATGAGCATCTCTCAGTACACAATGTCCTTTATTCTACCTGTGCTCTCTGACCTTGATTATTCATTTTCACTTCTGGAATGGCTTTCATTTCCAGGTGTAAGACCAAAGCAGCCTGACACGCGTATGGATCACAGGGATGCCCTGCGTTAACACCAAGATGAATTTGCGTTATTGATATATACTACTGCCAACTTGGTGGACAGTTGCATGCTCACAGGTGTGTAATCAGATTGCTTTTCATCTAATTTTGGCAAATGGGACAATTACCACACAGAGGAATCAGCAGTTTAGAGAGTCTTCTCGTAGGATTAATGAAGAGCTAGCTTTTGTAATGCCTCTGTCTGTTACACTGCAAAATTGAAAGGGCAGAGTACAGATGTACTTTTTGTTCAGGTTTGAAATTATCCTAAATCACTTCTTTGGAGTCCCTGTATATTTTATTCTGTCATCTAGATTATTAGAATTATTTTATTACTCTCTTTTTCTTTGTAAAGTAACTAGAATGATTCATAGCAGAAACTTCTTTCAATGAATGTGTTTACATTTGTAAAGGGATGATTAAATTAAAAACCAACTGCTAAACACCAAGAAGAATGAGATTGTTGAATACATAATTCTGCACTTTGACTTCAGAGATTTACTGTTTTTCCAAAATAAGTTAATGCAGTGTCCTGTTGATTACTGAATTATTAAAGCCACTATTGATTTCTTAATATAACCAGCCTAGATTATTGTATCCACGTTATAGCTGTACTTGCCAAAGCGACTCTCTTAAATGGCACAAAATATTATTTTGATTAAGCTGCTTTTCCTCTTAAAATCTGTTTCCTTAGATGTGGAAGAATCTTGGATGTTCACTATGATATTTTCACAAAATTTATTAAAAAAGGCAAATGAAAATACTAGCCTTTCTAATACAAAGTCCAAAGCTGAAAATGTATCATTACACAAATTGTCTAGTAAAGCGAAACAAATCAATATTTAATACCAGTTCTGCCTCTGGTCTTAAGGTTCCAACTTAATGGAAACTGAACCTAAGCAATGGATTTGTTAGGTCCATATCCCAGGAAAGCATTTAATTTTGTGTAATTTGAATCAAGAGGAATAAGGACAGTGCTTACATTTTGGAGGACACTGAAAACTTCACAGGATTGGAACTCGCATCTTAAAGTCAATAACAGCGCCCTAAATCCTGGAGGTCTTTATAAGAAAACCTCCAGCTCATAAATGTGCTTGTGCAAAGTAATTTGTTATGAGAGAGATTTAGTAGGTTAAAGGAGAACTGAAGGTTGGGAAGAAGTAGGACAGTTTATGAAGGTGAAGAAACTCTTTTTCTCGGGTGAATGTGGGGAAGCATGAGATAGTATCAATTTTAAACCTACCAGGGTTTTTTCAAAGTTGTTTGGAGACCTTTGGACCTAATTCAAACCCACTGAAATCAATGGCAATATTGGTGATTTCAATGGAAATTGGAACGGGATTTCATACTGTTAGCAAAGATGAAGTTAGGTTTAATTGCAGCTCACAGTACAGAAATATTTGCAAACAACTTCAGGGCGCTCGTGTCCCCCCCCGTCCCCCCCCCCCCCGTTTTCAGTAAGCAACTATCACTTCTTAACAGGAAAACTGACAAAAGCAAACCTCCTGAAGTGCACAGTACTTTCTCACAACTTGTGCTCTTGGTGAAGACCATGTATTGTTCACCGAAGGACATCGAGGTGCTGGAGCGTGTCCAGAGAAGGGCAACGAAGCTGGTGAAGCATCTGGGAACAAGTCTTTATGAGGAGCGGCTGAGGGACCTGGGGTTGTTTAGCCTGCAGAAAAGGAGGCTGAGGGGAGACGTTATTGCGCACTACAACTACCTAAAAGGAGGTTGTGGCGAGGGG
>NW_008795857.1:7295465-7314016 GCF_000699145.1 Aptenodytes forsteri | reverse complement strand
CAAGAAGGACGTTGAGGTGCTGGAGCGTGTCCAGAGAAGGGCAACGAAGCTGGTGAAGCGTCTGGAGAACAAGTCTTATGAGGAGCGGCTGAGGGAACTGGGGTTGTTTAGCCTGGAGAAAAGGAGGCTGAGGGGAGACCTCATCGCTCTCTACAACTACCTGAAAGGAGGTTGTGGCGAGGTGGGTGTCAGTCCCTTCTCCCAAGTAACAGGACAAGAGGAAATGGCCTCAAGTTGCGCCAGGGGAGGTTTAGATTGGATATTAGGAAAAATTTCTTCACCAAAAGGGTTGTCAAGCATTGGAATAGGCTGCCCCAGGGAAGTGGTTGAGTCCCCATCCCTGGCCGTATTTCAAAGATGTGTAGATGAGGCGCTTAGGGACATGGTTTAGTGGGCATGGTGGTGTTGGGTTGATGGTTGGACTCGATGATCTTAGACGTCTTTTCCAACCTTAATGATTCTATGATTCTATTGTGCAATCCTCATTTTAGTTCATCAGCCCCATAAGGGAGGGCTAAAATCACAGGCTGTGTGGGCAGCTTTACACCATGGTGATTTTATGTTAGGTCAATTTCCTTACTTCCCTTTTATCATTTTTATGGTAAGCCTTTTATAAATATATTGCAATTATTTTCTTTTCACTTATCAGATCTGTTTCCTGCTTTTCATCGTGTGCATTTTCTATCCTGTATTTCTAAGTGCTTTTTTCCCTCCCTTCTGTTCAGGGTTTTCCTCTGCTTGCTGCTACTGCTTGCTCCTTTTTTCCTTCCCCTGAGAAATGTCACTAGGGTGGTCTACATGTGATAAAAGTTTGAAACTCTGCCAAATCTTGCAGCTTTTGGTCACAGTTAAACATTATAAATATGCATAAATTTAAGGGATGCTAAAGCAGTTAGATATAATAAGGACAAATTAATCTGGCAAAAATAAGATGCTGAGCCTTCATGAAGTACCTTGTGTGAATGTAAAATGCTGTTGATGCTGCCCTGAAGCTGTTGCGACTTAAAGACATCACATAGGACTTAAGGAAAAGAGTTTGAAGGTGGGAGGAATGGTCATAGCCCTTCTGAAAAAGGGCATTCCCCTTTCAAATAGGTTAGGCTTTTGTTTGTCATTTGAATTTATTCGTGAAAATGAATGAAGAGTAGGAGTGCTTATTGCGAGCACTGGGAAGGCTGCACAAGCCTGGCGCGCTGGGCTCCGAGTCCTCCAGTGGACCTGTGGCGGGCTGAGACAGGTTTCTCATCTTCATATTGGCAGAGACAGCTTTAGCCCTCTGCAGCTGATCTCATGGGAACTGGAAATAAGAGCCACAGCAGCTGCAGCTGTGGCTCAGCATGTTAACTTAAGTGATCACTGCTTCAATTTTATGTTAATATGCTGGGCTGTGTTTTGCAGTGAGTGTGCTGCCTGTTCTGCGGCCTCTGCTGTGGCACAAAGAATGGATAACAGGGTGGGACAAACAGGTGTTTGCAGCCACCTCTGTCAGCTGCTGCTGCTGAGCATGATGGTGCTTAGAAGTGACTGGCCTTAGGAGCTTTAACAAGATTTCTTACGGTTTCTTAAAGGTCCTCATTGTCTCTTGTAATCTGGCACTTGGGGCCCTTTCTTCATTTGTTTGGATGTCTATTTTACCTCATTGTGGAAGCATTAAGAGTTTTAAAGCACATGTCCAGTAGAGTCAAGATATAATAAGTTAGAGTGTGATGTAAAACCACGTTAGTTGAAGTGCATTCAGCTCTGTGTGGACCCTCTCATTCAGAAGCAAAGTACCCATACAGGAATCTAATGAGCTTTAGCTAATGTGCTTTCACTTTGCAGCAGTCTTTAATTAGTCTTTCCATTCCCTGTGTCCCTTAATCAGTGCAGACTTCAGGTTTTATGCATCCTACCCAGCATCTAGTGCATACTGTATGTCACCAGAAAGCTCAAGAAAGAGTTCAGATCTGCACCCCCGCCCTCCCAAGCAGAGAAAAATAGTGCTGTCTCTTACAATGCTATGGTTTGCTTTAAAATACAATTAGATTCCCTCAGTGGCACTGTAGTATGCTCTCTATATACAGCTCTGGAGGTTGATTTAACTTCAGTTATTAATCTCAGCAGCTGTTTATGGCATTGTATAGTACAGCACTAAGAAATAAAGATTATTCCTTAAATAAATGTAAAGATATGCAGGCAGTGAAGTGCAGTATTCTCATAACAGTCTAACCACAGGTATGCTATACTGCTGTGTAATAGACCCTACACTTAGAATAAAGTTTAAACTCTCTTTTCTCTGCCACTATTTTGTGGGATTTTTTTTTTTTTGAATTGCCAGAAAAGTTAAGGTGGCCAGAGTTTTTCCTGATGGCTCAGAAATTTGGTCATAAAATTAAAATAAGTAAACTAGCCCCTGCTTAAAACTGTTTGTCTATGTTATAAAATTAACAACCTTTATGTTGGGGGCTGGTGCCAATATTTGTGAGATAATAAGCACCCCTGTGGCCATAAGTTTATGACAATTTCTGTTCCATGGGTGAGTGTAGAGTCTGTGAAACTTCACCTTCAGTAGAAACTTCTCTTTATCTCATGTGGAGTCCCCAGGGTCCAGCGGTACCTGAGCTTCTGCACTAAGCTGGTGTCTTGTTGTAGGACACTTTCCTCTATGTGGCTATGTCTTTCCAAGAAGCCTGGAGGAACAGAATGATTTTTTGAGTCTTCTATGTATCTGTCAGATTTTGTTGAAATTTGGTAACTATTTAAAAAATAAATGGGGTTGGCAATGTATGTTATTATTGTATCAGTGGGAATTATATCAGTATTGTTGTATCTGCAGGAAACTAAGTTAAAAAAATTACAAAATGCTAGAGTACAGATCACTATTTTACAAATTGGCCAAGTGCTAAAGGGCATATGTTAAAAAAATGTTAAAGTAGTTTAACAAATGTCATTGTTTTTCAGTTCAGTTGCTGTTTCTAAGCACTTTCCATATCCATTTTTAAAATGTTCTCTGTTTATAAGTAAACATTCGCTATTTGTTCTGGGCGCTACCCTCCAAAGCCACCCTGTGATGCGGGTGTTGCATTGGCTCCTTTCGTTTTCACTCCTTGCCAAATGAACCCCAGATGTGCACGCAGGGGTACCTGGGGCAAAACTTTTTGTTCCTAGCACCTTTGTACAGGTGTGGCTGAGGCTTGTATGGGGCACCCAATTCTGGGGGGGATCTGCAAGAAAGAAGACAATTGTCTTTTTTTCCTCTTCAGTGAGATGAGGCTCATGAGTGGCTTGTCAGTGAGATGTGGAGTGGAGAGCAGCAAAACCCTATAGGTGGTAGCTAAATTGCACGGCTATGATAGAATACGTTTAGGAAGGAGGTCTATCAGGAAGGTGCTATTTCTAGAGTCTGTTTTGTGCATATGTATTTTGGTTAGCTTCGAACCCACTCAGCATGGGTTTGATTCTGCCTTAGACATTGCTGCTATAATACTAGTGTTTCACTTAGGAGAGAGAGAACTAAAAGGCAGCACAGAAAGAACAAAGAGAAAAGCAAATGAAGAGCTATTGTGTAATGGGTGAGGGAATTTAGAGAAAAAAATACAATAAATATACAATTTATAGCCTGCTTGTATCAGACTAGCTTTTAGGGAATTTTTTTCCTACCCCTAAAGTAAAGCAGAAGTATTGTTTAAACTAGACAAACACATTTAAACTTAGAGTAAACCTTAACCAGTTCACCTAAATGGAAAAGAAAAGAAAGAATCAATGAGGTTACAAGTACAACCCTCAGAGTATTTGAAGTGCCTGGCCTTGAGATGTTTATGTAGAATTTATTATAATATATTGGTGGTTGGGCAAGTCGAGTGAAAGAATAAGAAATTCCAGCATAAATACATTATCTAGTCATAAGATTAAATGAGAGAGTAACCACATTTGAAAAACAAAGAAAGTCTGGTTAAATTTCCTTTGTATTATTTTTCCTTTTAGCATGAATGAAATGTCTTTGCTTTTAAATCAGCTATTATTGTGCAGTACTGATGAATAGCAAATACCAGGCTTATGTTTTAAAAAGGCACTTGTGATGATTTTGGGATTTACAGACCCTGACCTCGTCTTCCTTTAGCACATAGTAAATTGCTTGAAACTATAAGGAAAAGGAGACTAATAGAAGACTTAGGATATGATACAACAGATACAAACTAGAATGGTTTATGTATAAAGGAAAACAGAACTTGTCAGAAGTGCTGTAGTTCTAAGTGTATTAAAAATAGGGCACTATTTTATTTTTATGTTTGAAGTCTTTTAGAAAATTTTGTTGATGGTCTCTTCTGAATTGGGAGGAGAAATACTGTCATGAATAAAAAGTTCTTAAGAGACAGAGGTATCAGAAAGAGTCTGAAGTTCAGAAATATTGTGTGTTAGCTGCTAGATTCACTCTACAGTCTCCCATACTTGCTGGGCTCCAGCAAGCAAGGCAATGTCCTGCTCAGCTGTCTTGCCAGGGCAAAAATGCCATTTTGTGTATGGAAGGTCTCATCATAGGAATAATGTAAATGTAATCATTGATTTCTTAACTTGGTCTCCTGAGATAGGCTAGTGGAGAGGGAAGAGGTTTTCTTTAGGACTTTTGGTGGAGAAAGCTCTATCTAGTCTGACCTTGGCTGAAAGACTGTATTTCTTGCTGATTTAGGCTCCCACGGTCTTGTTTTTCAGCAGCTGTTTTGAAGGCTGTGCATGGCTATCCCACGATCTATGTCATTACTTGACCTATCTCAGAGTCATATGACTGTAGGACTATAGAATAATGGTCTGGAAAAATGGAACAAAATCCAGTTTCTTATTACAGTCATGTACCCCTTCCACCATTGGATACAATGATTTCTTCCTGCACCATGGTGGCAGATGATTCTTTTTGTATCGGTTATGAACAGCTCCCCCTGTGTATCTTTACAGGGACAGAAATCCTTTCTTTCCTAACCTGCAGCCAAATCACACTAACCCTTTCTTCAGCTTAGTGTGGGACACCAGGGCTTTTCTGCGTTAACTCTGTGGTCTGTCAGACATACAAAAGGCCCTGGATGCCTGCTCTTCTGAGATGCTCCTCTGCTTGCTGGCTCCTGAGTATGCCTCTGTGCTTATTATGCCGAGTCCTGTGTCCCCATTTCAAATCTCAGTGCTCCAGTCCCTGGATTTATTCCAGATGCTGCCGTCCTTATATAAGCCCAAGGCACTCTGTCTTTCATCTGAACGCTTGTTGGATTTTAACTTTTCTTTTCTGCCTGTCTCAATACCTAATAACTTGACTCATGCACACTGAACTACAGCATGCCGTTGCCCATCAATCAGCCAAGTCACCAGAGGCAGTGCCGGCGTCTGACCCAGGGCCAGTACACCCCACGTATGAACTCGACAATCACATTTTCTCAGCTCTGTAACCCTCACCCAGTGTGGGCTGAAGCACTGGACATGGTGTGATTACGGAAGGGGAGTGTCTCTTTTGGGAACTCAAGGGACAATGCCCCTGAGTAGAGCAAGCATATCTACCTGGATAACTTACTGACTTTGATACCTGCAAAACAAGATTAAGGATTTGAGATGAAGTTACAAGAAAGCCAAAGACTACAGTGAACACTGGGATAGTTTTCTGTTCATAGGGGAGGCTCATTTTTAAGCTACTACACAGGTCTAATCCCTAATTACTTCTGTGAATCTCTACATGAAGATCTGGGATACCATTTTGTATGAGGCTAGGCCATTTCTGCTGGTGAGGAGGAAGAAGACAAAGTTTATGACCAGCGAGCTGGGGAGGAGGAGCATGGGGCCTCTCAGTGGCCAGCACCTCTCAATAGTAGTTGTCTGAGGATCACTTGTGAAGTAATGAATGTTTCTCATTCTGTAGTGCTTCCTTCACTGCTAAACCTCTTGCATTTGCAGTATACCTCTTCTCAGGTCAGAGATACTGCAAAGGGAATGGCAGTCATTGCTCCTGTGAGAATATCGTCATCATGACGGAATATCTAGCAATGCAATGAGTTGCATATGCATCCCCAGCTCTGCTTATAGGCTACCTTTTTGTAGGTAGCCCATGCTAAACATGAAACAAGTCAGTTTCAAATATGGCTGTATTGCCATAGGAAGGATCGTTATGAGGCTCAGATGTGGACTTTTGCTCATTGTAGCTTGCAAAACTATGCAGGAAATGCTAAGACATATTTCTGGTGTCTTTGCCGTGTTGAGATATGAAGCACATCTCCATAGTGCAAAGATACTCCAATGTTTTCTTCTGAAGTGGTGGTTCACATCACAAAAAGAAAGCTTATTATCAAGGAGCCACCCACAAATACCTTTATGATGGAACATTGCCCACATTCTGCAGTGCATATGAACAGTGGCAGGCAATGTAGAGCTGGATACCAAATGGCTTGCCCATGGTGCCTGCTGTGGCTAATTTGATGGAAATATAGTCCTATGCTTATGCCAGATCTGCATTACGTTTGTGGTTTTTTTAGATCTTCTGGTAGGGACACAGCCAAAGAAAGGAACTGAGGAACTGAAACTGCAGCCTAGAGAACAGAAGTGGTCTTTTGTTTAGTCAATGGGAAGTTGGGTGTTTAAATGCAATGGCTGGCAATGTTGAATCCCCGCTACTGCAGATCCAGAGATGCATCGGATTTTTCTTTTTCTGATCTTACACTCTCCAAAGCTTTTGCTTTTCCTCCATAGGTGGTTATTTTGACAGTCTGTCTGTCTTCTCCCACCCTTTGTCTTGGCTGCCTTTCTCTGTCATTGTAGTAATAACTGGCTATTGCAAATGTGGCACCAGGGTTTTCTGCGGGACAGTACTGTGTCTTTAAACTTCTGAGAGCTAATGTATTTTCTACTGGGGATTGTGCATGAATGGTGTTTCTTGCATGCTCTTCAAGCTGTATACGTGGTTGTTGAAATTATTTTACATTGATTCTGTTCTCTCTCTGGGAAAACTGTAACAGATTGTCTTGCAAATATGTCCTCATGTTGGCATGTGGATTTATGTGCAAGCATACACACTGGAAATAATATAAGCTTCTCCCAAATGTTACTGTGAGTAAAACTTCAGCCATCAGCAAACATGGGTCATGAACATCACTGAACTGAATAGCTTTCGTTTGTCTAAATATTCTCAGAGAGTTTCCCCAAAGTTTTTGAGCCACCATTTGCAACCCACAGCTTTTCACAAGGAATTAGATTCAGAGTTTACCTGCCCATTGTTCCATAATTACAGGATATACCTGATGTTTTTGGAAGCGTGTCTTATCCAGAGAGCCTAGGTGCTGAATATGAACTTTTCTAAGGCTATAGTTGAATATTTTCTTAGCTTGCAAGTAGAAGAAAATCACAGATGAGACTGCTGTTCTAGCTACCTACCTCTGCTTGAATTGGTTACTGAAATCTGCTGTGATTCCCATCTTGCCAAATAATGAGAAATGGAGAAAGCTGCAAACTGACTGACACTACCTACAAATTGTTAGTGTCATTTCTTCCATGTGCCCAGAGGCATTATGTCTGAGACTAACCAATGCTAATTTATATTTACTGCCTGTTTGTCAAGCTGGGAAGAAAAAGAAAGGAAAAGATGGATGAAAACTGTTTTAGTATAGTTTGGGGTTCTGCCGACAGGCAGCAAAGTCATTACTTCTGCTGCAACATGGGATGCACAAAGAAGCAATCATCTTTCTCTTTCTTACTTTTTTTATAGGCTGTCCTACTGTTTGGTATTACTGATAGAAATGACACAGACAACTTCGGAGGCTTTCCCACTCTGTCCCCCAGGTCTATAATACACTTTGGCTGGTGGAGCTCAAAGCCCTTTGGAAAGGATGTCAGTATCATTAACCTCATTGCACAGTGAAAGTGCAGAGGCAGAGCCCTACCCCTCCTTTAGAGTTCCCCTTGTTCAATGGAACAAAAAGCAGAATCTTGCAAAGGAAGATCAGTCTCTGACTGATCCCATGAAACGGAAGAAGGGATTAAGTGGCGTAACTGATAGAAGAATAGGAAGATCCTGTAGGCCTGCTGTAGAAGCGCTCATTAGTTTACGTGTGGGCATGGGCTAGCAGAGGGCTCCACTTACTGCACTTGTCCCCTCGTGCTTACTTTCTGGGTGTGCCGATGGAAAGAGATTTGGTTCTCTCCTGCCTCAGCAGCACAAGTGCTCGCTCGCTCCACCTGTTTTTTCAGTAAGTGATGGTGGAATAGAGCACTAAAATCCTTGCTAGCTAACTCTGTTTGGGTGGTCCAAATCTAGGTGCTGAGGTGCCAACAGACACTTGTCCTGTCAGCACTCCTAGACAGTGGGGTAGACAGGTACTTTTTGGCCTCTTTCTTCTAACTTGGTGTACATCGTACATTTTTCTACCAGGTAAAGCAATGCAGAGTTTATTCTCCTCTGCATTGTGTCAGCTTTGTGGAGCCTGAGACAGGCTTGATTCAAGACAAATGAGTTTGTAATGCACAGCATAGCCAGAGTCTGCCTTCCTAGAAACCAAAGAAAATTTGTCATAGATGCTGTAATAGCTGGCAAACAAGTATCTTTTGATGAATGATACTGATTTTCACAAAGATCCTGAAAGTTCGTATCTGTGTTGCGCTCTTTTGCAAAGCCATAGTGCTGGGCTTTCTGGTTAGCAGCTTATCATTACTCTAAGCCTTTTTAAGATGAAGAATTCCCATTTAAAAGATGTCTTGCATGCAAAATAATTTGAAAAACTCCTCAATATCACTGCTTAAGCCATCTGTAAACAGCACACTGCAAGTTTCCAGAGTTAATAAATGGTAATTAGCTTCTACTAGTATCTTAGACATACAATTTCTTATAGCTTATAAGCACGCTGTATTCAATTTTGGGTTCAGCATTAATAATCGATTATTGAAACATCATTGAAAGGTCTATTAATCATTTTCAGCTTCATTAACTATTTATCAGTGTGCTGCTGCTGCAAATTCTGGCTTTAGATTCTACCACTGCAGTACTGTTGACGACTGCTATAAGGTACAATTTTCAAGGCTAGCAGGCACGTATTAGGAAAATAATGCATTGGTGGTTACACTCCCATGGCTTGCTGATAAAATATTGTTGGGCCAAGTTCATCCAACTGCCTGAAAAAGAAATCTGAATATTTTTGTATATTTAAGTGCGCTCTAATTTGCACTTGTTCATGGGTTAATCTCATATACTGGTATTTGTCTAAACAAATTCACTAAAGGAACCCCAAGAATTAATAAATTCATATCTTTTAACAGAGACCAACCAATACTAAAATAACAGTCCAACATATAAGATTAATTTCCTCCCCTCCACTTGTGCTGTCACTTCTATGTCAATTTTCCCCTTTAAAAGTTGTGCAAATGAAGCTCTTTGGTATACGATGATGATTATAGCCAAAGTATACGGGACATGTTTTTATCTTTTTTTGTTGTTTGTTTTTTTCCCCTCCTTTTTATCCTCTTCTTTTCCCTCTGATGTTTTTAAAAATGCATCTTAGCTGTGCAGCAATTGAACATTTTCTTTCAATCTGTTCCAATGAGATAGTTAAAAGAGTTCAGAGATTATTTGCTCTGGTATGCTTTATATCTCCACTTCTTTCTCAACAAGTCAAGTCAGTGAGGAGTGGTATGAGCTAAGTTGTCTATCAGTTCAGGTCTTGGTCCCAAAGACATCAGCTTGGGGTTGTAACAATATAATGTTTTTATTGTCAGAAATTAAAATTTCTGACAAAAAAAAAAAAATCAAGAGGAATACTCTTTTCTTTAATTCACTTTTTCAAATAAAGAGAGAAAAGTTACAACAAAGCTACTTCCCTATGTGCCTCCAGGACTTTATCTGCATGAGCACTGGGTGTTAACACTGTGCAATTACCTAGTATGACATAGGACCAGCCCTGCAAACCTTATTTACCGTGGTTGATGCATTGGCTTTGACAACTTTATTTCCCCAATGATGACTTCATGTGTGAAGAAGTGAGACTAGGGCTATAACATACTTGACTTGCCATTGTTTTTGAAAGGAGCTGGAAGAGATTTAGGACCATCTAACTCCTTTTCGAAAGGTTAACATGCTTGCACATCTTTGAAACTCCAAAGCGATGGTTAGACATTTGCATGCCTGTCATTTTTAAAGTGAGAACTGGTCTTTCAGGTCACATAGGTGCTTTTGAAAATTTTAGCTTGTATTGCTCATAAAAGTATTTACAAAGGAATTTTTTAACTTAAAACAAAGACTATTGAGTGAAAAGTCTAGAGAAGGTAACTGGTTCAAAGCCTTGTTTCTGGTAGAAGGCTGGATGAGCTCCATTAATATTAAGAGAAGATTTTGGCTTCAGCCTTGAAAGGATGAATTTTCTTGACATATAAAAACTATTTTTCTGCACTGAAACTATTTTTCTGCACTGATATTGACACTTTGATGCAAAATGTTTATTATGAATAGCAGTTGATTTTGAGGTGTTATAGGTATGCAGTAGGCTGAGATGTTTTCCTTCCATTTTTTGTGCCAGGGAAAGACGGCTAACAGTAATCCAGTGGAAAAGAAATCTGGTAGCAAAGTGCATTTTGTTTTTCTTGATTTAAGCCTAAAGGGCCATGGACTTAACATTTACAGAGAGGGATATATTTTTTTAGTGCTCTCTTCTGTTTGGTAAGATAGTGAAACAAATGTCATATAAGGCATAATTCCTGTGAAATTAGCAGAACGAGTTTATAGAAATGAAGTTATTTCCCTAGAACTATAAAATTAACAGAGAAGAATGGACATTTTATTAAGTTCATAGGCATTTCACAGTGCCACAGAAAGTGGTTCTTTAGGCTGTCATGTGGAATGGGAAAGGGAAAAAAGCTTCCCCCAATTCACGAGAAGGGATAAAGGTTCAGTTACTGTAGTGCTCAATGTACTGTTACAAGAGCATGTGTAGGGCATCCTGGGAACACTAACGACCTCCAATATATAATTGCGATATTATGGTAACTAATGTGAACTTAGACTAGGAAACAAGGTAGAAGTAAAGGCTGGTTTTCTCAGTAGAGGCCTGCTACTACTGGAGACACGTGAGGTTCTGCACTGTATGGTGTATTTTTAAATAACATGGAAAAGGGATGAAGATAAAGTTGTCTGACACCTAGATAGTCAGGGTAATAAAAATGAAAACTGACAGCAAAGACATGCAGAAATATCTCATAATATTGACTATAGAATGACTGATGAAATTTAGTGTGGATGTATAAAATGATGCATCTGCAGAAAAATAATCTGAACTTCAAATACACAGTGATAAGTTCTGAGGCCACCTAACAAAGAGATCTCATAACAGTTATGGTTCTATGAAAAGCGTTGAGTTGTGGTTTCAACAGCAGACAAAAGTGCAAACTGCATGTGAGGAATTACAAGGAAAGAACTAAGAGAATAAAGAAGAAAGCAGTAATTATGCCATTTTCTAAATCTGTGGAGCACCCACAACCTGAGTTCTATGAACTAGAGCTGCAAAAATATACAGAGAAGAGAACATGATCAAAGGTACGGAATTACTTCTGTATAGGAAAGGACCACATAAACTAATACTCATTGAGACTGGTGAGGAAGAAGACAGAGTTCTGTAATTATAAGTAGCACAGACAAGATGAATAGGGATGGATATTCACTGTTCCTCATTGTTCCTCATTTAAAAAAAAAAAAAAGAGATATTAAGTTAATTGGGTACTAGTTCAATAATGATAGAAAGGTGATTTTTTCACCAAATGTATGACTAAACTGCAGAATACATTATTGCAAGAGACTGTTGATGCCAAATATTTGGATGGCTTCAAAAGCTGATGGGAGAAATTAATGGATGAGAAATCCTTTATGGGCAATTAAATGCAGAGATACCATCTCTGGCTGAAAAGCTACTGAGCTGTAGATTGCCAGAAGCTGGGAGAGCATGGTGAGGCAGCAGTGCTATTCTTACGTTCTTCCCTAACCATCCACCTTTAGCCACTGTCAGAAGCAAGATGCTGGCGTAGGTGGTCTCTCAGTCTGATGCTGTGGGGCCAGTCGTCTTAACATGTGTTGGTCTGATACTCAGAGACCTACGTTTCAGTTCAGGGTAGCAATATGGGCATGATGCCATGGAGCAGAGAGATAGGAGACCCCTTTCTGTAGTTCTGATTTGTTTCTGTGGTAGGTTTCACAGCCAAGCAACTAAAATGATTAAAGAGCAAGAGGGAAAATTTTGGATGATGAGGTCAGATCAATGACTATGTGATGTGCCAGTCTACAAGTATGAAGGAACTTGGTAACAGTCTGTGGACTGTAGTCTCTGGTGATGTGTGGTACCGTAATTCAGAAGTTATAGGAACAGTGGTGATGTGTGGGAGTTGAAGATATAGTCCCACAATACGGTGTAAACACCAGTACAGAGAAGGCAATTTTAGTTACGTTAAGGAGCATCAGTAGAAATAACAAGACCCAATGGGAAAAATAACACACAATCAAGAAATTAAAAGACCATTAGATAATGTACAGGGGGATTGAGACAAGGTTTCAGAGGCAGCTTGTAATTCTGGTATTTGTTAACTTTTGATTATTTATCTTTGTGAACTTAATGTACTTTTAACGTAGAGTTTTGTTTCCTGTGTTTTAAAAAGAGCAAACCGGATATCATGCCAGTTGTTTCAGAGACAGGACCAGGGGCAGAAACCTGTAAGGACCTCATGGGGCTGACCAGGAGGGAAGAGCTAGACCTGCGAACCAGAATATGAAACATGGGTGGATAAGGCTGAGCAGCCTCAGGAGGCAGAACTTGCTGGTTGTGGCCTACTGACTCAAGGAAAAGCTGCATTTTAATGGCTGGTTCTGCTTGACTAGACTTGAGCCACTTCCAGCACATACCTGAAAAAACCCTATGTGTGTTCTCAGGTGAGTCCCATATGGGGCTGGCAGCACCCTTGGACGTTAGCAATCAACACTGGTGACTTGACCCCTCTCAGTGAGCACAATGACTGGCAAGAGGGCAATGGCCATTGCTTCAAAAAATGGAAGGTGCTCATGAGAGTTTAAAATGGCTTAACTCACAACTGGAAGCAGTTTTGTGCTGCTACGTCAGGCAACCTTAATGATCAGCAGTGTCACCAACTCTAGTTATAATAACGTTCTTGACTATTTCTTGATCTTGTCCCTGCCATGTTATCTTCATGATGCTTTTTGGGCAGCAGTGTGGTCTCTCAAGACACCTGATGGAAGCCTCATCATTGCTAATGTTAGTGACTGGACGGGACAATGCATTGCAGAGAACAGTCCCATACTGTAAGGGTAATAGTTTAATAGCTCTTTTCCACGTCTACTTCCAGGTTTTTGTGAGTCTCTCTCACTTTCTACCAAACTTTTGGTAACTTTCTCAGACAAAACCTTTGCCACATTGGCTAGTTAAGTTGAAACAGAAAAAGTAAACACAGAATTTGAGGAGGAAATTTTGGTCAAAAATTAAGTTCACAGATCATATATTAATTAAAACCGCATGAAAGATTCCTCTTTCTCCTTCTCCTGGCAATGCACATTCATTTCAGAGTCTGTAGTTCCTTTCTGCTTAGCTTTCAAGTTTTAGGTGAATAAGCAGAATTTGGAAATTGGGCTTTTTCAGAAAATAAAAGAACTGAAGAACCCCATGAAAGAAAAGGAATGTAGGATTCACGTGTATTTGAAAATATAGACATGAAGCTCTGGAAAAGCTAGTGTTAAAATTTTCTGATATGATTGGTATTGTTTGTCTGAAAACACGTATATATTGTCATATTTACCAAGTGTGGAAGGATCATCAATCAGGGCAGGACAGCAAGTTGTATGGACATGGAAAAGGCCTTTTTTGCTCTGTTTTTTACTGGCAAGATTTGCTGTCAGGCCTCCCAGCTCTCTGAGCTTGGTGGTAGAGTGGGTGGGAATGAGTATTACCTGCAGGGGTGCTGGCAGGGCCCACCCTTGGCAAATGGACTGCCAGGCAGCACCTGTAGGATAACAATGCATTGATGCATATAAGAATACTGCTGAAATATCCCTATTTTGTACTTTGTTTATTTTTAAAAATTGCTTAGCTGTCTCAGCTGGTCATTTACAGACTGCTGAAGTATTTTGCAAGTGTTTCATAAATGGGGGGGGGAATAAAAAAATCAGTTTGTTACTTTTTGCGAGGGTTATATTATTTGTTTAGTAGTTTGCCAATTATGTGTTATTTGTGACTTTAACATATCTGAAATGGCTTGCAAACATTAGCATAGACAAAAATCTTGTGATAAGCCACACTGGAAAAGAATTGCATGTTCTTTGCTATTGATAATTTTTCATTTATTATTCCTTGTACCTTTGCTGTAAATACTTCAGCTTTTTGTCTAGAAAGACAGATATTCTCATTAGGTACTCAGAAATTTATTAGGTAACCGTTGTGTAGCACTTTACACTTAGACTAAAACTGCTTGACACTACTGCAGTCGACATATTCATATATGGGATGAAACGTTCATGTCTTTTTGGCCACTCAACAGGGAGTGTGGCCAATGAATGTACAATGGATTGAAAAAGTAAACAGCCAGGGTTTAAAGACTTGGGATGAAATAAAATTTGAATATTTAAAATATCTATGAAGAAAGACTTCAAAACATCTAAAAAGTGTATATACAGCTGGGTTTATAAATGACTAAAATGGCAAAAGACAAAGGCATTATAAATGCAGAAATGTGTCAATTCTAACAAAAACCACTGTTAAATTTAAAATATGTGATGGGAGTAAAGATAAGTTTTACAATCACCAAATGATGGATAAACAGCAGGGTCAAACTTCAATTCAAAGTAAAATGGAACCATTCATAACAAAGTATGTGCCTATCATTCTCCAGCAAATTTTTGTTGGCAATCATTTGGCTTCTTACTGCTTGACAGTTAGGTGCCTAGTTTAAGCTTATTGTTTAGGTTATCTCTAAACTCACTGAGTGATAAATTTTTCTCAGAGAGTGATTATCCTGCGTTAGGATAAATCTCTAAGAAGAGATTGTCAGGGAGGTTTGCACTTAGCCAAGCATTACGCTGTTTGCTTAATTAAAAGAATAAACACCGAAAGGGTAAAATTTACTTTTTTTTTTTTTTTTTTAAACAGAGCTGTAGCTACTTTATAAAGTTTCCTCCGGATAAGGATGGAATTGCTAAGATATGCTGATCCAAGGGTATTTTTCCTTTATCAAAGTACAAGTAATTTTTCATTGTGGTGGCTTTCTCTGTGCTTGAATAGCTGGCAGGCAGGTGACTTGGGCATAACAGCATTTGACTTGCAGCAGATGGAAGACTGACTACTGTGTTCTTGCCAAATTCTGCCTCGTCAATTGACTCAGTATCAAAATATTTGCCTGCTTTCTCAGATAAACAAAAAGGGGGGGGGGAGAAGTAGTCAGGATAAAGGAATAAACTAGGAAATAGCCCCTCAATTATTTCACTAAGCAGAGTGCACAAGGAAGTAAATTTAAGTCTTAAATGATTTTTTTTTTTACCAGACAGCCCATATCAAGATCAGATATTGATTACAGCTTGCCTTTTTGTGCTCTGATGCTTTTTATTGACTTTTCTCTTCAGTGCTCTGTGATGCAGTACCAAAGTGATTGGATCAGTATATTTTCCCTTTGGGATTACATGAGAAATCTTGGATTCCTTACAGATGCGTGTGTTAGGCCTCCAAATATTCAGTGTTCACATAAAGTTAACAAGAAATACATCATTCTTAAAAGGCAAAGAAGAAAGTCACTCTAATGAAAATGCTTTTTTGTTCCTGTTGAGATACCTGCAGATCTGTGCAGAGAGGTAAGAAGGTCTGTTTAAAGCAGGCTATTCCTTGGAGAAGAAATATGGTGGGACATCTCAATGTCCGTGGGTGTTCTGCTGGTCTGTGTAATGCTTTGGTGATGAGGTGTGCTAGCGTTACGTTTATTTTTCCTTTGTTCCCTTAATTTGGTAGAGAAATATCACTGGGCCTGATTCTCATTTATATTTGGACTGTTACACACCCTGACAGAGGAGAGGGTTGCACTTTTGTGTCCTTGCATGCTCCCAGGGAGGGGGCAATTTTTCCGAGGACAGCAGCTGAGGACTTCTGAGCACCTGAAGTTGTGTGCTTATTAGAAGTTGGATTTACCCAGGACATTACAGATAGCTTTCCTGTGTTACTGTTTCCCATCAAAGCAAAGAAGAGCTGTCTTGTAGGTAATCAAAGTTACAGAAATTTCACAGCCAGCGGGTATAGCTTTTGTTTCATTGGTAGCTGGGGGCACATTTATGCAATGTCATGTTTTGTAATGAAAGACAAGGAGGAGGCATGGGAGGTGTAGGGCTGCAGGACACAACCGCTGTGTCACAACTCACAAGCCTTTGGGGTGCTGCTGAGGATGTAACGTTTTTAGGTCAATAACCACTCCGGTCTCCTTCGGTGTAAACTAATACTTGCCTTCTTTAGTCTTACCTAAGTCACTTACAAATCTTCTCCCATTTTAGTATGTCAGCACTTCTCAGTTCTTAATACTTTTTCTTCAGAGAGTTTCTGTGAGATAGGGTAAGCACTAGTCTGTAGATAAGGGGTGGGGGGAATCTAGCGAACTGTTGAAGCATTTGCTGCCCACGTGTGGGATGATAAAAAGTAACTCGGATGAGAACAGCACCACTTTAAGCACAGTCTTTTCCTTCTTTTCCTGATCCAAGTGCCTTTTAATCAACCTTTTGTCTTTTATTCCTGATTGTAGACCAGGGCCAAAGAAGAAAGTAGGTAATGGATACTTGAGTCTTGCAGAAATACCTCTCCAATTGTCCCTCCATGGACCCGTGGTTCACATGGTCTCTCTCTTATGGATACAGATCTGTATTGTTAAATATTTGGACTTAAGTATTTACAACCCAAAGGCTTAAGATGCTTTGTCCTATGTACAGCACACATGCCTCAGTCCCTGACTGAGGCAGACTACTTTGCATGAGTGATCAGGAAAGGAATCCTATTTATTTGAGCAGGGAATTAAGCTGTAAAGGAAAAGAGGGGAAAGCAGGCATGTGGCAGTTTCCTACTGTTTTGAGGTCAGATGTGTCTTGGGAAACTTGTTCTGATTACTGACATAATCAAAATATGGTGGGAGATCCCGTTATGCTGCCCCAGTGTTAAGAGATTTTGGGTTCCTGGAGTTTTTACAGAAAACAATTTAGCTTACTTCTTTTAGCAGACAATTCGAAAAAGCATCTTTGCGAAGTGTCTTATATGCCACATGGAGGGAAAAAACCCAACAGCAGCTGAAAGCTTCAGAACAGTCCTGTTGTAAGATTGCCTTCAGTCCTGTTTAATGCTGTTACAGTGGAGCAGCCTGCGGTCCCTAGTAATGAGGGTGCAGCAGGAGGGCAGCTGCACAGCGTTGGAGGCAGCTTTCCAGTGCTCCTTGGGGGACAGGGTGACTCTCCGCGCAAACGGGAGACAGTAAATGTTGCCCCTTGCTATCTGGCCCAACGAGAATAGAAAATCAGCACAAGTTGAATGAGCAGTGTGAAATACCATTATTTCTTTCCTTTTCAGAGTGCCCCAAGCAGTGTGGATTGGATCGCTGCCTTGAAGTAATTTAGCCCTTCACCCAGCAAAATGTCTAAGTGTGCATTTAACTATAAGCAAGCAAATAATCCCACTGGAATCGCTTAAGTGCTCTGTCTTTAAATGCTTTGCTGGAGCGGGACCTGAGCTTGCAGCTGGTTGGTTGGAAAGTCCTGTGCAGGCCTCACATACAGGGCTAACAACATGAGCAATCTGAGTCCGTGGTGCTTAGGCTCCTAAACAGCTCAAAGAATATGCTAATCCTTGCAGCATTTCTTAATTTTAAGTATTTTAATCAAATTACTAATGATTGAGGAACTAATGCAAAAATCACTGATGCAGAGATACAGTGCATAGCATGAAGTCGTTGTTATTATTTTTCCTACCTGTTTATTTCTGTAGCAAAGATATTTGCGGTAGTGGCCATTGCAAGATGAATTCCCTTCAGTGTTGTGCAAGTTCCCATATGTCCCTCTGGAACTGATTTTCCTGATGGTGAAAGGTGAAGAACCAGAGAGCACCTACTAATCACTTGATAGGCAGCACAGCAGATTCAGGCTGTGGTACCAGCAATGGTCACCCCCCAAGTTTTAAGGGTGGAACTGGCAGCCTATTAATTTAAGCAGGTTGCAGTCAAGTGCTACTTGTGCCCTCTGCTACGAGAACAACCTGTTCCTGTCTGCCACTCAAACTGACACAAGCTGTTTCCCAAGCAATTAATTCATTATAAAGTAATGAGTTTGTCTGCTTAGAGAGATACATGGTACTCTAAAGAAGGAGGAAATTGCTAACAACAACAACAAAAGATGACTTAAGCTCTAGGAATATACCATGGGGATATATTTCTTTCTTCTATTTTCACACCTGGATGAAGAAAAAGATACATTGTTCCACAATAATTAAAAAATAGGTGTAGATGATCTTTATAGATTACTATTTATAGAGCACTGTTCTTTTGAAACAGATTTCAGTGTA
>NW_008795857.1:7264680-7294945 GCF_000699145.1 Aptenodytes forsteri | reverse complement strand
TTTAGAATACTGATTTTTTTTTTTAATAAGAGATGTTTTCCTAAGATTTTAAATTTTTTAAATTTTTTTTTTTGAAGGGGATAGATTTATTTTTCAGATATTCCTGGGAAAACTTATTTTTAACTTAGAATCTTTCAGATGCTATGTTCTGGCTTTCTGGCATTACCGTTTTTGTTTTACTCTTTATTTCTACTTTCCTCTGCTACTTTTCCTCCTTTTAAGGAAGCAAAAATTTTAAAAAGTGAATCTAAAATCTGTAAAAATGGATTTGTCAAAAATCAGAAAAAAACTTTAGAAAAGCAGCAAATCCTTTTAAAACACAGTTCCAAATGAAAATATTTCAACCCACTCTAGTTACAGTTTTGAATAAAAGCGCTCTGCAGGCCATATCGAAAAGATAAGGCTTCAGCAAAGAACAGTTTGTCTTAAGAATGAAAAAAGATCAAAAGAGGTGTTCATGGGCTAGAAGCTCCCTTGAAGTGGACTGTTAGGCCTAGCAAATGGAAAAGCGATGGACAAGGGCGTATACAATGCCTGTTCTTCAGGGGAGGAAGGAGAGGAATCATATGGACTTGCTTACTGCAGCGAGGAGCTGTAAAAATCAGCTGGTTGAAACCCCAGCTCCCGTAAACTGAGGTTACAGTTGAAGGTGCGAATTCACTCCAGCTGTGATCTATCCCAAGGAGGGATAATTTCAGCATGGACTTTCTTAGGAAGGTATCGGAAATATCTGATTGTGGGAGTGCAGTCAGTGTGTGAATGGAAGGATTTTCAAAGTTTGTCACTGGCCAAAGTGACACACTCAGTTGAAGGTAACTGGAGTGGCTAAGACCCTGGAGCAGGTTTTTAGGGCACGAACATTGGATAACCTTTTAGTAAACCCTGGTGTTTTGCTGACTTACAGGTCAGTTGCTGGCCCTGCTCCTCCCCTTTCTATCCCTGTTACATTTAATCAGCCTGAGTGTAGCTCACCGTTCCAACTGTATTGATTCTTAGAGCAGATTTCATCAGAACCTAAAAAAGGAAGCGTAGCCTGCTCCCCTCTTATTCTTTGACTGATGTTTTCTTTTACCCTACATGACAAAGTGATAGATGTACTTAGTTAACTTCTGCAAAATCATTAATGCTACCCAGGTATTGGTTAAATAAGTGTCATGCGTTATAGTTACCTGAGACACTGCAATACTGTATAAACAGGCCATTAATTTTTTTCTGGGGTTGGTCCTGCAGAACTGGTATGAAATGCATAGCTAAGGGAGGAAAAAACTAGCATCCATTCTAGCAATCCATTTTTTCCTCAGATTAAAGCTGCAAATTGACAAAAGTTCACTTGGAAAAGCTGAAGTGAGTGTTCAAAAAAGATTCTTCTGATGTTTTTTCCCCCCGAGTGTTCAAAAAAGATTCTTCTGATGTTTCCCCCCCTCACGCGATTATAGTCTACAACAAAACAATGCATAACTCCTACCTCCCCAATCTCCTTGACCCCTCAAAGGGCTTGAGGTCAATGGACCTGCTATATAAGTGACTGCTCACCAAAAAGAGATCATCTGGTCTGATCCCTGAAGTGCCCACTGAATTTCACCTTAAATCGTCCAATCCCCATTGAATTCTGATATTTGACGAGTGCTCTTGTTAATGCTCAGCCAAAGCTTATCCTCCCCAGAAGGGGAGCCAATCTCAGTCTTAAAACTTGGCATTCTAGAGAATCCACCACCAATCTCCACAGATGTATCATCATTGTGGTTAAGAATATGTCTTCTTATTCATCTGACTTTTGGCTTGTTAGATTGCAAAGGCTTTTAGTAC
This sequence comes from Aptenodytes forsteri, assembly GCF_000699145.1. Classification (NCBI taxonomy): domain Eukaryota; kingdom Metazoa; phylum Chordata; class Aves; order Sphenisciformes; family Spheniscidae; genus Aptenodytes; species Aptenodytes forsteri. The sequence continues at coordinate 7,293,139 of NW_008795857.1, read as the reverse complement.
TCCCTGATATTTGACGAGTGCTCTTGTTAATGCTCAGCCAAAGCTTATCCTCCCCAGAAGGGGAGCCAATCTCAGTCTTAAAACTTGGCATTCTAGAGAATCCACCACCAATCTCCACAGATGTATCATCATTGTGGTTAAGAATATGTCTTCTTATTCATCTGACTTTTGGCTTGTTAGATTGCAAAGGCTTTTAGTACTCTGTGTTTCTACCTGTGAAGATCTTTATATAGCAGTCAAGACATTTCTTAATTGTCGTTTTGATAAACTAAACAATTAGAGTTCTTTAAGATTCTCTCTGTAATGTAATTGTAATTTGTATTGTATATAATATCTTTGTAAGATATTTTCTACAACCCTAAAACTGTATTGGTGGATCTTGTTCTGTACCTTACCTCATTTTGTCAACATCATTTTAAAAGTATGGAAAACAAAATGGTACCCAGCTTTACAACCAGCCCACAAAATTCGTAGGCAAAGGTAGAAATCTGCTCTCTATTTTTCTTTACTCCTTACCTGTTTATATAGTTAAAACTGTAGACTGGTTTCATCACAGTGGGAGCTCATTTACTCCAATTTCTAAAATTCTTTCCGGTCTTGTGGAGATAGAATATTTTAAAAGTATGGAAAACAAAATGGTACCCAGCTTTACAACCAGCCCACAAAATTCGTAGGCAAAGGTAGAAATCTGCTCTCTATTTTTCTTTACTCCTTACCTGTTTATATAGTTAAAACTGTAGACTGGTTTCATCACAGTGGGAGCTCATTTACTCCAATTTCTAAAATTCTTTCCGGTCTTGTGGAGATAGAATAGAGCCATTTATTTTGTGTCTTAGTATGTAGAAATTCTGTGTTCAAATGTATTCCGTCTTTTCAATGGGGTTCAGCTATCCAGATCCAACCTGTTTTCATTTATTTTATCTAATTTTGTTATTATCTTGTAATTGTGTATTTTCTACCTATTAGTCTATCTCCTCCTCCCTACTTTCAATGGGATGATTTTAGAGTCTCTTCAACACTTTCTGCAGCAAACAGCACTCAGTCTACTGCTAATCTGGTGAATATCCAGCAAAAATTCCCCATTTCATAAGGATTCCTCACTGGCAACTACTTCTTGAATGGTGCCAATTACAGAATTTTAAATCCATGCAATATGTATGTCGTCGATAGTGATTAATAAAAAAAGTCAGAAGCCTCGTGGTGTGGCTTCAGTTGCCTGGCATCTGTATGATGTCCCAAGCTTTGAAGAATAGAGAATGTTCACAAATTTGGACAACCTTCCTGGCTGTACCGTAACCCTAGTGCCTGTGAAAGATGTTACACAAGGAGAAGCTCTGATTGGCAATCTGAAGGTTTGACTGAAGCTTAAAACAGCAGAGTGAGCTTTAAGTTAATTAGCTCAGCAAACAGTAATGGGTCTATAGCAGCACAGGCTGTGAAACCTGTCCAGGACCCTGAAAAACATCTCTGGGGCTAATGTATGATGAATGCGGTGTTGCTTGAGGCTAAACGTAACTGAGGGATAGCTGTTTTAACCTAAGATTGGGTATGTTCGTGGGTTCCAGACAGAGCTTTAGGTTTAGACTGTAGCATACTCTGGCTCAGTATAACAATAACAACTTTTTTTAGTGTTACATTTAATCTAAAAAACCCTCAAGGTATGTCAAATCATTTCTGTTTGTGACATGAGCAAACAACCAAAAAAATCACAAACAAATCCAACTTCATTCAAATACTTCATTATTCATGTAAGCATCTCAGCTGGAGAAAACACGTAACTACATGCTTAACTGTGCACATGCATGGCAACATCCTGTTGTATATATGAAGACATTTAAACGCAGATTAACAGCCCCTTTAACAGGGCCCATTGTGGGCAGCAGAAGAGCCTGGCTGACTGAACAGCTTGGTCATATTGAGAGAATCAGCCAGATTCTGCTCTCGGACCTGCTGGTGTAAATTCTTTGTGTTCCTGTTGATGAACATTATACCAGAATTTCTCAGATAAGTTCCTGTTCATCATGTCTGGTGCACAGTTTGAGATCGCATATACATTAACCAGGTGGTGGGAGAGAATTTTTTGTACTTTAAAAATTGCATTTTAACTTTTTTACTTTTGTAGTAAAAGTGGTCTGAAAATTTATAAATGGGAAGTGTTTTTGTACCAAAAAATATCCCCCTCTCTCCCCCTCCTCCCAAATATTTGGCTGCAAGGTTTTCAGTTTCTGTGGCTTTGGTAGATGTCTTCATCCTGACTCCCCTTACCCAGAAAAATTAAGATACTAATTTAAATAAGCAGATTCAAAGCAAATTTTTCATTTTCTTTTGTACCTAACCAGTGTGCACAAATATGGAGCCTGATCCTGAACCTTTTTCTGAAATGAATTGTACAGTTAGGTCCCACCCTAACTGTAGGGTCAATAAAGGCTGCACACATATCTCAGGGAATAGAGATCCTGTTTTCATATTTGAGTGGTACGGGGCTGGCACTTTCGTGCAGGATAGATACGAGCCTTATTTCTTATGGTACTATATAACCTTCTTGCCTACAGCATTGTATAGGAATTTATAAAGTCAGGCCAATTCCTGTGGGTGAAAAATAGAGATTCAACACTTATCACTAGACACTGGCATTTGAAAATTTGGGGCTATACTTTACACTGTATCCCACACAGTCATTTTGCTTTTCTCCCTGTATCTTGATTTTTCTCTCCAAATTTTCTGTGCCTTTCTGTTGCTGTCTTCTGCCTTTCAGTGCATTTCTACCGCAGCACCTGTGTGTTCAGCCCCTGGCAGCTCCTGAATGTCAGTGCTTTGAAGGAACTGAATCCCCTTAATTTTACTTCACCAGCTCTCTCATAGAGGCTGACAAACACAGTGAGGGGAAAGAGCAGCATGAACAATAGTATGAATGTGGGCATGGCATAGCTTGCTGAGAACAATATTGCCTTTGCTTTGTTAAAAAAGTTATTTGTAAATGCAAAATATAGGGGTCCCTCACATAACAGATGCAGTAAATTGATGTACTGCCTCACGAACAAGCTTTTCTCACTTTGCTTCTTGCTTTTTCCTTCCATTCCTTAAACAATGTTCAAATTCAGCCATTTATATCACATGTAGCATAGTATACATAAAAGAAGTAAAGGATCTCGAAGACCTGTGTGATGCTACAAGTGTAACCACAATGGTTCCCCAATTTACACCATTCTTTTCCGTTGTACTCAGGTTTTTATACCATCACCACTTCTATAGTGTCATCTTCCATACACGTTTCTCAGTGGAGTGTCTCCTGCCAGCACTAGTTAGTGTTTTTCAAGTGAGTTTTTATTGCTGGTCTCTGTTTTGTCTTTCCACCTGTCTATGTGGATGCCCATTGGCAAGTCAAAGTTATCATGCTACTTAGTATTATTTTGTGGCTCTGCTGAGCTCTAATATATGCTTTCCCCTTCTAATGTCAGCAAGGAGATCAGCTTTTAATGGTGAGCACCTGGCTTCCATTTCAAGTGTCTGCTACAGTCTTTGTCCCCTTTTCTTGCCAGTCTCTCCGGCACACTTTCCTTTCTAACAGGTTTAGATTTCTGGTTTGGGACTACGACAAATGTCCTTTTAAAACACGTTTTGCTCATTGTAGAATGAAATAAGGAGATCACATTGTGTCAGTGCTGTGTACTTTGCATGGCTATTCTATCTACAGATTCAGTTGTGGGTGTTGTTGGCAGTCTTAAAAATTCTGAATGATCTGGGCAACTCAGCTACTGGACCTGGGAGATCAGAGCAGATGCCTACCTTGGAGAGCGGCTCAGGTCTTTTAACCGGAAGAAGGAGAAGCTGTATTTGCTAGGAGCACTCCAATATGTTGTCCATGCTACCTTTATGATAGATGGTAAGGATTTATTTATCTGTAGTGAGTTAGTGATCTCATCTTTTATTAATCCAAATAAAAAAGGAACTTACTGCTTTCTGTAGGAAAATCTACTATTGCATCTATCATGCTACACATCAAGCAAAAATTTCTGTGTTCCAGTTTCTGACAAAGAGCAGAGAGCTATCATATGAATCCTCTTGAGTTTCTCATTTAACTCTTCTCAGCCTATTCTGGAATTTAGTTGGAAAGTACATGAGAATGTTTCACTAAATTTTGCTCCTTTGTTGTTTTAAAAAAAAAAATCAAAACATCAAAAAAATCAAAAGATGCAAGACAAGGTTGCTCCTCATCTTATCATACAGTTTGTTCCTATTGGCAAAATTAATACAAATACGTTAGTGCAGAATATGCAGTTATGCCCAAGAAAGGAGTATGTTAGAGTCTGTGCTCAAAATCTTAGAGCAAAACATTCAGAAAAAGTCTGAACACAGATTTTTTTTGTTGTTGTTTGGGTTTTTCTCTACAGATTATAAATTGCAATATCAGGATATGCCCTGGGTGTTTTTTCCCCCAAAGGAGTGGTTCTGTGCAGGCATTAGATGCGTGTATTTTTTTTGGTATGTGAAGTGGAATCTCCAGTAGCCTTCTATTATGGAGATTATAGAAGTCTTATCTGTGTGTTTTACTTGGCTTTGAGCATCAGTGCTCTTGAAAAGATACATTTCAGTGGACAGGACTACAGCTTGAAACATTTCAGCTGCTTTTATCTTAAGCACTCATGGTAATTATTGCTTTGTATTATTATCTTATTCTCTGGCTATTTGTCATTTCATATGCAAGATGTTTTTGTGACCAGGTCTGATGCTGAAACAGAACTAGGGGAAAGTACAAAGAACTTTGCTTCAAAAGAAATCTTATTTCTTAGTCATATGTATGTAGGACCCTTCAGGAACTTAATGCAATATTTTCCCCGATGTCAAATTTTCCGTGAGTTGCGTATGTTATACAATTTCTTTTGGACATGGAAGCATATATTTCTCATTTTAAGAAAAATACTTTTTTTTTCAGATACCAAAAAACCATTTTTAATTTTAATTTTTGATAGTATCTAGAGGCTGAAATCAGAATTGGGCTTTTGTGTGCTACAATACATAGCCATATTATGAAATGATGGATTCTGCTTCAAAGAATTAACGGTACTGAGGGGAAGATGGGAATCTCAGTTAATCTCAGATGTAGGGAGAAGTGCTGTTTTAAAGGTTTCTGAACCATTTCAGCTTTCAATGTCCCAGTATTATCTGTCTTATCAGTGATAAATGGTTAGCACTTCATACTTTTGCAAAAGGACTTGCAGACCTTGCCTTATGCATTCGTATTTTCAGAATGATGAATTATGATATGAGTACTTCAATGTTTGGTGCTAGAACAAACACTGTGAATCAAAACTTTCTTTTTAACAGAGATGTGCTGAAGCTAAGCACAGAAGAGCTACATAAACTATTGGTAGGAAACTTATTCACTGTTTAATACTTTGGAGTTATGCATTTTATGCAGAAAAATCTCGCTGATCTCAGGGGAACAGAATTACTTACGGGAATATGTTTACTTTGCTTGTGTGTGTTTGTGTAAAAAAGAATTACCTTCTAAAAATATAGAGAGAGTTCATATATGTGCCCCCCCCCAACCAGCAGCATTCTGGGCATTCTTGGTTGTGAACATTAGCCATAAACCAAAATTGTTGACACTGATTTAAAATATAAACTTTTCCTGAATGGTATGTAAACTAAAAAAAAAAATCCCCACACGATAAATAAAGTGTACTTTAAATCATTAGATTACATTGTGGAAAGTATTTATAATTAACTTCTGAGGCGCTGCCAGCTTTGTGCTAATTGGAAAATCTTGCTTCTCCATTAAATAGACAGATGGATGACACACTTCATAAAACATCAATTCTTTTTGGCAGTAGTTGGTGTATCAATCAATATTTGCCCAGTTGAGAATAGAATTTTAAATAACAATGCATGGTTCAGCCGTATAAACATCTGTATCACAGTCCCGTTGACAAAAATGTTGTGTTATAAACTGCATTTTTTAGAATTAAATCCGTAAATATTCCATTCAAAGTGTCATTTTACTTGCCTTAAATCAGTGCAAAACAGGAAAAGAAAATAACTAAACTACCAATGATGACTTTGTCATCTTAGCAGACGGTGTTGGGCAAAATGTAAGTGTTAAACTGCTGCTAAGCAAAGCATTAGCTGGATGGCATGTGTGATCCTGCTCCCCAGTGACTAGAGACAGTAGTATTCACAGAACTCCTGTTCTGGCAAGTAAAGGGTGTTAAAAAATGTTGTGTATTGAAGCTTGATTAGCAGTTCTCAAAGTTGACTCTAATTTCTAGTGCTATTGGTAGCAAGTCAGACGTCTCATCCTGAAAAATTCCACAAGGATGAGAAGAGGAGCCACAACTCCTTGTTAAATATTTTGTCAAGGCAAATTGTCAGAAAGAGACTGCAAAACATGTGCCTGCTTCCAAAGAAGTGTGAAAGAAAAACAGGGTGGTATATACACATTATAGCCTGTATTATGCAAAAAGAGATAAAAATGAGCTTTTAAGCTGAATCAGAAATATATAGGATAAACCGGGCATTTGTTCACTGGTAGTAACATCTGCAACCTTTAGTAAACATTGAACCACTAGTAAAGGAGAGAACAAATACCATATTCTAAAAACATTCAAGAAATCAACATTGACATAATGATCTAATCATATGTTATCTGTTCCCTAAGTGCATTCTTTTAAAATGATTTCAGTGTCTATCATTACTGACGTTAGCAAGAAAAATCTCAGACATAACCACTGTTTGGGAGAGAATCACCTGCAGAGAGGGCTAAATTAAGCCATAGGCACTCAATGAACTCTCAGATTAAAGCCTGAGTGATACCTAGACTGACCTGCTGAGGGTTGAGGGCTGAATATTCTCTAGGGAATAGAGTTACATTGCCATAGAAATATTTATATGACAGATTAAATGATAACATTTTAGTAGCAGCTATTGTACTACATGTTATTGCTGTGAGTAAGAATTAAATTATTTCTCTTTTAAAAAATTTTGTAAGGGTTTTTTTTTTTAATGTTAAAAAGATACTTGGAGTTCATAAACTTGTTGGATTTTGTATTAGGTGATCAGTTACAGGAATGTTTTATTTCTTCTGTGTATCAGAAGTTAAGTTTAGACATTTAGAAAACAAGTGTTTTTTATGGGAAACTCTAGTGATTTATTCAGACATAAGTATAAGGGAGCTTTGAAAACCATGCAGTGAGGTCTCTTCCATTCCTCACTCTGTGCATCTCCTCCATACAGAAAGCAATGATCTTCTGCATGAGGAGTTAAAGGCGATTAATAATGGCCTCTTAGCAAGACCATATTTTTATATAACTGAAATGAACCAGGGTCAGAATCAGTGGTAATCAGCACTGGCAAAGGAAAGGCATCATTATGAGAAATAAGGTCAAATCACTTAGTGAACTGCATTGAAAAAAGTCAGCTCTTGGAAACAGAATGGACCATCTTCTTGTTGACCTTTGTTGTATCTTGATCATGAAAAACAGAAAATAACCTCTCCATCTTCCAGAGAGTTACACCTGAATGCTTTTGTGGTTCTTTTTAAATGTGAATAAGATGTTGAGATTCAGAATTCTCTTTTTTTTTTTTAACTCTGAAGTAGGAGGAATACTCAGGAAAATATTCCGAGAAAAAAATTAACTGCTTTGTTTTATATATAAATTCAGGTTTCTTTTAATCGGTTGTAGAGATATGCTTGTCGTGTTTGAGTGTGGATTCAGATAGGCTGGCCAAATCAAGCCATGCTCACATTTGGAACTGTCTGTGGATGTGTAATTGTTGCAGATTTTGAAGTTGTATATTTGATAGCTCATTGAATCAGAAAAGGTCCATTTTACAGAAGATAACCATATCATATGGTTATGCAGTCATCTCCTCTTTGGTGTTCCGTTGGAGTTGCTTTATGATCAAAACAGGTATCTCAGCTCTTGGGAATTATGTCAAGTCCCTGCAGATGCTGCATTGTGGTATGTGAGAGCTGGGGGAGAATCCTAACTGTCATTCGAGAAAATAAACCCTTCTTTGTCTGACCGTTTCCTCTCCTGTCTACAATTGCTGTGGGGGTAATGCAGGGTAATGTGGGGCAATGCTCTTGGGATGCCTGAGATTAAGGAATCTCCTAGAGGAAAGTACACAAAAAAGCTTGCCAATGGTGAGGTTATCTTTTTCTCATTGGAGTTCCCTTTGGGGCTTAAGCAGAGAAACACGCTGTTGGCCAGATTGACCAAGTATAGCACAGTGGAACTCAAAACATCCAAAGTAGGTGCTTTACTTCTCTCTGTGGTCCATGTGAAAAGTTAAATACCAAAAAAAGGTTTTTTTTCTGAATCTAGTATACTGAGTTAAACGGTTGGAAACGCCACAAAAAAAGTTGTGGCATTGCCCTTTTCAGGGCCTTTCTCTTGCCAAGGATTTACAACCTGGTACCCTCCATTGCACTAAGGTCATTGGCACAGTGAACTCTGCAAACAGCTGCTCTGGTCGGAGAACGTACAGCTTCCTGCTCTTTGTTGGTCCTTCTCTGTCATGACTTTTCTGGTGGAAGAAAAGATGCAAGCATTTTTTTTTCTTCTTTTTTGAATTATCTTCAAGGACAGTAGAGAGTGATTGAGCTAATGAGTTTGGGTTTGCCTGAAGGCTGTTAGGGAGCAGGATCAGAGGCCCCATCTCTGTGGGGCTTGGGAAGCCTGTAAAGTCTGGAGGGTGGGTTACGTCAAAGCATGTTTGAAAAATGGCCCCATGAGTGGCATACTTAGATCTGGAAAGCAGCATTTCTCTGCTGACTTGGGCATCTTAACCCCCAGGAGCTTGAGCAACTATTTTTGCTTACACCCTCCCCCACCATGTACCCCATTTCACAGAGGTATCTCTCCTGGGATGTAGGAGATCAGGCTCCTAGTTCCTCCTCTTCAGGATTTTCAACTGTTCTCACGCTCCAAGTTAAAGTATGCCCTGAAGCAGGGCTTTCCCACATCTGCTTTTCTTTTTCATACAGTTCTGAAGCATTCTTTAGGCTGTACTAGCATGGAAAGTGAGGGATGTGAGTTTACACACTCCCAGGAAGAGCAGAGAATCAACATTTCACAAAATAGGCGAGTGTTCTGACCATTTGATTATTGGGTGAGAAAAGAATGTAATTTTCTGAAGTAGAAGCTGAGCAATTGGATACCAACACTTAGAGGGTTGGAAGAAAGGGCAAGCAGAGAAAAAGTAAGGTGAAAGACTTGACGGGAGCAAAATTAGGTGCTGACATGTCTCCAGGGTGAGATGAGCAATTTTGCAAATGCCTGTAGCACCTGATTGTTGACACAGACGTTCACAGAAATCTTTAAGCACAAATTCTTCCTCCAGTGAATCTTTATGTCTCTGCTAGAATCGGTAATATTTTGTGCTTATGGGATTTACAGCATTTCCTTCTTGGCAGGCCTTAATAACTGCCTCTTCCATACCCCTAGGAAACATTGAGAATTATTTATTACAATCTATGAAATGCTAAGGACTGTGGCTGGGAGTCTTATAAATGGTAATAAATACAAATGTTTCTAGCCACGACGTTAAAGTACAACGTAACCAAGAAGTTGCAGAATAAGAAGGCACTGCAGTCCTTGAGATCAATTTACTCAATCAAGCATAATACATCCCTGGGCAAAGGGACACTCTGATTCCTGACCAGCAATTTAATCCCAATTTTGAGGGATGCAGTAGGAATTAATGGATACGTAGCCCATGTATAATGGAAGAAGTTTCTCCCTGGGTAGCAGTTAAGTTTGCTACACGAAATATTGCAGTTCGTGAAACCCAGTCCTTACAACCCAACTGCAAATTTTAATTTTGGGGTTTAAATATTTTTCAGTGTTATCTAGCGACAGAAAACAATACAAGCCTCTCCATAAAAATTAAATGCAACCTTTTGATTTTTAAGTATAGCCATTTATAATTCATAAAGTACAACTTGTAATTAACTAGTTAAATTGCAAAGTAAGTAATTACCTAATAGAAGAAATAAAAAAAGAAAGAACTGTAGAAAGAAACAAGACATATTAACTAACTGTGAATGCATTTAAGATGGAAATTAATTGAAAGCTGCTTTTGTTGTGAGAGAAATGTCATTCTGGACCAGTTTCTCAACAGGACTGCAGGGGCAGCCAACCTACAATTTTTTTAAGAGCTTGCCAAGATTATGACTCAAATAACTTGGCTGCCCGAAATAGCAGAGGAATGGTCTCTTATGTGTTAGAGGTCATTGTCAAGCCTGTAACCTATGCATTTTGTTTCTTCACAAGTTCTTTACGCCAATACATGACTAGAAGAATAATACAGAATTATATGTGCTAAATAGAGCATTTAGACTGGGCTCTACTAACTAGGTTTCTTTACAAAACTTATTAGTGTCATATTCCTTTCAAGAAATTAAGTGTCCTCTTGTAGAACAATACCTATTTAGTCAGATCTATTCTGTGTTTACTGTATTGTATTTTCCTTTTTCTAACTACATCTGAAGAGAATAAATCCTTTCCCTTTGTTCTCCCATGCACAAAGCTTTCAAAAATAGAAAGAAAAGAGTACCATCAGAAAATGAAATAGAGTTCACCTTCAAAGTACTGCATGTGACTGGAAATAAAATAATTCCATTTCATGGAGTGATATATTTTCAGTGCTTTTTCTATCTTCAGATTTACTGCCGTGTCAGAAACATAACATGAAATCTACAGCAAGGAAAAGGAGGGAAGATATTTGTACTTCCTTCCTGAACATAATATTACCAAATACCTTGACTCTCTGGATTATTGGTTCATTAGATGCAACACAGAGATTTTCTTTGACCTTTGACCTTTTGAGTTTCAGAAAGCCTGAATCAGCAAAACCTCCTCTCCAACCATACAAATGCAAATGCTATCAGTTTAGAAGAGCTCCTTGGCCTTTAAACCCAACTAGCCCAACAGAGCCTGAGTTTTTCTGAAATACAAATACATGAGTTTGAATCACTGAGTATAATATATATTGCACCACTTTGGAAACATTCTGTGCTAGACAAAAAATAGAAGTCTCTCATTTTCACTTCCATGGAGTTCAGTGAGATAACTAAATTTATCAGAGGAACTGAGAGGACAGTGTTATCCATTCTGCTTGACATCTTTCAAACTCCAATTAGAGAACTGAGAGTCATTCTGATACCAAATATTAAACCACACCTGCCCCAAATCTTACCCTGAACTTATACTAAAAATAATATATTTTGCAAGATCTGAGAAGTTCAGGTGCAAAAAGATGCAGTTTGAAAATCTTCTGTGTAATTTTGAAAGGCCTATTTGATCTGCAATTCTGTCTAAAAGCGCGATTCATGCTTGAATGAAACTTTCACCAATTGCATGTAAAACCCATGAAGTCCCTGGAAACTGAATGCACGCAACGATTGCATTTCCTACTTCTAGTGCTTCCCATCCTAAATAATTCTTATATAGCTTGAAGAGAGGCTTCCACAGTTTGCTGAAACTTTAGGTGCTGAGGCTGGTGAAAGGTGGTTGGGGCTTATAACTTTTACGGGCACCTGATTACCTTTGTGGATGTGACAAGTAAGTGAGGTTTACATAACCAACTTTATTTTCTTCATTGCTAGTTCTCTTTCATTCCTTTGCAGCTACAAACCCAGCAGTCTGGTATTCCATGACATTCACCCTCCCCTGGAACAAAATCTTCCTAAGAGCAGGGCTGGTGGCACAGCAAAGATGCTGGTGCTTTGAGAGTGGGTCTAAACTACACAATGCAGTGTAGTCCAGAGGCGCCCAACACAGCTCTGATCACAAGAACATGGTAGCTGGTTCAACGTAGTATTTCTGACCTAATAATTCTCAGCCTGGGGAGAGAGCTGCACTAGAAGCTAATAGTGATAACTAGATAGGAAAAATTCATAGAGACTGTAGAAGGCCAGCAGGGAGTACATTTCATCCAAAAACTACCTTGAGAACTCAGATAAGGCTTAAATGATACAAAGACCTTGAATAGGACATCTGCACTGGACTATAGGAGTTGACTGAAATTTTGAAGGCCACAGAAAAGTCTTTAAAAATACCAAAATCATAGAAGAGTGATACTGATGGTATGGAACCCTTACATCTTCATGTCTCCTGGAGGAGTATGGGACATTTTCCTTCCATTTAAAAAAAAAGTTACTTTCTAAATTTTCAGTAACTTTGAGTTGTTCTTCATCGAGTCATGAACTCCACCTTCAGCTTTGTAATTAAATATCAGCATGCTATGCTCTTCAGTGGTTGGGCTAATATGATATGTGAATTCAGGAAATCAATGTTATGAACAAATAACATACAAATAATATTCTAAGGCATCCTATATTAATATTAGCAGAAATAGGAAAGAAAGCATGTGTGTAGCAGTTGCTTAGAAATTTTATTTGCACAGAGATATATACACATACGTGTCATAGCTTTTTTAAAGATATTGTCTGTTATATGTATTTCCTGAGAATTTTATAATTCATTTATAATTCAGCCAGAAATTATTTTTGGCACACGTGCTTAATACTGTAAATTCAATAAAATATTAAATATCTGCATTTTTACCGGTCTTTGAAATTAGAATTTGCTGTGAGTTTTGTGGCCCATAAAGTAAATATCTGCATTTTTACCGGTCTTTGAAATTAGAATTTGCTGTGAGTTGTTGTGGCCCATGATCTGCGGAGCATAATAATATACAGAAGGACTCTGGTATGTTAGGGACTGCTGAGTTACAGCAGTTGCTCAATAAATTTTTCTAATCCCTAGCTACCATGCAGAGTGCTTGTGGCTGGAACAATTGCAGCTATTTGGTATCACTCAGCTGCTCCTCCCGGTGTTCATAAACAAATAATATAGTGGTCTGGATAAGGCACAACCAGTGAGTGCTGCAACAACAAAACTGAGGGAAAGACTGAGATGCAGGTTTTCCCGTATGCCTAGGTACCTTGAGTAGGATTATTCTGATTTTTAACATGCCTACGTGTGTTGGCAAGGTGTGAGAGATGCGGTGTACAGCCTGACTGCGCTTATTTTCTAACAACGGAGAGTTCCCTTTTCTGGACCTTTCATTTGTGTTTGCCTTGTATGTATGTCCCTATGGGGCACGGTAAGGAGGTGGAGGGCATGGGGCAGAGAGTGTCAGTGGGATACTGTGCTCTCAGGTGGAGATCCTTGTGGTGTGGTGGCCTATTATATGTCATGCTCCTCGCTGTAAAACAACGTGGTGGTTTTCTACTGCTCCCAGATGCTTAAGCCAGGCACAATTTCTTGGTATGTTAAAGGTTACATAGACACATACTTTGGCCTGTGGGATCAGGAAGGCTGAGTGAAGACTAGGTAATATGCTATGCACATGTGATATCTAGCCTTTGCTGTGAGAGAGCCTTTTGCATTTATCTTCTACTTAAGGTGTTGGACTTGGCAAATCTGGCCTGGGGTGAGAGGATTCTTGCTTGGTCAGCTTGGGCTCTATTCTTATACAGTGCAGCTGTGGTTGTAGATTGTTATAAAAATGAACAGACAATTTGGGAAAGAAATATTAGAATCTGCAGGAGAGAACTGAATATGGAGTATTCTTCCACCAGTGGAGGAATCACTAGCAGAGATGGTGACTAGTACACCAAATTCAAATTAAGCTAACACAGTTATGGTATAATATTAAAAAAAAGAGAAGTGATTCTTCTTCACTCAGCAACAATGAACAGGCCTGTGTACTGAACCTTCAACAGAAATATTGATTTTTGGAAGCGTGTTTTTCAAAGAAATGATTGAAACAGACAGATACTAGTAATGAGACTGAAGAGTTAGAAATTATAATTGTCAGAGAGGAAAGAGTCTAGAGAAACAAACACCTTCAGGCTAGAGAGTGGAAATTTGATAGATGTCTACGAATTCATGAAGAGTTCAGAGTAGTTATTATTTTCATTAGGTGGTGAGAACTGACAAGGAATTATTGGATTTAAAGTAGAGCATGGACAATTTCATTAGAGATCGAGGCAAACTTTAATAGAACAGCAGATGAAGTCCCAAGATTGCAGTCATTGCAAATACCTAAAGCTAGAGATAACACTCAGCTGTGCTTGCATATAAAGGTCTTGTCCTTGTTGATAAAGGTCTCTGGTTATGGGAGTTTTAGTGTAATCACTATGCAGAGAGACTGAGCTGCTCCTTCCTATTATGTTGAGTTGTCTGGTGGTCAACAGCCTCGCCTCTTACCCAGATCTCTTCATCCACTTTTTATTCCTCCTCCAGAAGAACACTGAGAGAATAATAATGATTCCCCAAAACGCAGAGACTGCAATTCTGAGTGCCTCTTAAATGGGCTATGTAAGGAATAAGGGAAGTTTTTTTTTAAATTGTATTTCTTTCCTGAATACTTCAGAAAAGACGCAAGCTATAAATCTGACTTGATATTGTTATGGATAATGATAAGGTATTTCAATAGGTGACACATGTATACTTAGGTGGTGTAAATCAGCATTGTTTCATCTGGCCCAGAATGATCACTGATCTGTTCTCCCTACAGATACTGCATCTTCTGTACCTTCAACAAAAATTGTCAGTGAGCAGCAATCTGCTGATAAGCCTGTGAATGGAAATCATGCTGAAGAAGAATTAGATTGAAAAATAAGATATCTGTCCTTTGGTGATTCAAGCTTTTTTCCTTAGCGTATATTCTCCAGAGTTTTCCCTCCACATATTTTTTAATTAACTGAAGCGAAGAAGTTTCCACTCTTTCCCTTGGGAGTTCCTAGAGGCTGTGAGACCTTCACTGTCAGGGAACTGTTGCAGTCTCAGGGCAAAAATCTGTTCTCAGCAGTACTAATGCAACACCTCATTAATTTGAGAGAAAGGGGCATCCCCCTAGCTAAGTGCAGGGCTGGTCTCCCAGCTTTTGCTCTGCTCTGTTTTCTTTTCTATAATTGATAAAGACTTTCTCACACCCCTCAGCCCCTGTAGCTAGCAATTACTCATTCTGTTTTGCTGCCTTTATCTTTTTTTCTGCAAGCTTTAACTCATCTTCTGTAGTCTTCATTGGTTCCCTCCCTTGATCTCCATTCCCGTTAGATCTTTGAGCTGTCCTTACAGAGTCAGGTATTTCACTTCTAATTGATTGCATTTTTCTGTGCCAGTGAGACTATAGCCTGTCATGCATGAATTAGTGTCTTGCAAGATTCTCCGAGCTGCATCAGCATTCAGAGATTCTAAATGTTTCTTCTTGTTATAGCCGCATCAGCTTTTTACAGCATTATTTTCATCAAATTTTCTATTTGAAATCTGATAGCTGTGTGAGGGTCTCTGGGACCATTCCACAGAGCACAAAATTCAAGTGGCTGCATTAGCCATGCCAATATCTTGGGTTGGTCATGAGCCCTATCATATTAGGCACTCCATGTAGAATGTTAATGCCTTCCCGGGAATCTGTAAGAACTTGCACTTCAATTTTTTTTTAATCAAAACAGCTTTTTATCCTTCTTGTTCTAGATGAAAGCCTGAAAGATGTGGTGCCTGTGGACTCCAATCCCAGAAGGCAGAAAAGAACTGAAAACATGTCATTCTTAAATGTCGTTTCTGAAGTAAATCTTGTGGGCTTTTTGGTCTGCCTAATGATTTTTAGATGTTGGTAACCACCTTTGATCAACAGCCTTGACGCTTCACATCCTCAACTTGAGACACAAATAGCTCTGTTAGCATAGGAGTTTAGGAGCTAAGGAAAGGTAGCCTGTTGATCTGATGGTGCATAGCATTAAGTGAAATTATAAACCTTTGCATAAGCAAGACCCGTACAGCATTCTAAGCTTTGGATAGATCTTGCTCTGAACCCATGCTTTCCTACTTCTGAATACCCCTGGTAAAGGGCATATTGATAAAGAATTAAGCATTGTATAAATTCTAGCGATCTTATGATCTAAACGTTGTTATGGAAGACTGACAGTGCTTTTAAATCTGTGTCGGTGCATACCACAATAACGCAAACTTACTGTCTGCCTGTCTCCAAAGCTAGGCACTTAAATGATCAATAGAGTTTACTGAGTAGGAAATTTTCATTTATACCATGAGTAGTAAGAATAAGGGAAAGAAAATTCAGGACTTCTTGCATCTTCAGATAAGAAAAATTCATCTTCACGGTATTATAATATTTTCAAGGTCTTTTTGAGTATTAGAACTCAGATTTTTGTTCTTAGGGCTGATTTGACCTGGGCAAGAACAGCTACTTTTGCTACCTCACCCTGGAAAGATTTTTTTCTTAATCATTCTTTATTCAGGCTAAGAGAATAAAGAACTGCTTGAACCCATTAAAAAGAAAAAGAGGGAAAAGTATCATCAGTTTTAGATTCAGGTAACTGACAGTGGTCTACCCTTTTGTCTGGTTTGTGTTATAAAGGGATCTCACAAGAAGAGATTAAAAAGTGAATTTTTTTTAGGGAACATTTTAAATTTGACTTTTTTATTATAGGAAAATAACTGGATATTAAAGAGCTGAAGTTTTGTTGCATTTAGGAATTGGTAATGGATTTCTCTCTTTGATTTCACCCTTATGATAAGAATTTCTGGATGGGTTAACTAGTTAACCCCTATAAATTCTAGTTTTTTCATGCAGCTATATGATATTACCTCTAGAAGAGTTATGTCTCAGATGAGTGCCCCTCAACTTTACTAACATACATCAAATGAGCCTACCCATAAAAAGGAAGTCACAGGGAACACTTTGAAATGCATTGCTTTAGAAAGTTTGCAAGCGTCTGGAACAATTTTGCAGCTTCGTAAGTCTTCAAGGTCATGTGAGAGAGCTTAAGGCTTAAGAAAGTTGGAGGGAACAGCTGCAGTTTTTGAAAACAGTAAAGGCAAACTTGAAACATAGTTTTATCAAAGCTTGGCTGTTTCCCTATCACAGACAGTAGACGCCACTAATCTCTTTCTTTTGTTTAAACAGATGCTATTTACTTGGCAAGTAGCTGAATTTTAAATGCACAAAATTATTATACAAGGGGAGAAATCTTGACTGGCTGTTAGAAACAGAAGGTTAAGTTCAAGAAAAGTTCAAGAGAAAAATCTTATTTTCTCTAACATCTTCAAAGCTGTGTGAAGGACCTTTTCCCCTACCTTGGGAACTATATGTTTTGATGTTTTTCAAAATCAAAAAGTTTTTTTTCTTTCTTTTTAAGTGGCCAAATATAATGATGATATTCAAGTAGTTAATAGTTGAACCCTATAGATAGATTTTGTTTACATGAGTGTATTTCATGTTAGTGAAAGAGGAGGGGAGGGATAATTCAGGGAATCACAAATTCTCCCTCTGTCTCCCTTTCGTGTAGCATTATGCAGTTCCTTTTTACCAGTACAGATCCTTCTTAGTCTAGCTAAGTCAGGTTGATCAGCATTCAGCAGCATGGAGGCATGGGCTTTTTGGCCCATTAATTGTCTACATCATATCCAAGCTCAGTTGTTTTTCTTCATTTTATGAGGCTGGATTGGAAACCTTTTCTTCCTACATGTAGAGTGGCTGTCCTTTGGATGGATCTCAGACACCATCCACAGCTTTCTTGTAAGTCAACCAAAACATGTGAGCAGGAGAGGGAGGGAGAACAGCATGGAGTCCTAATTCAGTGCAAAGCTTCTGGACATTTGTTTTATGGCTTATGCAAAAAAAATTTTTGCTTTGTATTGCACATGGAGTGATTAATCAGCTCCCAGTAGCTTTTAGATAATGTATCAATGGCTGCTATTTTTGAAGTCAACAGTGACCTGGTCTAAAGGCTCGTTCCACCTAAGCACACATGTTCTTTCTTTGAGCTCACAAAACACGTGTGGCTGAATATGATGTGGAGGTATGGGTCTAATCTGATCTGCTTAGCTCAAGAAGGCGTTAGATTTCAGGGCTGAGGAATAAAGTTTCTTGCTAGAGCAGTGTTTTGCCTCTAACTAGCCTTTCAGCTTCTCAGATCTGAAGACAACAGATGGTGTCTTCTGCAGTACCATATATCTTTAACATCATGCTGAGGCTTTGGTTCAGTAGGGGCTCTCAGCACTGATTTCTGCAGTGCTTTACTTCTTTTTTCTTTTCTTGAGAGACTCCCATTTCTGTCAAGACTTAACACATTTAGTCAGTTACGGCTGCTGAGATTGCTAACAGAAGTGATTCAGTGACATCCCCAATTTTAAAGCTAATTTCTTTTTAGTACTTTGTTAACAGAAAGCAAAGAAAAAAACCTATTCCCTCTGTTCTTACGTTCACTCTGTATTCTGCACTTCCTCAAGATGCGTTCTCTTCACTCCCTGCTTTCTTCTGCTCCTCCCACAGGTAGACAGCTGCTAACACATTTCAAAAACAGAGATGTTTGTGATGGAGTTGGGGAAGGTTAGCAGCAGAAAGGTGGTGCATTTTAATTCTTGAATTTGTTCTTGCTGTGCAGGTATTTCATCCCTGGCACAACTCCACCTGTACAGCAGAATGTTAATTTTTCCTTGATTGACTCTAATTTGGCAGAGGCTATGAACAGCTTAAAAAACAACAACAAAGAAATGGATCCCTTGTTGCTCTGCTTCTGACATGTCCATGACATTGTACCAGCGTGGGGGTGAGATGGGAGAGGCATAACACTTTTGAAACAATTTGTCTTCTGTTACTGGAGATCATTTTTGAGAATTGTTTTGGTACTTCTCTCTGTTGTGTTTATTGGGTTCTTCCTCAAGCTCTCAATGAAAGCTTGCTTTCAGATCTTTCATTTTTAGGGATGGAAGTCTTT
This sequence comes from Aptenodytes forsteri, assembly GCF_000699145.1. Lineage (NCBI taxonomy): Eukaryota > Metazoa > Chordata > Aves > Sphenisciformes > Spheniscidae > Aptenodytes > Aptenodytes forsteri. The sequence goes on along the minus strand of NW_008795857.1, from coordinate 7,274,385 downwards.
CACTGTGAACTTTTGAATGTTTATTAATGTTAGTGGTACTTAAATGCAAGTACTTAGTTTTTCTTTTGTAAAATTAAATACAAGGGGTAATTTATAGGAAAATAAAAGTGAGACTAAGACTTTCCTTCTCCCTAGTTATCCATTTTTTTTCATATGGCACAATGTTTTTCATTATGAAAAGGAACCTAAAACAGTTCCTTCATGTATTATGCTTTCTCAAGGTTTATTAGATACCGTACTCGGCATAGTCCTTGAATAAAACCTTAGAGTTCATTTCCTTTTGTCTTTCTCCAAGGACAGGTTGTTATTTGTGACTTCTGTATCTCCTGCTGTTTATTGATAAATTCTTTTTGTGGTATGTTTTCACAATCAACATCAGATGTGCTACTCTAAAACAAAACTGCATAAATATTTCTGTTTGTCTGCTTGTGAATTCACCTAAAGTGAAACTCAGCAACAGGAGATGTTTGTCTCATTATTCCTTAATTTCCTTTCTCTATTTTTGAGTATTAATATGATGCAGTAATTTTTCTTATATTGCAATATTGTAAGCTCCACTTTAACAAGAATTAACAAGGAGGGAGTGGATTTATATATTGACCTTCACCTAGCAAAGGTCTGGGTTGCCTCTAGGAAGAACAGGTATTGATAAAGCTATGTCTCTAATAAACAATGCCATGAAGTGAGAACCTGCTTCTTTAGTTCACTGGGGATACCTCTTGATACTCTTCCGATGTGCTCTGTAACCTGTCTCTGATAACATTGTGGTTTTAGACAGCCCTGAAGCATGTGACTCTGCTTTATGGATCCTCGCACCCCTGTGAGCTTTGGTCTCCAGCTGGGCATTTCTTACCTGAGTTGAATTTTCCCCATTCAGTTCCTGAGCATCACTAGGCTGCTAGTTTTTTTTGTTTCTAAAAGCTGTAAGTAAATTTGCTATTCCTGTTTTTAATATAGCCCTTGATACTAGTTTACTTAAATTGCCTTGGTAGTAGTTTCCTTAAATTGCTGACCTGTCTGTCAAGGGCTCCATATTCATTCTTAAACTTGTTAAGGACGATACAAATTGCTATCACATCACTGGTACCTTTTCCATCTTGAACGATCATATCCTTTTCCAGCCTGTACTCCCAATCTTACTTCTGCAGAGCTTCTGAAATGTATTTAAAAAAACCTCAATAGAATATAAGTAAAAGAAATGGTATTATGTAATATTATAAAGTAACAATATTATATAAAATATAATAGTAAAATAATAATATTATATAAAACCTTATAATATTTGATTTTCTTATAAAGAAAATTAAGAATCTCCAGGATCTGATTTTTGCTTTAGATTTTATGCCAAAGGTACTCATGAATTATTTGCTTATAGTTACATAAAGCCTCAGGAGTTCATCCTAAAGTTCAGTTTCTCTCTGAACTGCATGCTAGAGACCCTTCTTGGTTATTGCAGGGTCCTGGAAGAAATTCAGTCTCCTAATTCCTGCAAAACCAACTCTCCGATGTGGATTTAGGGGACAATACTCTCTGTTATTCTTTTGAACACATGTAGCTGGATACCTCTGGGTGTGCCCCAGTCCTTCAGTTCAGAGGTTACCTCTCCCATAGGTTGCAGTCTTATGACATTTTGAGATGTGCCTCTGCCTTGGACCTCCTTGTCTTCACAGGACTGTTGCACCTGGCTTGGGTTCTTCCAGTTAAAGACAGAAGGAGGCTGGAGGACTTTAAGACCTGGCTAAGGATGACACAAAGGTAGTAAAGACCTTGAGCCTTGGAAGGTGGAGGTAGAGATCTCCAGGTTTTGCTGGTTTTGGTCTCACAGGTGATCCCCACCTGGTCGGATAGGGATGTCTTTTAGATATACGCTGATGATGAGTACATCTGGCTTTGGGGGTACTTGCACAAATAAGGGCATAGCCTGATGGCTCTTCTTCATATGGTGCATTAGCTTTCGTCATCAGTTCCTCTCAGCTTTTTTTAGCTCCGTGGTTGCTTATTTCTTGCTCATTTTCTCTCCTCCGGAGCTTATTCACCTTCTGCTTATTCAGAGGATTGTTTTGATAATCCTCCTGTGAAATTATGGATTTCCTCATTGTTTGTAGATTGAAATGTTCCTGTGGTAGATGAGGTGTACTCTTCTGTACATGACACATCTACTAACACCTCACTGAAGAGGGAATCTTCCCCTGTCTGATGATCCAGTGTGTATCAGGAAGAAATATCTGCCTCCATTGAACCTTTTATTTCCTCTCAAACTGTTGAATGGATGAGTGTTCTTGATACAGACAGAAAAGTAGTTTAGTACTGGTACTTCTCACTGGCTAGTGGTTAAGATGAGACACAGAGTTGATGAGCTTCTTTCTGCTGACCATGAGTTTAAGATGACTTATCCCAAAAGCCCATCTTTGAAGAATTACGTAAAACACTAACAGTATTTCAGAACTTGAATGTTAAATAAATAAGCCTTTACCATATAACATTAATATGTCACAAACACTGCTATTTTGTTCAAGTTGTGAAAATGTTCTCAATAATAGAGTTATTAATGGTGCAGGCTAGTGAATGTACAAATATTACTAATCTTCTTTTTCCAGAATTCTATGTCTAAGACTCAGTTATTCTGCCTTCGTTTGCTGGGTTAACATTTTGCTCTAATAACACATTTGTTTCAAATTTCCTGTCTGAGTTGTGATGTAAACCACAGGCATTGTTTTAAACCCTGGCTCTCCACATTATCTGCTCTTTTTCATTACCCTTGCCTTCTAATGGAACTGACTTTTCTGTTGCTTCAGGAATTTTTATTTGGTTTTTATCTGTCTGCTATTGGTTTTCCCTGCATACTTCCTTATTATCTTTCTTTGCGTTTCTGTGTCTCAGGAACTGATGTTCTCAGTCAAAGGTTCTGAGGTCAAAGGACTTTCTTTTACAGGTGACAAAGGTTTTACTCTGGGAAGAGAAGACAAGCAAGTTACATATTTTCTGTGCTTAATTCGTCAGCAATTTCTCCCGTTTCTGCTGCAGTAGGGCCTAATAAATGCTAAAATAATTGGATTTAGGGGGATTGGCTATAGAGAATTTATTACGTTTTTTTTGTTTCAAATCAGGTGATATTCCTAGTGATAGTAATATGATTTTATCATTATGCCCTGATATAATTTTCTTAGAATTAAGGCTTACGTAGTGATATTCTTCAAAGAGGGCATTGTGCCAAAGCCTATTTAAATCACAGTAAAAGAGTGTCTGACTTAAACAGACTTTGAATCAGGACTGAATGGAGTGAAATTAATTTTCAGAAGTCAGGAACTCCTTTTTATTCTCATATTGTTCTTCATTTCATGACAATGTTTGTTTCTGACGAACTCATTACCGATTTTAGAGGTCTCTCCCACTTTTCCTTTTCAGTGGCCTGGTTCTAGTTTGCAGATTGTGTGCAAACTCAATATATATATAATATATATACATATATATAAAAAACTAACTCCAGTTTCAGCTGTGTTGACCCTCCCATCCAGGTCATATGTGCTTCACCTAGCAGCAGTTGAAATTCATATCAATTCTGAATGTCCTGATCTATGTCAGCATTTTTCTTCTTTCAGCCTTTTCACAGGGAGGATCTTTCACTACCTAATAGAGGTAACCAAGACACCAATTTATTTCCTTTAGGGAACTGAAATCAGTCTTCCTGAGCTGTCAGATTGCCAATTTTCTGTGTGAATGACTTTTTAAAGTTACTGAGATGCAGAGAGTAGAAGCTTTCTGACCAATTTTTATATTTATAAGGCAAGGTTAAAAGCCTGATAGATTCAGATTCAGCATGTACCATCTTAGACACATCTTTAGACGATGTGTCTAAAAGAGGTGGTTACAGTATAATGAAGATTAGTTTTACCAAAAAAGTAAAGAATAGAATAGAAAGCCTAAAGTCATTACTTACAATTCTGACAATGCCCTCCCCCAATTATTAAGTAAAAACCCCGCAATGTTTTTTCCATGCAGACACAAAAGTGTGCTTGTTCATGCCCAAGAATAGTTTATGAGAAAGGGAAATAATGCAGTAAAACTTCTTAACCCCTAACCCCCCCCCCCGAAACAACAAACTGTACCTGTTTCAGTTGACTGTGCCCTTTCTGTCAGTGTTCGAAAGCAGCAATGTTCATTACAATTTTGTTTCACTTAATTTATAATTTGCATATCATTTGCGCAAAACAGATAAAACTCCCAATACCCACACTTGAAGCTAAGGTTGGTATTTACAGCACTCACCATAAGCCTGCAGGTTTACTCAACCTTCGTATTTAGCAGTAATAGTACATTTCATATCAATGGCATAACTTTAATTTGGGCCCTACATTGTTGTTGGTCATCACAGACTACTGCAGCTTCTGCTAGAACCATGTACATAGTCTTTGATCCTGAATTAAAAAAAAAAGCAAATGGTTTTACTTGATGAAAAATAGTAAGCTGTGAAGAAATATATGGAATTATTTATTTTGCAGTGACTTCCATAATTTACAAAATACCCCACTTTGCTTTTTTTGTAGTAGTCTCTCATATAATCTTTTAGACACATTAGTCTGACAGTGTTTCAAAGAGAAATAATCAGAATTGCTAGCTACAAGGGAAGTATCACATTTTATAACACATTGTCAAGGCAGGCTTTTAGTTTTCAAGCAATTAATTTCCAAAGTTTTCATTTATGAATATCATTATCTATCTTTGTGAGGAATACTTTGCCATTTGTATTCCTTGAAGCCAGCACAGATAATCCTCATCCTTCCACATTAGCACCTGTGTTAATTTCAGCTAAAATATTAGAAGTGCTCTGGATAGCAACAAAACCGCACTTACAATTTTTAAAGAATGATAATGCCATTTCAGAAGGTAACACTTGGAAGTAGGCAGTTAGAAGGAAGGAAGTCTGCACTACCATAACTCTTTTCAAGGCAAAGTTTTTCCCTTTAAGCTATTGTTGTCTGAATATTTCATTTACCAATGTTGTTCATCACCCTCTTCTTCCTTTGTTCTGGTACTAAGGCATTGGAAATAGAAGTCTTTGTCAGATTTGTAGAGCTCACTCAGTGACTGCCAGTTCACGAATGTAAAGACCAGACAAACCATTATGAGTGGCTAGTCTGACCTCCTGTATATCAATGTGGCAACCCGGTTTTTCTTGAATCATGCCACTAATTCCAGCTAAGCTATTGTTTACAGTTTAGAGTGACATCCAGTCTTGATTCAAAGACTTCATGATGGAAAATCCAGCATGTCCCTGGGGAAGTAGCTCCTAAAACGGATTACCGTTACTAGAAGAAGTCTGTATTTTATTTCTACATTCTATGAGATTCAATATGATGCCTGTTTTTCACCTGTAGTTGCTGTACCCTGGCATTTGTTAGACTGGTAGATCAGGGAACTACCAAAATTTTTCTTCCCATGCTAAAATTAAACAACTTCAATGTTTGTGCAGTCAAAAAGATTTTTTTTTTTTAACCTAAGTCAGTACAGCATGATTTTGGTCTTGATGTACTCCTGTGGTGTGTTATTCTTGCTGTACAAGAATGCCATTGGATGTGATTTGATAGGTTGTTATATTTTATCTTCAGCTTTCTTAAACTGATGGGCAGCCCTTTCAGGGGCACTGAAATAATTAGCACAGAAAAAGGTGTTTTCACAAGTGCTTCAGGAACTGATTATCCCAGATCACTCTTATAGTCGGTAGGTCTTGGGATCTAAGATCACTTGTGGAAACTCCTCCACTGTGTCACACATGGCAGGGGAGAGGAAGGAAGCATACCCTGTTATTGCCAGAGATGATGCATATTTTTACATTGTCACTAACAAAAAAATAATCTGACAGTTATGGGCAGTGAAACATGACCTGAGTTTCTTTTCTATACTCTGTTATAGGAGAAACTGTGCACCTGGGTCTGCATAATTATATTTTAATGCCTGTTATAGATCTCTAGTGCTGAAAAGGATGTGAAGAAGTTGCCTGCTTCCTCCCTTCCCCAAAGACAGGGTCAAACACACCTAAACTATTCCTGACAGATATTTGTTCAATCTGTTTTTAAAAATGTTTGGTGATGGGAATTCTCCCACCTCTGAAGACAATTCACTCCCATGTTTTACCCTCTTGACTGCTAAAAATTATTTTAAAGGAAAATTGGCTATAACACTCTTAAACTCTGTAACTACTGAACAGGGTGGATGAAATACTTTTCTATCGGTTAAGGAGGAATTTAGTTTATAAAGTCTGTTGGGACACTTGAAGAATATTGCTTCCTTCTCTCTATTATGTGCCATTGTAAAAAATACGTTGTTTTTTGGAAATGTGCCTTTTAGCTTCCTGGCCTGCTTGTCAAATTCAGTAAAAACTTGGTAGTGATTTCATAATTATCTGTGTTTGCACCTAGACATTTTTCCCCTCCTCATCCCTCAAAATCCAGTAACAGAAAAAAAATGGCAGTGGTTATCATTATTTTCCATCACTGTCAGAAAATCCAGTAACAGAAAAAAAATGGCAGTTGTTATTATTTTCCATCACTGTCAACATGAGGATGCACAGTTTCATTGTCCTTGGTGAGGTGGCTGTACCTTTAATGAGACAGTCTGTCATATCAGCTCAGTGAATGCTTATGAGATTTCCTTCCCTGAGCCAGGAAATCTTTCATGCCAGCATAACATGCTGATTCGCATGAATATCTGATGGGTTTGGAGTGTTTTTTGTGTACATGTAAAAAACGAACCAACCAAACAAAAAACCCAACAAAAAAACCCCACTTCTAACTGGTACGGTTGGACATTGCTGAACAATGCACTACAAGTTTGTTGAGGTTGTGGGTCTCATTTATTCTGATTGTGGGATCAATTTTTAGATTCAGAACACAAGTCCTGCCCTGGATGTGCAGTGGTTGTAGACAACCCCCCTTGCAGAGCCCTTTGCAGCCACATATGGAGCTATGTAAGTACAGAATGTGATTTCTCCCTCCATTGGTTTTACAGGTCATGACAATAATTTTGGTCTCCCAGCTCCAGCTACCACGATGTGTCAAATGGCTCCATATCTCCACTGGCACTGATGGATTTGGAGCTTTTGCCACATGCACTAAAGTTCTTTGAGCTCTCTCAACTGGTAGAATTGGAGGCCTGTCTGACACCTTTGCTTGACAAATCTTACCAAAATAAAAAGAGAAATACACACTGTTAAATTTCTACTGTTTTAAGCGGTAAGATCTGTGCAGAATGGAACACTACAGCATCGTTCTGTTCCTGATATTGTCTGGCTAATACTGTGTGAATAAGTTGCAACATGTATTTTCACCTCTGTGACAGGTCTTGAAAATATTTTGTGTTCTTGTTGTCTTTACTTGCTGCTTATAGAGTTTTTAACAGTATGCATTATTTCCAATTTTGCTGGTAGCCTGCTGTACAGGAGGCAGAAAAGGCAAGGTCCTAGGTACCCAAAAATTTTGTGAAGTTAATAGATGGAGTTGGTAAAAATGGCAGCAAAGGGTAAATGTGTGGTGAAAATATGGATTATTTCTATTAAAATTATTTGAAAATATGAATAAAATTTACCAAATAATTTCACTCATGTAATTTATTCAGAGAGAAATAAAAATGCCACTGGAATAGTTTTCCTCTTTTTGACCTTATATCTGTGGTTGAGGACTTTGTGAATTTCCCAGCTAGAGCCAGATGTTCTTTAAGATTCTGAAATAATATTTACTGTCTCTTTCATGTTTATAACACTTGCATGAGAGTAGGTGTGGTGAGATCAGAAATAGTTTCACTCCTTTGTACTTCTACAAGCCCTTATGTCCTCTTCTCATAAGCCTTATTTCCCTCAGAACTTGCGCTTTCTGTTGTCTTCTAAGGTAGAAGTCTTTTGCCCTTTGTCCTTGATACTTATATTCCTGACAACTTTGATCTTCCCTATTCATTCCTTCAGAAATCTATCAGGTGTGCATTTTTCTCCTTATCTTTGGCATGAAGCACCTTGTATGCCTGTTTTCCCTAAATCCTTGTGTTCAAATGAATAAGCTGCCTGTTTTCCAAGTGCCTCTTTGGTCTTTTTTTTGTAAGGTGTTTGGATATATTTTCTATATTGCAGGGCGTGGGGTTATGTGGAGCAGATGCTCCACCTTTCCTGAGTATTTGTTTGTGGTTGGTAGAGGAGTACATGTACACCCAGCCCCACAGTTCAATTCCTTCTGCCATTTAGTAAATTTAAGAGCAATTCAAGGCTCAATTTTCCCGGAGACATTTAATGATATAATGAAGCAATCATTACTGTCATGTGAAAGGCATGCAGAGGCCAACTGGTTGCTTCCTGAAGACAAGTGAAAACTGGATAAATTAAAAAAAATACACTGCTTGGCCTTTTACTAGAAAACTAGTTCAGGCAACGACGGGATTGCTCCAAGTATGTGTAAGACTGAATTCATGTTGCTGACCCATAGAATTAAATGGTTTATGTGCATGTGAGCAAACTCTCACAGTTACGAGTCATATTAGAAGTATGATTCATACCGATATGTTATGCTTTTGAACTGTGTCTAGAACCAACAGAAAGACCTCTTAGAAAATAGCTTGCAAAAAAAAGTGTCTGCTGTGTCTTTAATCTCTTTTGGTACTTCTCGGAGAACAATGGCAACATTTGGTATTGCTGACTATTAAATTTTATTGTATGGATTTATGGATTTCAATTTTAGCGTGTAGTTGTGCTTCTATTTAATGGGATGTATACCTATAAACCAAGAAAGGTCTGCTGCTTAATCTGCTTGCAATTCCTAAAGCACCACAAAATTCTCTTACGAGTCCTATATTTTTTCTAAGTGTTCTCTGGCAGATACAGTGCAACATTTTTACTGATGCTTTGGAAACGGCCTTTTCTTCAAGTGCATGATATCTGATTTGTTGTCTTGCCTCTCACCTTCATTCTTGCTTTGCAGTGTGATAAAAATTCAATAATTGAAGAACTGACACCTCCACATTCTTATTTGGAAAATGCTCTTTCCTTGGAAATAATTAATGATACTTACTTTCAGACAATTCATACACATAAAATGAGGGACAGAAAAGTCGTCTTGTCTCAGAAAACGTAAAGATTCACTTTTTTTTTTTCTTCTGGTTTGCTGTGCCTGAGATGCTTTGAATGAGGTCTCCTGGCTTAATGAATTGCCATTTTCTACTAGAATTTCCAAGCAGCTTTACTCTAAACCTCCTGTGATGACAGATTGCTGCATCAGTACGTTATGACTTGCCTCCCCATTAATTAATGCTAACCAGTGGCACTAAACCATAGCTCTGCACAATCAACAGTGAGAGCTCAGTACCACCCCAGTGAGGTCTTGCATGAAAAGTGTCGTTGTTTAACCCCAGCCAGCAACTAAGCACCACACAGTTGCTCACTCACTCCCCCCCAGTGGGATGGGGGAGAGAATCAGAAGGGTAAAACTGAGAAAACTCATGGGTTAAGATAAAGACAGTTTAATAGGGAAAGCAAAAGCCGTGCACACAAATAAAGCAAAACAAGGAATTCCTTCACTACTTCCCATGGGCAGGCAGGTGTTCAGCCATCTCCAGGAAAACAGGGCTCCATCACATGTAATGGTTACTTGGGAAGACAAATGCCATCACTCCACACGTCCCCCCCCTTCCTCCTTCTTCCCCCAGCTTTATATGCTGAGCATGACATCA
>NW_008795857.1:7257371-7264557 GCF_000699145.1 Aptenodytes forsteri | reverse complement strand
TTGACTCTGTGTAAGCACTGCTCAGCAATAACTAAAACATCCCTGTGTTATCAACACTGTTTCCAGCACAAATCCAAAACATAGCCTCGTACTAGCTACTATAAAGAAAATTTACTCTATCCCAGCCAAAACCAGCACACACACCCCCCCCCAAAGTGTGCCAGTTGCCTTTACTGAAGGCAAGAAGCATGCACAGTGAGGGCCAGATGCAGAAGGATGGAGGGAGGGTAGTTATCTGTGGCACTAAATTTCTAGAGGAGCCATTTGCATGAATTTTTCTTGGCAGGCCTGGCTGCCATGTTACTTAGTTCTGCTTCATATGATCACAGCTGCCAGGAATTGTCTCATCGTATGACATTCCTTCTGTAGATACAGACGAGCACAGTGAAAGCTACAGCACTACACAAGTAATTAAAGCTTCTTGGCATTCAACAAGAAACTGCACTGAGAGAATGCTAAAAATAATAGTTACGCACCCACCCTCCCAGAAAAAAAAAACAGAAAATGGCAAAATTAATTTAAATTCAAAAGTATAATCTCCTCTGCCAGTTTGTTATTATGCCATAAGCACAACCCATTTCTTGAGTAATCCAGGGAATGTAAGGGACTCATGTCTTGGTTTGGAAACAGAGCAATGTGACTTGCAAATTTCTTACCTATGGCTAGTTATGCCCTTGGTGCTGTCTGATACAATTTGATAGGTTAAGCTATCTGCTTTATATGAATTTGTTCAGAAGATAAGCAGGCAAATACACATCTAAGCAAGTCATTATTACTCTCTATCCTGCAATTTTACCCAGCTAATTAAAGACAGAAAGCCACAGTGTTTAAGTCAAGGTCACAATAAAGTTAAATCAATAATCTCTAATGCTCAAATCTTAATATGATAGAGTAATTCCAAATTGTAAGGTTAGTAGTGGTTTTCTCTTGGGAAAATTTAGGCAGAGAACTGATCCCTTTCAGTCTAAGAATATTACTGTAGTCAGTGCTGCATGTCTATGTTGACCTAGGTGGTAAAGGACACAGATGTCCCTTGAATATATTTATTCGAGGACCTGAGCATTTGCTCTGCTCGTCTATGGCAAGCAGTACAGTCTCCTTGTTTGTCTTCAGGCAGTTCCAGAAGTGCTTGTAATGATTCCATATTTCCATTTCCACCTTAAATTGCATTCCTCTCAGACATTATTGTGCTTGATTTTATTGTTCTCTCCCTTCCTACAATTACATAAAGCCTTTCAATAGAGGTATTGGTAAATTATACATAATAGCAATATTAACACAATAATACAACATTTTATGCTTGAAGTACCAATTGACTTCTTCCATTATTGGTTGGTTTTTACTTTTTAGAAGCTATTAAAATCATAGCTTCCATAAATACACACACAAACTCACATAGTATGTCCGTAAAACCACTAAAAAACATTGATGCCCATTCACTTTAAAAATAAGGTAAAAGAATGATCAAATTCTTTTTGCTTTGTTTTTTACTCTCTTACAAATTTTGTTGCTGCCTAGAGTGAGGACCTAGAAGCATGGTTGGTAACCAAAACACATACATTAACCTTCATCAGACCAGCTGTCCCAATAACTCAAGTTTATACTTCCTCTGTCTCTGCACAGGCTGTACAAGGAAGGAGAGTTGCAACAACTTTGGACGTGGTCAGTGGTACATGGAAGTGAAAAGCAATTTTTTATGTCATGGCCCTTGATTTTATAGGGACTGTTTTCCATTGGTTCTGCCTCAGGGATCACCTCTTCATCTTCAGTGGCAATTAGATGAACATAAGACTTCAGAATAGTTGTAAGGCAGCCTCTTTTCATGATGGGAAATGTTTAGGCCTTTAGTGGTAATGGAAAGTTTTCCCACTGAATTACCTTGATTTCACCAGGAGATCCTTGGTTGTCATGGAGAGATGACCTACAAGTATGAATGCATGGGAAGGTGACTAGGGAATCTTTGCTGAAAAAACAGAACTCTACTTTCTGCAAGAGGCAAAGGATCTAGGACCCTGAATCAACAACAGAACTTTTACTTATGTAAAAGTATTAAACAGTCTAAACAGTATGCATTCAAACAGTAATGTAAATGCCTCATGGCTCTCCAATGTCTTCAGCGTTTATTAAAAAAATCTTCTGCTTCCTGTGAGTGATAGCGAACTGGGGAACTAATTTGCACTATAATTTACTCTGTGGCTTGGATCCTGAAACCTGTTATATATTTTATTAGAATAATTTCTATTCATAATGAAATGATTAGTGTCTTCCAATGTCTGCCTCAAATTTGGACCTATTTTCTTCATGTATCTTATATAATTTGTTATTAAAAAAATCTTCTGCTTCCTGTGAGTGATAGCGAACTGGGGAACTAATTTGCACTATAATTTACTCTGTGGCTTGGATCCTGAAACCTGTTATATATTTTATTAGAATAATTTCTATTCATAATGAAATGATTAGTGTCTTCCAATGTCTGCCTCAAATTTGGACCTATTTTCTTCATGTATCTTATATAATTTGAAACATATCAGTTAAGAGGAGTTGTCATTTAGCTGTCAGCTTTTCTGGAATCAATTTTTAAATCAACGTAGGACACATTGTAATTGAGAATGAGGTTCCAGGTATCCTAGTGGTCACTTCATAGTGCTCCCAATAAATACGACAATTTAGAGAATATAAAATTAGTCTCTCATCTGCTAAATGCATCCTGCTGTGAAATTGCAGCCAGTTAGAAAAGGAAAGATGCCCTTAGCATAGAAAAATGGTTTGAGAGAATATGAAAGTTATAATGGGAAATGTAATAGATGCCAGAAATAATTACACAGGTGACTTCCACAGAGTACGACTGCCATTCCTTGTAGTTCTTGAGAAAACCCAGAGCCTGTTATTAATTAAGCTGCAAAAATACAAATCTGCTGTAGTTCTTTAACCATCAAATAGTCTGCTTTTCTTTTATATAGATTATGTTCCTTCAAAGGGTACTTGTTCCTGAAATCTTTTTCTGTGGAAACAAAGGATCATTTAATATGCAACTTTTGGGGTTGTGCTACACTCTGTCTTAACCTCTTGAGGTACTGCTTTGAAACACCTTTGCTGATGAAAAGTTAACATGTGGTGATGTTTTTAAAGATGCATGGGGAGCAAATAATTAGTGCAGGAGAAATGGCACTGCTTTGAATATTGACTGTGAAAAGCACATACATTGCAAACCATCCATGTGTATGAAACAAATAAGAAAGGTGAAGAACTCACAAAGACATCAGGGTGTTGCTGCCTATAGGTGATTTACTAGGCTGCTTCTTTTGCACATTCCCTTCTGTCAGAATGCCTGTGAAATGACAGTGTGCTGCTGGATGTGTTTGCTTCCTTCAAGATAGTGGGGTCAGGTTCTAACCATGAAGTATGTCGTGGTGGTTTCTGACCTGTTTGGTTTACTAAACAGTTTCAGACATTGTTTCTCTCTTATTTTACTCTTTTGCTCCTAGCGGTCATTATTTGATAAAGCCCCACTATTATCATTAAAAGGGGGAGAAAAAAAATATCTTCCCATTAGAAAAATCTGAGAAACAGAGAGTAGACAGGTCTTAGGTGTCTTCAGTTGTCTTGCTATATAGCGGTCCTTGTACCGCCAATGTTGAGAGCCCCCTGTGACAAGCCAAGTCTCTCTGTGCTCTCACAGTGGGTGAGTTGCCTCTTTTAATCTGCTAATTTTTGAGTGCAACCTGCTTTTCACTGGGGATGAGGGCAATGTCCTTTCTTACACGATTTGGAGTCTAAGCCAGTGAATGGGGTTTTAGTTATGCATTAGGCTCTGATCTCTTCAGCACAACTCACCAAGCTGAGACCTTGTAGTCTGTACAATAAACGCTCACTGCAATGATGAGTGAGGTGGGTGACACAAAAGGTCCTCTAGGATGCTATTTCACAGCAGCTTAATTTCTTGGCATCAGTCTGAATAGTCTGAAGGCTGCCATTACTGACACCAACAAGAGCTGAGATGGTGGGTGGTTATCACAGCTACAGAAATTCCTCCATCCAGCCTTCCTCTTGTTAGTTGTCCCTTGCTTCTGCTGATCACACTCGTGGAGGGGGTTAAACAGACTCTACTGAAGTCACTGGAGAGGAATATGGAAACACACCTAGAGATAATGCAGGTATCCAAAGCAGAATACATGACTGGTAGTGCCATGACACTGCTTCTGGTACTTGTCCAGGCTTGTGTAGAGCTGGTTTGGGTGCAAAGTGTAAATGTAAGCTCTGAACTATCATAGAGGATTTTACAGAGTTTATATTGGAGAGATATTCCAGGTACCAAATAACTTAATTTCAGAGCGAATTTCAGCTCTGAAGGAGACTGTAACATATGATGCATTTAACAGTGAATGGAAAGAATAAACAATTTACACTATGGAATGCTAAAACAAAGATCTGGTTCTTGAAACAGATTTCACTACTACAATGAATGAAGTCAGAGCCAAGAGTCAAAAAACATGCAATTTTTTTTTTCCTGAGGGGTGGGTAACAATCTTGCAAAGCCAGATACAACTTTTAATTGACTGAGCTATGATGTGGAAATAAACTGAGAATGAAATAAACACAGCAGTTGGAAGAAAAGACAGTATGTGTAATTCTAGAAATATAAGACAAGAAAAGAAAATAAGGCAACAGGCAATGGTAACAGGTAAATGACAAAGAAGTATCAATAAAATATTTCAGAATAATATTCCAGTAATTGTCTAAGGGATTTAGTTAACGCTTTGAATAGGAATCTGTCAAAACTAACCTTAATTTTTAGTGAGTTAGAAAGTTCATTTGCCTGAATACCATCCCACTGCCAACACTGTTAAAACTTATCTCTGCAATAATTGTGCAAGAGAAATCATGTGCTAGCCGTAATAGAGCAGTATGATAAAAATCATGATGAATGGCAGACTTGAGTCAACTGTGCCCCTCTGTTAATGAATAACATCCTTTTTTATTATATAATTGAGCCAAAACATTAAAGATGGGGCAATCAGGCATGTCAGAAGCCTTGAAGAAGAACTGTATTTTGTGAGTTCCGTACCAATTAAATTAGTTTATTCTGCTGTATGTCACTATTGATTTGCATTTTCTTTCGGCTGAAATCTGGAATCAGCATTCCCTGTAAGCCCTGTCTAATGCTTTTTACTGTTTGAAATATGAAACATGAATTGAGGGGTTCCCTTCTTTAGATTTCCTCCTCTGCTGCTGCATACATTAGATTTCCAGCTCTCTTCATTATACAGTTAGGCACCTTATGGGGAGACAGTGCAGGTTGTGAGCTGCAAGTTGGAAGTAGGTGTGTAAGACAGAGGGGCTTGGGGCACACCTTGCTGTCTCCTTTGGATTACTTCGATGCTGCTAAGCTGGGGTGGGCTCCCATGGCTTCCCTCTGAGGTTCCCAGGGTTCCCCATCCAGCTCAGGGCAGGGGTTTGAGATCCAGCTCCCAGTGGTCGGATCATGCCAAAGTTGAAATTAGAAGTAGAAGGTCTTATTTCTTGTCAGTCTTTCCACAGTCCTCTCTCAGAGTGACTTATCCCAGGTCAGAACCAGAAGACCAATCCTGCAAATCCTTACCCGTTTGACTAAGCGTGCTTACATGAGTAATGGCAGAAGTGCTTTGCAGAGTTGGGTTGTTTAATTTAGAACCCAATTATCAGATCATGGCTTACGTTCTTCAGCAGTGAGGGTGATCGTTAATCAGGACGCAAGGTTTTTAGTTCAGTGTGAAGACCCTGTCATGGGCAGATTACTCTATGTGAGCAAACATCCTCCACAGCCTTCAGACCAGCTCACAGCTATGGAATTGTGCCAATGATTACACATGGTAAAGATCAATAAAATACAGTTACAGTCACCTCAAAGAGATATATAGTAGACAGGTAAACAGAAAATGGGTTATATCTAATGTCTATGTAAAGTTAAAAGTACCTTACACCAACAAATGCTTCTAAATTCAATGGGCTTGTTTATTATTATCTATGTAATTTCTACTCCTGTGGATGTACATGGTTTTTCTTAGAGTTATTTCAATGATTTGTGTTTCAGCAGTGGTAAGCGACTTAAAAGAGATACGTTTTGATGAATATCGATCAGATAAATATTTTAAAAGGTACAGATTAGTAGAGAAGGCAAGCATCACATGCAATTCATCTATTATGACAAACTAAGAAGCATTTTAAAATATCTTTGATCTCCAGGAAAAAATGTCCCACACTAAGGTATTGATTTTTTGATAATTCTTTCAAGCTGGACTCTGTGCATTTTTGCTGCAGAGACAGGGATACTGTGGCATTGCTCCAAATCACTGAGAAACTTTCTTTTTAATGTCAGGATGATAGACTACTTAAGATGGTTAATCAAATTATTAGTTGGAATTTTTCAGCTGGTTGATATTTTCAAACTTAAACAAACAGCAATTTTTTTTTCTGGGAAAAAAAGCTGGTTTGCTGAAAATTCCCGAAATCATCATGGTTGATGAGGTATTTTGCTTGTGTAAAAGCTGTGTCGCAGTCATTGTGTAATGTTTATGTTTTTCACTCCACCAAAAGAAGTCAAATTGCAGCATTACTGATTTCAAGAGACGGGAAGGGCTTACGGGTGCTGTGTAGGGACACAGAGACAAAGACATTCCTATGATACTTTTGGGGGAGCAATAGGATTTCTGTGTGGATTGCTTCTGCCCAGCACAATAACTAACATTTGCTGCTCTCCTCTGTGTAGACAATCTTACTCCCAGGTGCTTAAAGAGATGGCATGTTAGGATTTTGGAATTGAGGCAATCTTTCAGACAGACTTTGAACTATACAGGGATGGCCACACTTGTTTTCCAAATGAAGAATGAGGAAAAAATTTAAGTCTGTAATCTTGAGAGAAACATGGAATAATTTGAATATATAGCCTAAAATTCATAGGAAGAAAATGAGGTTGGCACCTGCCATCCACCTGCCTGAAGCAGTTGTCCTGGTTCCGGCTGGGATAGAGGTAATTTTCTTCCTAGTAGCTGGTACAGTGCTGTGGTTTGGGTTTAGTATGAGAATAATGTTGATAACACACTGATGTTTTGGTTGTTGCTAAGTAGCGCTTACGCTAGTCAAGGACTTTTCAGCTTCCCATGCCCTGCCAGTGGGAAGCTGGGAGGGGGCACAGCCAGGACAGCTGACC
>NW_008795857.1:7245057-7257331 GCF_000699145.1 Aptenodytes forsteri | reverse complement strand
GCATCGGTCAGAGGGTGGTGAGCAATTGCATTGTGCATCACTTGTTTTGTATATTCTTTTATCATTATTAGTATTATTATTTTTTTCTCTTCCTTTTTGGTCCTATTAAACTGTCTTTATCTCAACCCACAAATTTTACTCTTTTTTCCGATTCTCTCCCCCATCCCCCTGGGGAGGTGGGCGAGTGAGCGAATGGTTGTGTGGTGTTTATCTGCCTGCCGGGTTAAACCACAACAGCAGTGCAATCAAAGTCCAGCTGGGGCATCTTTTTCAAGTGGTGGGCAAGTTGCTGTGAGCAGTTCCAGGAAAAATACCAGGAAACTTTGGTGACATCATTGTGCCACACTTGAAAGATGAAGAAGCCTAGTATGGAGCTAGGGGGACAGAGAAAGGCAGCTGACACTGTTCAATATTGTTCAAGAAAATCACAGTTTGGTCTAAATAACACTGTAATCATAGTTTAAGTCACCTGCAAAATAACAATAGCATTTTGTTCCTTATGGTTTAAAAATGAACTTAATTGATACTTAAAGAAGATACAAAAAGTATAGAGAGAGACGCCATAAATAGCAACCAAAACCTGTTAAAGATTATTGAAGGAAGAGAGGAAAAAAGGAAATGGGGTTTGTATGGTTTATGGCAATTTTTCTTGTAAGATTGGAATTCATCATGGGTTTCAGTAGAGCTGAAGTCAGCGTACTGTCTAGTCTGTATTGTACGCAGGCTACATAAAACTTTGCGTAATAGATCCCTCATTTTTCTTAGACATGGTCTAATAGTTTCTTCCTCCTACATCTCTCTTGAAATATTCCTTTAGTAAATCACATTTTTGTTAAACAAGAACAAGCAACCTGATGGATATTTCACTTGTATTTTGGAGAGAATAGTGTTAATTTCACTAGTGACAACATAACAATTTGCTCTTATAAAAACACTTTTCATCTATGCATCCCATGCTCTTCAAAGTGGGATTATTATTCTAATCCCTGGTTAAGGCTGGTGAAGCTGAATCACTGTGTAGTTATGGCTTTATCCAAGGATAAAAGCACTTACTTGCTGACTGTGTAGTTATGGCTTTATCCAAGGATGTGCAGCAAGTAAGTGACAGATCTGGGAATAAAAGTTCTGAAATGAGCTCTGTTAATTGGGTTAATAACAACAGTAGCAGCAACAGTAGCAAGACATCTTGGAAGTCGAGGATGAGAGATGAAATCTCTAATTGGAAATCTCTCTGTTAACGCATCAGGTTGGGTTATGACTTCGTCACAAGGAAAGTGTGTTGGGGATAAGATAAAGTAGAGTGATGATTCACTGGTGAAATCAAGCCCTTCAGAACAATAGCCTTGTTACTTGCTAAGTAACCCAGCAACCTTTTAGCTACTAGTCTTTCCAAATTATACAGTTTTCTTCTAATGATCACATTTTTTTGAGCGGGTTTGTCTGCTGCAGCTGAGATGCCTGGAAGTTACAATACATGCAAGTCAGAGCAGTGGCCATAGGTTGCACCCGAGACAGCTGAGAGAGATTTGTCATCAGCAATGGGGGTCTGAAGTCTTGGCACACTGATTGTCCTCTGGAGATACCTCGTTCTCTCCACTGACTGTGCAATAAGAGTGATGGATTTTGCCATAGTTATCTAGCCTTTTGAAAACCAAAAGTCAGGAGAGATGATTGTTTCAGGCAAATAGTATTTCCTAGGCGCTTTTCAAATTCAAAGCTTTTTAGCACTTATGTTTCATTGCCAAACTGTTTCAGTTTATGAACTAGAAGATATTAGTAGAAATTCTAATCTCTTAAAAATTTTGACTGGATGAGGACTGCAATATAAGTTCGAAAGTAAAAAAAAGCTAATGTAAATCAAGGCAGCTAGAGGTGATGTGGCAGACTACAACAGATGTGAATTCTATGAGTAATATGCGGATAAGAACCTTTTCATTGATTAAAAAGATGACGAATTACGTTTAGTGCTGCAACCGTTCATTAAATGTTTCTTGACTTTGCAGCATTCATATTTAGGAGTTAGATGTCTTGAGAGCTCCAGAAGAAAGTCTGTTTCAGATGTTTCCCAAATCACCTGCACATGCAAGGAGAGCTCTGGTGGCTGCCATCCTTATTAAACCTGTGTATGCCCCTTTTGTAAATAACACCCAATTCTGAGGTAGTTTATTGTCTTTTAGGTCACTTTCAAAATTCAGGTGTGCAGGGAGGTGACGGAGGGGACAGGAATGCTTCATGGAGTTAGGTTTAAGGCAAGAAGAGACAACTAAGTAGTGTAACTGGACTCTGCATAATACAGGCCATGGGATTTCATGTAGTTAATTGTGTGTTGAGCCCTAGCTTAGAGAGTGTCTTCCAGCAACAAGCTTTCATTTGGCAACACCAAGAGATGCAATATATACCAATATTCTCGGTAGCTTGTTCTCTGAGTTATTGAACCCTTATTACTAATAAGGTACTCAGTAAACAGTAATACAGGACTCCAGCTCTAAAACAGATCTTAAGTAATTGTTTTTTTTTCTTAAAGAGACTTAAAATCATGCTTTTGACTAGCACTGCTAATTATTTTTACTACAAGTAATTTCTAAAAGTACTGAGCAAGAGCAATTAGGGGAAATTTTTGTTTTGTGTATTTAAGTGTGCTTATTTCTTTCTTTGCCAGCCTTTAGTTTATCTTGGATTTTTTGTTTCTTCTCTATAGTGAATTCTCTGTGTTGTTCATGTGGATGTTTTGAAACCAGAAAGGGAAAAACATTTTTTAAATTAGGAAAATGTTATTACAGAAGTACAAAAAATTGGCAGAGAGATTCAGAGAAGATATTCCATCTGCCACTAGTTTTAATTAAATCAAAACCCCAGAACAGAAACAAATGTGCACAAAACCAGAATTCAGTGACAGTATCCTATTAGCTGACTTTGTATATTCAGAGAAGTTATTTTCATCAGAAAATTAAAATGACCCCCAAATATTTTTGTTCCCTATTCTCCAGTATGTGTTGTATTATTTTATGAAACAGAAGTTTTTGAATTAAAACAAAACCCCAGAACAGAAACAAATGTGCACAAAACCAGAATTCAGTGACAGTATCCTATTAGCTGACTTTGTATATTCAGAGAAGTTATTTTCATCAGAAAATTAAAATGACCCCCAAATATTTTTGTTCCCTATTCTCCAGTATGTGTTGTATTATTTTATGAAACAGAAGTTTTTGAAGTAAACAAATAACCCTTTTCTGAACCACAGTATTCTTGTTTGTTTATGTTTTGAATGTCTGCGTATTGTATTATGTAGCCCTCGAGCCATTCAAGTTAGTTTTAAAATCCTGGTTAGCCTTTTTACCATTGATTTTTGAGAAGTTTCTGTTTCCCTAGAACATAATTTTTGAATGGTTGTTTAAATGATGAAGTGAAACATATTGGCACTATGTTCGGTGGCACCAAATAGTTATTAACAAAGAAAGTTCTGTGTGAGTGAGTTACGAGCGTAACGAGCAGGTTAATAAAAGCTCTCTCTAGACTGACCAGCAGTTCAGTATCTTAAGACTGTGCTAAGATGTCCACTGATGTCAGTATCAATTAGAGCGGGTAATAAATTAATGGGTATTATAAGTTGCGAGGAGAGGAAAACAAAATGTGTGTTGTTATCTGGCATCATCTGGATAGGAAATGAAAGCTGATGGGTGTCAGAACAGTTCTCGCACTTGGAAAGCATTTAGGAAATTTATTAACTATGCACATCCCACAGTCATTTCAGGATCTACCATTTTTAATGCCTTCTGTATGCAATTCATCACCATCATTGTCAGCATGCTTTCTTTTCTTCCCTTTTTCTTTTCTACTTCCACGTATGCATACACAGAAACACATATATTATTTTTATTTCCCATAAATAATAGTAATCCAGACAAAAAAAATCTGTGGTTGCTCTTCGTGTATGGGAAATACAGTGAAAACTGTGTTGAGCGTTCAGAATGTAAGTATTTTTTTTCCTGTTCATAACTTGACAGCTAGAAACAGATTCTGTGATACCTCTGCAAAACCTTAGTAAAGGTTTAGTCACCTTTTTAAGAAAACAGTCTATAAGTGCATTCATGTTGTGTAGATGCATATGCTGAGAATTCTGAATTTTTCTCTTTCTTGTCAATCACAGAGTATGCTATGCTGGAGATACAAGCAATAGAGTACTAGTTTCCCCAGGAGAACACATCCTGTATCTGCGATGATGGAGGGACCCCTCAACATTTCAGTCACCTCCTTATATACACACCTTAACCTATAGGGATAAGTGATAGGATTTGTTGTAAACATACTTCTGTTCCCCTGCTTAGATTCACCTGCATTCAACACCTTACACCATCAGGCTTAAAGAATATATGAACCACAGTGTTCAACCTCCAGAAACAAGATAGTGTAACAACTCTCCCATTTGTTGGGATGCTGTTGGTTTGAGTCTGGTGCTGTCTTCAGACTGGCTGGCTACAGCAGATAACATGAAGCAATGCCACCTGCTACGTTAGTGTGTCCTGAGGTCAACCTCTTTGCCTTAGATGTAAACAAGATGTGCCACTGCTTCTGGACTAGGTCTATTTTCATGTCCTTTCTTGGGAGACATCCTCGTACTATGGTTGAGAGATGCATGTGCAATTTCCCCATGTTTCTCCTTTTCCTGAGAACGTTATATGAGGTAAGACTGTATATGTTAATACTAGTTCTGGTGGCCTCCATGTGGACCATACTGCTGGTACCACAACCTGCTTAGTCCGCAATTAAGGACACCCAGACCTTACCTTTACTTCCAGACCTGTCACCACAGCCTTGGGGAATTTGAGTCATCTCAGGCCTTGTGTCTCACTGGTCAGTGGCTGGATGACTGCCATCCATTGAGGGTGCATGTTTGTTCCTGTTCTGGTCAATATTAAGGGGTGCACCAAGCTGTTGAGAACTGTGCTGTTAGGTCTTCCTTTTCTATTGCTTTGGCCCACCTACCAAAAAGGAAGGGTTATCCACTAGTTTATTAAGATTCGCTTGACTGTCACGTGCTAGCTGAAGACTTTTTTCTTCTCACCACTCATAACAATCACATTTTTGAAGAATTTGTTGGGGCTTTGCTGTGCATCAGGAAATCCAGTTCGTGGTGGGACTTGGACCTATTATTTTTTGTGCTTGTGTAAAATCAGTTTTCAAGTCCATGGCAATCTACTGTCTGTTGCATATATCCAGGAAGGTGTCAATCCTGAGGTGAATTCTGCTGTCCTAAGAATAGCCGTAGAGAGAGAGGTGAATGGCAGATCAATACCATGAAAAACCTAGCAATCTTAATATACCTTTAGAAGTATAATTTTAAGAAAAAGGTGGTTTGAATAATTTTCTGCGGTGTATTTACACTAACATATGTCTAGCACAGCTGGAAAAAATATATTTCTGAGTTGTACTATCAAGATAAAAGCATGAATTTTGTTTTTTTGTATTTAACTCGTTCCCTTGTGCTTTCAGTTTATCAAATTATTCAGTAATATTTGAAGAGCTGAAGAACACTATACCTGAATAAAATGTAGACCATCAGCAACATAAATATACCTGATACATGAGGAAAGAGAAAAGATGCACCTTTTCATAAGGTTAGCAAAATGAAAAGATGACCTTACAGCCATTTAGAATTTCATAAGGTACCAGTGAAGTTTCTAAGTTCTGGCAAGTTGATTAGTGTTAGTTAGTGAGAAAAGCCTCTGGAGGGTACTTTGGAAAAAGGAATTACAAGATTTTGCAGTCACAAAATTAAAAGCCACTTCCCTGAAAGATGCTGAGATTTAATTTAGAATTTGAACATTTGAGATATGCACTAATGACCCCTGCTCCCCATACGTTGAGACAGGGTAATGAACAGAATTGTAAATTAAATGCCAAATGATTATGGATGAAATCATAGTGAACAGAAGGCGCATGTCAATTGTGACCTAAGACTTATGTAGAACTCTGAGACTCAGCTTAGATCCTTGTCTACTGTCATGGATGGGCCTCTGCTGTTCTGGGGGCATTGTGGTGAGTTGTATGAGCCAACTGGCCGCTTGATTTTATTTTCTTTGAGGAAAATGAATAGATTGTAGGCTAACGTAAGCAAGAATATTCATACACATAGTGATCTAATGACACCAAGACACAAGAAAAGGCTGAGAAATAGCACTATATTTCCTTGAGATTCCTATTAAAGGATTTAATGGTGAAGATGAGAAAACTACTCACGAATCTCAAGTTAGTTTCAAACAGACATAAAAATTCAAAACCCATATCCTTTAGAAAAAGACTTTTAATATAGGTCTTGTTATTAATTGAGCTGATGTTCAATAAAGGTGTTTTAATATTAAAAAAACCTCTATTCATGTTATCTGAATCACTGACCCATATGGAATTTAAATTAGTTAATTTCACAGATTTTAATAAAGAAAAATTGACTCTGCATTTGTGAGTCTTTCAGGAATATGTAGCTTATTCATAATAATATAGCGATCTGAGCTGGTGTATCTCAACCATGATGAGAGCAATGAAGGGTGGCATTCATCTAATAATGAAAAAAGCTCTTCATTTTTTGATTGGCTGAGAAGGTCCAAAAGGTCCAAAATTGTTCTTCCAGAAGGAAGAACAATTAACTCCAGAAAAGTTTTGTACACCTGTTCAGGGATAACAGCATATGTTAAAGATAAAGCAAATCCCACTGGATCATACTGACTAAAACTTTCACCTGATTTGAGTGCCCCGCCGGTGAATAGAGTGGCTGATTTATTATTTGAATCCTTTGCAAATGGTCCTATACTTCTGAGGAATTCTTTGGCAGATACAAGGTCATGTATAAAGTCATGGTTACAGTTATTCTCCTGGGATAGGTCCTGCTTGCAATTTTTTATATGTATTTATGGAAATCCATAAAGGATGTGAGGGGATCCTGTGAAGTCTAATGTTCACAGGACGCTGAAAGAAGTGCCATTAGATGACTTGGTACTGATTCAGTGTTAAAAGACTTCAGTGATAGACTTCAACTCTTACAAAGACATCGGGCCTTTAGCATAACCCAGAGAGTTCAACAGGTCTCACCCCACGTACAGTACATGGTTATCATCCTTGTCCCCTTGTTTTGCAGTCTGTCCTTCCTGACCAAGCTGTATATCTTTTTATATTAATAAAAAGTAATTCTAGTTCAGCCATTTGAATTATGCCATGAATCTCTTGTACAGCAACTCAATCCTGGTTTTGGCCATATGTAAGGAATTTTAGGTCCTGTTTATTTCCTGTGTTTTTTGCATTCATGTATAGGCTTGTACTGAATGACTATATAGATTCATGTGTACCTTTTTCTTTCTGTCTCTTTTGACCCTATTCTGAGTATCTCTGAATTTCCTGTTTTTAGGCTATGATTCCTAACAGAATCACCATTTCATCATTTGTAGGATAGGGTTAGTGATGCTGACCTCTGTGTGAAAAGCTTTGTATTCTCCTGTTTAAAAATGCCATGCAAGAGCAAGGCATTATTATTTACAAATTTAACTCCTGGCAGCACTGAGTGGTACCACCAGAATGCTGAAAGACCTGTAAATCTGTTGTCCATTCCAGTACATTTTCAGGGGCTAAAACAAGCAAAGAAAAGCAGCAGACTGTTAAGACAGGAAAACTAGAGGCAGGCTGGGGTGGCAAATACAATTCTCTTTCTTACTTAAAACAAGAGGGCATCTTGTGTCTGAGGAAGTTGATGTAAAGTAGGCCTGGGGGAATCAAGTAGTGAAACAGTAGACGCAGACAGCAATAAGACACTCTTTGGAACAACAACAAAACAGATGGTTCAATGCCCCTCTGTCCACTCCAGAGAATACACAATTACTTACAGGACAAAGTCCATCTGGTCCTATAATAAGCTGAGAATTCATCATGACTAAAGCTGCAGTGGGCTTTTTGCCAGCTGTTTAAATTAACTTGATCAATCCCCTCTATAAACTTATCTAAAAAAAAATCCCATCCTCTCCACCCTTTAACTTGCTGTAACAGGTTCACCTCTTGCCTTGTGATCAGAAAAACAGAAGAAACCAGTGCCACTTGTTAACTTTGGGAAGGATGGCCTGTACCTATTGGAAACTGCTGCAAATGAAGTGAGCAGTCACAAAATTTTGGAGGCCACCCTGTTAACTTGTTTGTAATTCTGGCACTGTGACTGATTGTCTGAGGTCAGACAGATAAAGGAGATAGCGTGTAAAGGTGTATAAAAGAATATCTCATTATGATTTTCAAGACACTAAGTCAAGGACTTGTACTGCATTCAAATGGAGCAGGTGATTGTGCTATAAACAGGAGCTTGTAGAGGGAGAAGGAGAAAGAGGTATAGTCATACTGGGATAGACTGCAGGTTTGGGGATGTGTGGAACAGCAGTGGTATTTTTTGATATTCAGGGTCCATTAAGTCACTGCTTTCTGCCTTCTGTAGTCACTCACATCTGAACAACAATATTGACACAAAGGTCTCTCAACTCAGGGTGCGAGCTAACTTGCTGCACAAGTGTAAAGGCTATGCGAGGCATGTGTTTGTGTTAAATTAGGCCCTGGGTGTTGAGATGGTGAGACTGAGGTAGGATGCAGAGCAAGAGCAAAAGGTGTTTGAATTCAAGATGCAATCTCCTGGAAGTATCCTTGGAAAATATCCTAAGCACTTATTTCTGAAGTTCTTTCATGCTCATTGGGTCGCTTTGGAGGAGCCTCTGGGTCAAGTAATATATACAGTTAATTCCTTACTAAATTGTATCCTTTGTGCACATTATTGCCATTTTCAGCATTGATTTGGTTTTATCTTTTGTAAGGGCCCAGCTGGTTTCAGTATGCAGTTGGTTTACAGAAACCCATTCAACCTTTTTAGCCATTTACTTTAACTATCAAAGAGGCATGATTGCTACCTGTAGGTGACAAAAGGAGAGGAGTGGAATGGAATGATATATGTGATTATAAAACTCAGCTGTCTGTATATGAAACAAACACTGCCCTAAGGATAAAGCAAGAGCCTTCTTCCTCAGTCAGGCATCCAGTCCTGTGAAATTAATGCTTCCTCTAAATAACTTTCTAATTCAACCTATGTAGCATTTCCATACCTGTGCTGCAGCTAAGTTTCCAGTAACCAGCTGCCAAAGAAAAATGTATAGGCATTGCAATATGTTTTCAGAGTCTGGAATAGCTTTCAGGCTGTCACTGGCTCAATTTCAGGCTTTTTGACAGTCTATAATCTGTCCTTCTTGAAACAATTGACAATTTTGCAGGCAGGAGCTGTGCAAATAGCCTGAAAAATGGACAGCTATTATTTTAAAAATATTATTAAAAATGAAAACAATAAAACTAAAAAGTGCAGGTGTTCTTATTTTGAGCACTGTTCTTCAGAGTAATGAATATTATTTTAGTAATACTACCTGGTGGTAGAATTCTAAGTAAGGACTGTAAATTCTGACTAGTGTAACATTTGCTAAGAGAGGAACATACACCATTTATCTTATGGGAATATAAAGTGAGTTGGTATGCTAGATGACGCAAAAAAAGGAAATAAAATTAAGCATCTAAACCTCACATTAACTTAGTCACAGTGCACTTGTAACATCTAGCTGCTTTAGTAATAATGAAAGATACTACTGTGTGGGAATTCGACACTGCTACCAGAAAGTCCTCGTCTCGGTAGTTTTGCATTTTTAATCATTGTGACCGGGAGAGTAACCTGAAAACTTCTCACTGATTCTATTTTTTTTTTCTTTTAAAATATGTAGCATATCAATTTTCTTTTTAAAAGGTATAATTTTGTTTTGCAGTTAAAATGGAAAAAAAAAAGAAATGTAAAGTTAAAATCCCCATTAAGAAGTTCAGCTTGTTTATGAACATCTTTTCTTGTTAAATGCAGACCTTAATACATTAATATGTACATGTACTTAATTTAAATCCTGTTAAATTCTTTGTAGCTTTCAGTGCAGAAAAAAAAAATGTCTTCAAAGTTGGCCTTTGGGTTTGTGTGCAGACAAATGTGAGTGGGCTGAACAGTTAGATCAGTCCAAGGACAGGTCTTGGATATAGTATGGAGTAGGTCTGGGTGACTGAGAACACATGCTACTATACCGAGGGGTCTTAAAGGAATGTATAACTGTTTAGGACCACCTATGCTATAGGTAAACCCTGCTGTCTCTTTGTTGTAACTGGGGAGCAGTTGCCAGAGCAGAACAGGTGCTGTTCCACCACAGAGAAGAGTTGGAAACTCCACAGAGGAGTGGAAAAATTTGTGATATTTTTGAGATGTTGATTTAGCATTTTCTTCTAAAATATTGAGTAGAAATACCACAGTAATTTTTTTTTGATTTGTCTGTTTTCCATTTTCTACCCCAGAAAGTTAAGCAACAAAACTACATCTTGGTGAGGGAAAAAAAAAAGGACATTTGTCTCTTTCCTATTTTAATTTTCTAGTAGTAGTATTTTTTTGTAGCAATGCAGTATTTTAGGGTATGTCACACAACAGCGAGTGCACACATCTGAGCAAGTCCGAGTGTTAACTTTGCTGGCTTGGGTGCTTGTAGTTGAGCTGTGGCATTGTGGCTGGCTTACCAGGTTCTGGTGTGGTTCTTGCAACTTCGTGTGTGCGTGCATATCAGTGTGTGTGTCACTGGTGTGCTTTGTTGCTGAGACCATTGTGTGTCCACATGCCCCTTCCAGCCTCTGCTTACACAGAAGTCGTTACGTGTCACTGAAGCACAGATATGCCCTCAGCTTTCCTCTGCTTCAGCACTTCAAATGTACACGTTCTCAGCATGTCTTAAGGGAGATGATAATTCCCCCTGCGGAGATTGTGTATGGGCATGTACACCATCCTACACCCCCAAGCAAACCAAGGTAGTGGGACCAACACGTGATTTAAGCATGTTGTACACGGAGATGAATTTTATCCCATTAAGACCCAGGTATACCTGAGAGATTCAATGATGCATAAGCTTTTTATGGGCTGCTAGCATACAACAGAATTTTATCTGAAATGACTACTGTGCAAACATCCCCAAATCCAACCCTAATGACTGTGGAAGGTATTAACCTCTATCAGGACTGTACATGACACCTCAGCATCCTCTGTGTTTACAGTTTGTAGTGAGTGCTTCATTAAGATTTCTGTGTATGCTTGCTATTGCTGCAACACAGCAGAGACAGATTAGGATAATATAAAATGTTTATAAATCACATTTAGGAATTAAAACAGTGGGCACAAAATGACTGCCTTCAGGTTGGAGAAAATAAGATTTCAAAGCAATTATACTAAGTTCAATATATCTGGTCTTTTGTGGCTTTATGGCTTCAATTCAAAACGAGACACTTTTGTATGTAGCTATGATAGGAAAGCAATTGCCATATTGGGCAACTAGAATAATAGTTTATCTTTTCTCTTAATTCTTTCCTCTGAGGTCACATTACTTGTTTGGCTTACCTTTGCTCCACAACGTTAAAAATTAAATATACTACTTTTTTTTGAATTTGGTGAATTTGATGAAGGTCTTAAGATGCTTTTTATTTGGTACATATGTTATTCTGTGTCCTTAGTGTGTTATTCTTGGCAGACTTTTAAAGAGCTGACATAAGCACCTTTAGCAAGTTCCTATTTTCACTGGTTCAAGCTTACAGTCATCAAAGTCTTTTGTAGCACCTCCACATCACTTAAAGCTCCATAAATTTTTAAAACTATCATTCTCATTTGAACATGGGGAGGAGGCAACACAAAAATGATAATATACTGTCATTAAAATTTCATTTAAGCTCTATGTCATTGTTATTTAGCTAATTTCATGATGCATAATAATATGCATCAGATGAGATGTAAGAACTGATCTTCTGCTGGAAGTGTGCAGTCTTGGCTGGCTAAATGGGTGAGAGAATCTTTACATTGCACTGAAGTTGCTGTTCCACCTTGTTACTGAAGTAAGGACTTAGATAAGTATTTAGATGAGGCTATTTTCCTTGACCATGGTCAACCTAGCTGGAAGGTAAAAAGAAACTGTTTGCATGACGTCCTTCTGTTTTGGAATAATAGAGAGTATTACCTGCATAAAAACCCTGCTTTGTTCATAGCCTTTGGCTGTCACGATGTCCTGGTTTCGGCAGGGATAGAGTTAATTTCTTTTCTAGTAGCTGGTACAGTGTTTTGGATTTAGGATGAGAACAAAGTTGATAACGCACCGATGTTTTAGTTGTTGCTAGGTAATGCTTACACTAGCCAAGGACTTTTCAGCTTCCCATG
>NW_008795857.1:7233199-7240271 GCF_000699145.1 Aptenodytes forsteri | reverse complement strand
GTGTATTATTATTATTATTATCATATTATTATTATTATTTTCAATTATCAATTATTAAACTGTTTTTATCTCAACCCACGAGTTTTTGTGCTCGTCCTTAAACCACGACACACGACTACAAAGGCACTGCTGTCACAGTTACTGAAAAGTTTTAAGCACCTGCCTCCTGCAATTTTCAGATTGCTCTGAATGGCTAGGATTGCTCAGATGACTAGGATATCACATTTCTGAAGTGCTCAAGTAACACAGGATTTTGACAAGTCTCAATTTTCCCTTAATTTCTATGGGAACTTCCTGCTACTGTGGATTTGAAGTAGCTCAAGTGCCATCTCTGGGAAAACAAGCAAACGAACAAAAAAACCCAGACAAGATTTTGGATACTCAAGGCCTTTTTTCTTCAAGTCTGAGTCAAAATGTGGATCTGTATGTGACAAGCACACCAAGACATGCAGGCATACTGGAAAAGAGCAGCGAATAGTGTCATGCAACACTCAACAGCTGATACATTGTCTAGCTGTATAAACCAGGAGTAAATCCTGCTGCAGAGACAGGGCAGGAGGAGTGTGCATAATTTTTCTGTAGCTGTTGTGTGCATAACAATGCAAAACCAATGTTCTTTTATGAGACAAGTGATTTTAATGTATCTTCTAAAACCTAAATAATGGGCTCTGTACAGATAGTGTTCCCAAGACACACAGCTTTTGAAGATTTGTTCCCTTTCCTTGACTTCGACAGTTTCATAGCAACTGAGAAAGGTGCTTCTATTGTATGAAGCATGTAAGGGATTAATTTAAAATACAGGTCATGTTTAGTGTACAGACTTGAGTTAGAAATGTTCTTTTATAGTTTTGAGAAGGGAAATGGGATTAGTCTTGGCCATAACTGCTGTCATATACTGAAGATGCTTCTGACTACATGTAGTCTGAGCACATTTCCAGTTCTGGTGAGAATAATGTTATCAATTGCTAGGTCTGCATACTAAGACAGACAGACGTTGTTCAAGATAAACTATAAAGAACTTAATTTAGATGTTCATGCTGATGCTAATGTAAAGGAGGGGGTAATACAAGCCCAGGACCTACTAATATAATAAATATACTAATGAAGATAAATATTCCATGAAAGCCAATCAGTCAGTCTGAAGACACCCCATGGCTGTTAGGTGTCTGGCTTTTGCATCATTAATTATTTGGCTGAGAAGGAATCAAATAATCCAGGACACCAAGAATATGGTTATTTTTGTCACTCTTGTTCTTCTCTCCATTAAGTTAACTCTATTGTAGGGAAAGAACAGAGCTCTAATAGGATTTAAAGGCAACATAAAAGTGTATCGGAATTTTCAGTGGCCCTTGGAGAGAAACAAAACCAATATTTTTGGTGTTCCTGTGAATGACGTAAATGAAACCAGGCACTAAGCACAAGTGTTACATGCAAAAATGTGCTCTAAGACACTGAGAAATTGATAAGCAGATTGTTTACATCTGGGCTGTGTCTTGGGA
Organism: Aptenodytes forsteri; assembly: GCF_000699145.1. Lineage (NCBI taxonomy): Eukaryota > Metazoa > Chordata > Aves > Sphenisciformes > Spheniscidae > Aptenodytes > Aptenodytes forsteri. The sequence continues at coordinate 7,238,772 of NW_008795857.1, read as the reverse complement.
AGGCCTTAATCAAATCACCTCAGATTTGCATTGCAGACTCACTCTGTCTCTGGTAGCATCAGAATTTTCTGGCCTATTAACTCCACACATGCAGTTCGTGGCAGCAGAAAAGCAGTGTGAGCAGTGTGGCAGACAGCTGCTCCGGCACACAGTCTGTCACTGTTTGGCATTCTGCAGTATAATGCAGAACAGGCTTGTCATCAACTGCTAAGAGTCCTTCACCCTACCCTCTTGATCTCTTTCTGCCTCTACTTGGTGGGGTCACACAACAGATCAGAGTAGTTCATTCTTCCAGACGTTTGTCGCTGTACCAACACATGGGCCAGTTGTGTTAGTGGTTGCTACGAAATGGAGACCTGTCCCTCAGGAGCTTGTCTGAGATTGCTCATTTCACAGAGGTTATAAAAGTTAATACATACTTGATAAGCACTTGATATGAGATGATGAGACATGAAGAAAAACCCTGCATCACCTTAACACAACCTTCACCCAATGAGTTCTGTCTTGTTTTCATAATAGAGACTATGGGAGGCACATCCCACACCTGCTGCGTGTTGCTGCAAATCGATTTAATACTGTTCCTGTCCCTTGCTTATCTCAGTGATCACAAACAGTTTTTGCAAATGTCAGTTCCAATTTGCTTTCATCCAGAATGGTGATTATTTTATTAAATGATTGTGCCTACATCTTTCCTAATTCTAATATGTTTTTTGAAGATCAAACACAAATGACCAGGGGTTCAGAAAATACAGAAGATTAGAGGGAAGCTGAAGCTGTTCCCTGATGCTCTATTAGCATGTAACTACAGGGTATAGTGATTTCTAGAAGCGTTTGCTATCTCTTGGCCTTCATTTCTCCTTGCTATTTTGCACTCCATAGAAAGGGTAGGATTTTAACTTGATGTAAAACCATGTAGATGATATGTGGTGGGCAACAGCCTTGATGACCTGATCTCGCATTACATAGTGAAACATCAAGAGCTTGTCAAGGAGGGCACAAGTGTCTAAGTGACTTAGTTTTCAAACAAAAAGTATACCATTCTGGATGGTAACGATGTAGCTACTGCATTAAGTACAGCACTTACGTTTTTAGCCATCCGTCTGAGCATTTTGCATAGATTTTAGCCCAATAAGTCTCCACAGGTCAGTTGTCCTGAGTGTATCTGGTGGACTTTGAACAATGAATAATTGAATATGATTTTTTTAATGTTTAACTTAGTCTTATAAGATGTGTCAAAGGAAGCATAGGCTATAATTTCTTCCTAATACAAAAAAATATTGATCCATTACTGTCTATGCTATTATTAATATTTGCAAGGGACTTAGACTCTTAGTATCCCTCAAAAGCTGCTAAGAACATCATTACTGGAACACTTATGGTCTTTTAATCTTTTTTACTAAATGGCTTGGTTAATTGCAGCATACTCAGTGGGATGGGTCAAGGCATTATTTCAGTGGTATATGGTATTTGCATGGGAATCTTTACTCCTTTAGTGCTTTTAAGTGCTTCAGAGGAATGTTTCTATAAAAGCGAGAGTTCCTAAAAAGCAATATTCTTCCCTGCCTCCCCTTTCCTTCCCTCCCTTTTTTTCTCTCTCTCTCCCCTGTGTATGTGCGTGTACATTTTAGGTGAACAGTTAACCTGTCTGTGTTTGAAAAGCTTTCAAAAATCACTCTCGTTAGGACTGATTTTTGCCTCTTGGTTTAAGGAGCAATAGCAAAATCAGAAGGCTTATCCTGACAGTGGATGATGCACTAGGACATGGGATGCAGAAATCTGGATTTTAAACACATCAATACATGTCAAAACATATATTAGTAAATTCTCAAGCTATAACCAAAGGCATTTTTTTCCTGCAATACAGACCAAATTTAGAGCCTGTAAGGAACAAAATTTTTAAAAATGTTGGGGTTTTTTTGCGTGGTAGTCATTAAATGAATGCATGGAAAGTAATTTGAAGTCTTCACGTAGAAACATCTATTCAAAGAGAATAGATATCCATCAAAAATAAACGGAACCTATAAATTCTGAGACAAATGTTTTGATCATGTCTTACTGAAAATGGATGCAGAATGTCTATCTATCTGCTTTCCAGGATTTGTACAATCACATATGCACAGAAGAAAGCCTCTTGAATCTTTCTCAACCTTTTCTCAGCCTGGAAATTCTTGAGAACCAGGTTTGACTACCTGGGAAGAGCAGGCATACAGAGCTAGCTATAAAAACATTCATCCTCATTCTCTGCTGTACACACAGTTGTTGTGGCTCAGGTGTGTATTATTTTGTTTGTTGTCTAGCCCACAGCCTTACTGCTAATTCTGCTGACAGAGATCCTTTTGTTGTTTCTAGAATTCAGTCTGGGAGTGTCTTTCCAGAACCACATGGGTGTAGTTTCTTGGCTGGTTATCTAGATATTTCAAATGCTAAATTCATGACAGTCTCTACCCTTAAGTCTCAACTGATCACTTTTCTTTCAATGGTTGCTCTTCCCCCCCCCACTTTTCCCCATGCCTCTCAAGCACATTTACTCTCGTCCCAATGCTCACAGAGAAGAAAAAAGCAAGAACAGTGCTCTCTCTGGGAATGGTCCAGAGCTCCTTTAAGTTAAAAACCGTAACAGGTTCAAGCTAAAAATCCCTCATGCGTGCTCTCGCTATTTTCTTTATCTTTATTATGTATCCACACATAGCCCCTAGACAGTCAGAACTGACTGTCTGGGTGTACAGAAGAGGATAATGAATCAGAAGCCTCCCTAAACAAATCTATAAACTTTTGACCAATAATCTAAAGAAAGTCTGTACTAATAATGTCACCAACCCTGTGTTCCTACTATGCTTGACAGTGTATCTCATTAAACATCAGGAAACGCCTGAAATATTTCAATAATGTTGTTTATTGCAACATATAATTGCATATTAAACTACTTTATACTCCAGTTGATAAAGCAGTTATTCACTTATGACTGTAAAAGCCATTGGTAATGTTATAGAAAAACCTGTAAGCAGCAACATGGTGCTAAATTCTAATAAAAGAGGAAGGAGGCTGGAAGCTGATAAGAGAGGTGGTGACTCAGAGAAGATAGTTAAGGCAAGAGTAAGCAGAGAGCACTGAGTCGTGAAGAAAGAAGCTAAACATTTTCAGAAAGTCTAATGCAAATGTTAAAGCTGTGGATGAGAGCTTTAAATAACACAGCTGGAACATAAGTAGTACTAAGAACACCATAGATCTGGCATCAGTTAGGGTGATTAATCTTAATTTAACTAGATGTATTAACGCCTATATTTATGTAAGGATGAAATTTTATGATTGAAAGTCTCCAATGTGTTATGCGTAAGACTGTGTTTTTTCTTCTGTGGGTTTTACCACAGCAGTGAGAAAAAAATAAAACATTATAAAATTAAATAAGAAGGGTGAGTAGGCATTCAGGGGTGAAACAGGGGTGAGTTAATTCTTCCTCAGACTGCTGAGTTGTCAAGTAATGGGTTGATTTTGGTTGTGGTAGGGGGAAGGAGTGGAGTCAGGGTGGGAAATGCTAGTGCTTGTATAGGTGGCTGAGGTATTGTGGTGGTTAGATCCAAAAACAGCACAGGAAAAACTTCTGGCATTTCCTTCCCTCACCCAGCTCTCACTCTGATCTTCCTCACCCACAGCTTCATGCTCGAGTCTCTCGAGAGCAGATGCCACCAATCATTCCAAATTATAACATACTTTGTGATATTGAGGCTTGCTGTGTACAACAGACATTTTAACTGCTGCTATTGGCAAAAGCCATCTTTAGCACCACCTCAAAGAAATATTCCTTTCTTGGCTGCAGGCAGAAACCTCTGAAGGAAGGGTATTCTCTTGGCAACAAGTTGTACATAAGTACGTGGCTAGCTGAGGTTCAGATGTGCTGGGCTGCTCTCCACCATGGAGAAGGGGAAAACTTGGAGCACATGGACTAGGAGAAGGAAGCCAGCATCTTTCAACCCTCAGCCCTTACAGAAAAACATGTCTGGGCTGGTTTCTGATGGCTTCAGGAAAATCTGTTGTCTCAATCTGCTTCCACTTGAACGGAAACTGTCTAAGTTTAATCGCTCTCTTTTGTCCCTGAGCTAAGACACTAGCCTGGCAGCAAAACACTGGGAGTCACATCCAGTTTAGCATTTATGGTATGGCAAGCCCACTACATCAACAAGAGTTGAGATGTTAGCAAAGGCCATATTTAAAGTATTTTCCTTTGGATTTAGTCTCCTTAGAAATCACAGATGTACTTGCAGTGCTTTCTTTAATCAAGTCAAGCGAAAAAGTTATAAAGGCAAATGATATAATAATATTTTCATTAGTAATGAACCAGCTTATATAAATATAATGAGGAATTTGGTACTGTTCTTGTAGTCCCCATTACTGTTACAGTGTCAGATGGAATGTTTTTTAAACTGTTACTGAATTTTTTGCAAACTGAAGAATCCTTGATTTATAAGCTCTGAATATAGAGAGTCACAGAGATTTTCGTATCAGTGAAAAAAATATAATAACCTGGGTCCCCTGGGGAAGTGTTTTATTTGTTCAGTGGGAGATTTTGTATGGAAAGTCTAGATTTCTTACTTGAAACAATGTGCTGTCAAAGTACTGAGATTCAGCTCTTACCTTTATACATGCTGTGAATATTACAGTAGTGTACACTTATGCTACCTGTAGGGCAAAGTGTACTTTAAATAGAAGTATTCAAAATTTATTGTGAGCGTCATATGTCTAAAAAGCTTGGTAGAGATGTATCTAGGTATTTAAATCTGCTATGTGTTAGATATTATGTAAAAAATACGGAGGAGTAAAAACTGAGATATTAAAGAAATATTAACTGTTTTTGATTAGATATGCAATATTTTATGTCAGAAAGAAACTTAGTTCTGAGTAGGAGTTGACTGGTTACCAAATAGAAAAAAGAAGAGGTAATAAGTAATGTGTAGTACTAGTAATTGGTGTATTTTGATGTGAGTGAACAGAATAAATGAGTGTTTATGCAGGTGATAATAAGCCAGAAATTTTAACCAAAGAATTATCTATTTTTCTAAACTAGTGCTTAAGATTGGTTTTATTTGTTGCATTTCACAGAACATCATATATCAGTTATTCAAGACAGCAAAAATGCATGATGGCATCATCCACATATCTTACATGAAAGTATTTTTAGCATGGGTGGGGGTCTGCTACAGGGCACCTGACCAGGAAGACTGAGCGGATGAGGCCCTCTATAAACAGATAGGAGCAGCCTCATGCTCACAAGCCCTGGTCCTCATGGGGGACTTCAACCACCCCAACATCTGTTGGAGGGACAACATGGCAGGGCATAAGCGATCTGGGAGGTTCCTGGAAGGAACTGGCAGATGAAGTTGCTAAGCCGCTATCCGTCATATTTGAGAAGTCATGGCAGTCCAGAGAAGTTCCCACTGACTGGAAAAGGGGAAACATAACCCCCATTTTTAAAAAGGGAAAAAAGGAAGACCCGGGGAACTACAGGCCAGTCAGTCTCACCTCTGTGCCTGGGAAGACCGTGGAGCAGATCCTCCTGGAAGCTATGCCAAGGCACATGG
>NW_008795857.1:7229362-7232105 GCF_000699145.1 Aptenodytes forsteri | reverse complement strand
AGGTTGCCCAGAGAGGTGGTGGATGCCCTGTCCCTGGAAACCTTCAAGGCCAGGTTGGACGGGGCTCTGAGCAACCTGCTCTAGTTGAAGATGTCCCTGCTTATTGCAGGGGGGTTGGACTAGATGACCTTTAGAGGTCCCTTCCAACCCAAACTATTCTATGATTCTATGTGTGCTAGCCCATGTACGTAAAGAAAGCACCTTACCAGTGAAATCCATATTTTCCCTGCTCAGCAGGTCTTAATTTAACCTGTTTTGGATGGAAAAATAGGGGTTTGAGCAATTAATTTATTTTTATGAAAAAATCATCATTTTGGAAATTTTGGTTTAAAAATCTCCAGATGACATAAACTCTCAAAATTCCCAAACAGACAACTGTATAGTTTTTAACCAGGGAGAGAAATATTATGGTTTGAATACATAGCACTGCAAACCTAGGGGAGTCAAAACTAATTTGTTTCATATATCTCTGAAACTTATAGCACAAATTTCCTGCTGGACCTCCTATTGCATTATGCACTTTGCTAAAGCAACTACTGTGATGGATCACCAAAAAATGAATATTTCATCAGGACAGCTTTGATTTTTAAAATTATTTCTAAATGCTTCAGTTTTATGTTGAGGCTATTTATTTTTTAATAATGTATTTGTCTGAATTTAAGAAAAATTTGAAATCAAATAATTGCAAATAAGCTGAAACGCTAGACAATTGACTTGATAAACGGCAGACAAATGATTTAACAATTTCTGATTTTGTTGTCTTCCTTCTTTCACTTTTCCCACCTTCCCCTTTTCACAAACATTTTAGGTTTTAGTAAATCTGCATTTTTTCAGTTAAAAATAATTTATTAAACAGGAATCCTTGTAAAGGTACACTGTAGCCATCAGCTATGTTGTTAGCACACAGTTATTAACATTTTTACTGGTATTTGCACCCAGTCCACTACCTGGTTTAGAATGGTAAACACACTGCAACGTGTGTTGATATTAGCTTCACAAAATGTTTACTTTTTAATTCTAAAGAATGTGATTTTTTTCAGACCCCGACTGCAATTAAGTACATTTTGCAAGACTTCAGATTCTTTCATCGCGATGTGATAATAAGTTTTGGTTCTTCCACTCATAGAACTTCTCTGAGTTTAATGGGATTTTTTCTGCAGGAAAGATTCAAATAATTAAGAACATAAATAGAAAAAATAATTCTGTTGCTGATGCTGAACTGAAGGCTATTGTCAAAATTACTCACATTAATAGGCAAAACACAGACCCAGCTAAGCAAAAGGTTGAAAATTTTAACTTCATTTTTGGATAGAAAAATAACTTAAATGCAAGTAGACTTGCATAAACAAGATCGCAATCTTTATTTCGCTTTAGGATTCTCAGTTGCTGTATCATCTTCCGCTTATATTTCTAACAGTCAATTTGCCTGAATTACCATTGTAGTCTCCGAAAGCTCTACTGGCAGTTCCTCAAGCAGGGCAGAGACACCTATGCCTTTTCACATATATTTCCATTTAGGCACAATTATCCTGAATTACTTCTTTCCTACACACTCTATTGCTGTGGTACTGTGGCATGGGAATAGTCCAGCCAACAGGTAGCCATTGACTGCACCTCACCACCTCATGTGACACCAGGCTGTCTACCCCAGAGCAGAGAAACATCACCCCACAAAAGGTGCGCCCTCCCTTGCCTTAGAGTTGGGCATACCTCATAGTGCTTGGGTTATACAATTCCTACTTCTGTTGATCGCCGGGCAAGCTTAGTTTTAAACTGTTTACAATTCACTTTGGAAATAAAAAGGGAGTAGTGGTAGATATATAAATTGTCTCAATATAACAACAATAAAACTGATTTAGTCTTATTTCTTCCCCAAAGAACAAGGGAGATGAAAACCTGGGTGTTCAACATTAAAAGCTTGGTGGAAGTTAAGACAAGGTTAAAGGAGCGGGGGAGGAATTTTAGCTAACATGATAACTGCTGATCCATGTAACACTCTTGGGGTGGAGAGAGATTTGTTTTCTTCTGTTCTTTTCTTTTCCTTATTGATTGCTTGTTCAAGCTATTGAAATACTGATTTAACCGATTTAATCCTGCTATGCTTGTAACATCTACATGGTGCCAAAATATAGAGGGTGTGGATACATCTGTAGTTACAGATAATTCCATTTACTGTGGATTTTCATGAATATCCTTTGAGGTAAAGAAGCAGCCCTCAGTTTCTAGGCAGGGATAGTGAAGGAGGAATGCTGAGATTCACAGGAAGAAATGCAGGATCCTGAAACACCACGGTTTAGGTTTGACACTGAAGTCACCACAGCATGTTTACTCCTGCAAATTAGTTCTGCTGACTTCATTGTGGAGCCTGCACATGAATAATATTTACATGTCAAGCCCTCCATATGGTTGACTGTGCTGTTATCAGGCAATCTGAAGTCTTACTTCAGCTGTCACTTAGCTGTCGCAAAATTTGCCAAGTCTATACCAAGGTCTGGATCTTGGCTGGTCATGCGTGTGGGTGCCTAGAGCTGTGCTGTTCAGCATCCAGTGAGTGGCAGGTAGCCTGACTTCTCCTCTAACTACTCAGCATTGGATGACACACTCTCCCGCACAGCGCAACACGCATTTCTCCTTCCAGACCTTCCCTGTGAGTGCAGCTTGGTAGCAGGACTGAGAGGGGAGGCATAAAATCATCTCTATTAAAGACATTTTGGTTACCTGTTCTGGTTACTTATACAGTGGG
>NW_008795857.1:7225536-7229313 GCF_000699145.1 Aptenodytes forsteri | reverse complement strand
GGGGGGGGGGGAAAAGGGGAAAAAAAAAATCAAGGAATAGGTAGATGCTTGATTTCAATGAGCATTTCATGTAGGAGAATATTTTTGATGCAGATTACATCTTGTTCTCCTATTGCAGTTCATGTCTTAGAGCAATGGAAGCACAGGAACCTGAGGATGTTCAGGTGTTGTCCCCCTACTCCTGAATAGTCTAGGCAGAAACACAGATACTGTTTGCTATGTTTTTGAGGGTGAAGTATTATTACTTGGCTGTCAGTAGCTATAGTAACACTGCTTTCCCATGGCTGTTGAATGCTTGGTGCTGAATGTTTTTTTAGTTCTGGCAATACGTTTTTCTGTTTATTTTTCTTGTCAGAATTTGTTCCCCTGAGACTTTAAAACTAATTTGACAAGTTAGCCTATAATTTCACATGTCAAAAACTGGAGGTGCTTCCACAATTTTGATACAGAATCTGTGTTGTTGCCTCATAGTTTTATTTATTCTGCCAAATTGTTTTAATACCCTAAATTTAGAACAGGCTTATCAGCTGGTGTTGATGGGCAAAGCTTCAGTAGGGCTCTTTAAGGCATGTCTACACAGATGGGTGCAGACAGCTGTGAGCTTCTCTGTCCACTCTGCAAGCCAGCCAAAAGCAAGCCAGCTCTGCTCTGGAAGTTGTAGAGCTGCATTAGTGAGATACTGTGCCCAAGCGTGTATCTACTGCCTCTGGCAGAGTTTCCAGGTCTGAGCTGGCTCTTGTCTGTTCCTCCTGGAAGTTGAACAGGAATGTTCATGCCTGGCTCCATTCTTCATCTGAGAAGGTATATCCCTGGGTGCTGCTTAGGCCTTAGCTCCTGCTACATTTTAGTTCCAGTTCCTTCAATGAGTTTCACTTACATCTGTTAAGTTACTGTTTTTTCCTCAGATCTTTTTTCCCTTCTTTCAGTTGTTGTGCTCACAGGCCGGATTGAGGGTGTCCCCCAGCACACCCCTGAAAGCAGTTTACATCACCTGTGAGCCCGTTGCTATCACTGGCATGCATCCCTGCTGGGGTAGGATACAGTTGCGTGTGCATGAAGGGATCAAATCCTGGCTCACGCAGAGTGTGTGACTGACTTGTCTCTGTCGGTCTGAGTGGAGGCTCAAGGGCTGCCCTTTTGTGTGATACAAAGCAAAATTGAAACTGAGTGGTGTTTTTTTTTTGCTGTAAGCCCCCGTGCTGTGGTTGTCACCTTTAGGACACAGGAGTCCCTCCATGGAAGGATCACAGGGCAACCCCAGCTTCATCTTTCAGCACCTCCTCGGGTGGATTTGTTTGCTTTAAAATTCACCATCATTTCACAAACCTTTCTGGTGACTGGCTTGAAATCACAGGTGCAGGAAGACATGCTAACTGCCGTAGTTTTTGAAGTGAACTCCTTTGAATGCAAAACACATTATAAACAGCTAGTGCTGTCATGCACGAGGGTTCTTTTTCTCCCGAAAAGTCTCAGCAGAAGATAGGTGCCATCTGTGTGCTCTATAAAACAGGAGGCCCAGTGTTTACACAGTGTCTCCTGCGGGGAGGTGTTGTGAGATGGTCACCAGTCCACATGCCTGCAAGGCCGACTGGTGAGAATATGTAGATAAGCTGGTGGGGACGCAGTGCTAGGAGACAGTGCCACTTCTGACTTCTTGAACTCTCAGTCTTTGGGGCAGAGGGGCAGTGAGGGGTGATGGGCGCAGATCCTGCTTTCTGTTTTGGATGGTCTGAACACATTGTTTAAAAGAACTGACAAAGTAGGTGATCACCGCGGGAAAGATTTCAAATACAGAAATTGGAGAGAGGAGCAAGTTCCTGGGTGAACGCAGGCACCTGTGATAGGGACAGACAGTGTAGCCAGAGGAAGAAAAGTGCACACACTGAAGGAAAGAAAAAAATTTAAAAAAATAGATGATTTACATGGTTAAGTTAAATAGAAATGGCTGTATCTGGAAATAAGGTGATAGATAAGTCAAAGTCAAAAGCAGCTGTTTAATAACTAATATATAAAGCAAGTATTAAAGCAGCACCCATGAAGAAAGCACATGTAGTGAAACCATATGAAAGTGGTAAAGAAAGGAAGATTCAGCAAAGTTTCCAGATTTTATAATTTTATTACGTTTCTAAGCTAGGCAGTGCTTTCAGAGTCTCTTGGGACAGCACCCTCAGCTGCAGGGAAAACAGCGTTTTTTGGTATCACAGATGCCTGGGGAGAAGATGACCAGTCTTCTCAGGTTACTGACCACACTGTCTGGAAAAGGAAAGGAAAAAAAATCCTTATTAGTGTTTTTCCACATGAAGTATGTATTTTTAATTGAGAGAGCTTTATCATGTGGGTGCTCTGTGTTTAAAAGAGGCCTGTGACTTCAGCGTAAAGGGACCCCCCTGCAAAGCTGCATCGAGAGTCGCCATTGCACCTCCCCGGCTGTGCGAGCCTGCCTCCCACTGCATCACAGGTCCTTTCTCCTCTAAAAACTGAGAAAATTGGTCCTAGTTTTTGTTTTTAAAAATTGATTCTCATCCCTAGAAGGGATAGGTTTTCTGAGATCCGTATTTAGTGTTTTTCTGGTTTCTACCAATAAATTAAACTGGACTTTTTTCTGGCTCTTGTTCACGAACCAACACTCAACCTGCTGAAATTGGAATTAGACAAAAAAAAGAAAAAGAATTAAACTCAGTCTCAATCTCTGCAATAATTAGGTAGTGTTAAGAAGATTGCAAAGCAAAAAAAAAAAGTAATAAAAAAGATTTTCTTCTTTGGACCCAATTCCTCCTTCCATTTGAGAAAAACCCAACTGAACCACCCCTCTTAAGCTCACTGGGGCCACAGTCGGATTGGAAATGCAATTTGGAAACACACAAGAGTCAAAAAAAGGTGAACGTCAGCGCAACTCTATTGAGTGCAGCAGCATTATGCCAGTTTTGTGCTAGATGAAGATCCAATTTACTTTATATGTTGAATGTGATTAAAAATGATGATATTACATTTATGGTCATTTTATACTTACTGTTGCAGAGACAAAAGAGAAAGCAAAATCTCACGTAATGTGCATGTGACAGAAGCATCTCTATTCACAGTCATATCCCATTTTCCACTTCTTTGTGTGCTTGCCATCTGCTGATATGCCTTCTCTAATTTAGATGATAAGGTCCCTGGGATATCAGTCTAACTTTTAATATCTTCGTTCTGAAGTATGGTTGGTAGTTATACTCATGATAGCTAATTGGAAGAAACAGAACATTGACAAAAGCTTTCTTCCCAATGATCTGATATATCTAGTTTGATTAGGTAGGTGGGTGCAAAGCTTAGACTGAGATACTTTCTGCTTCAAATAAAACCTGTGGTACGTGGTACTTTGGGGAACTCTCATACAGGGCATGTCGACACACTCACATGACTATAATGCTCTCAGTTGAAGCATTTAGTGCTGCACAGCAGAAAATGCTGCTGAGGGAAACAAAGGAAATAGCATTCATTGCTGAAACAATTTGAAACAGAATTTGATGCTGCTGCTACTTTTTTTGCTATTACTGTTCCAGATGTTCAAAATGAAGCTTTCGACTGTCAGCTCTGGGGAAATACTCAAAGGAGCAAAGAGCAGCAAGAGCAGTTCTGTAACTCCCACCGAGAGTCAGTGTGTGTGAGAATGTAGATAGCGTTTCGTAGAGCAATAAAAAAAGTCCAAACTACTTTTTGGGCTCCTGACTTTTCAATTCATAGAATCATAGAATCATTAAGGTTGGAAAAGACCTCTAAGATCATCGAGTCTAACCG
>NW_008795857.1:7208466-7223803 GCF_000699145.1 Aptenodytes forsteri | reverse complement strand
ATTGTGAGACTTCTGCCAGCCGCTTGTAGAATGCTTCATCTGCCTCTTCATCCTGGTTGGGTGGCCTATAACAGACTCCCAGCAGGGTATCTGCCTCGTTGGCCTTCCCCCTCATCCTTACCCATAAACACTCAACCGTACCATCATCACAATCGTTGAGCTCTAGACAATCGAAACACTCCCTAACATACAGGGCCACCCCACCGCCTCTCCTTCCTCGCCTGTCCCTTCTGAAGAGTTTATAGCCATCCATTGCAGCACTCCAATCACGAGAGTCACCCCACCATGTTTCTGTGATGGCGACTAAGTCATAGCTAGCCCACTGCAATTGTTGCAGTGAGGTGTAAAAGTCAGAATGACACAAATGAAGTTCTGCTTAAAGGATGAGGATCACTCATAGGTACTTTTCTCCAGCTGGCTTCAGGAGGAATTGCACATGCCGTGTATAAAGGCAGACTGTGGACTGTCCGATTAGGAGGAAAGTGCAGAATGGGGGATCCTGTAGGATGTTTAGTCTTGGCTAAGAAGAAGCGGTACATTAAATTATCTTCTTCCAATTCAGCATCATGTTCCTGAGAACAGAACTGATGCAAATCTACAGTTTGTTGGGAATCAGTGTTGGAAATTACAGCCAGGCAGATAGGCACTCTAGAAACGTTTACTTTCCTCTGTTAACATTGGTTTCTGTTTGCCTCCATATGAGCTGAAAAATTTGTTTTTTCTTTGCATTGTTTATATCTTAATAAAAAGGAAGCAAGGGCTGTCGTCAGGGTTGATTTACACAGAGAAAGAGGGCCTCCAGATGAGCATCAGATCTAGTGAAGTGTGTCCCATGCCACATGACCATCTATCCATGTCCTTTCTTTAGTGCACTGTCTTTCTGCTTCCTTGGGATGTTAGATTTAAATCACTAGGTGATACAGGCACTGGGCATTTTGACTGTCATTTTCTGCCTCCTGTGTGATGGTTTTGATATTGGTTTCTCGTGGGCATTGCAACAGCAAATCAGCACAAGAGGCAAAGCACTCAGCTCTGCTTTTACTCCCAGTGGGTGCACGAGAGAACTGCAGTGCCAGAGAAGCCAAAGTGATATCATAGCCTAAAAAGAAAGAAATCCCATTTTGTCAGTTGGCACAGCTTTATAAACTTTGCAATGTTTTATGAGAATACTGTTCGGTCATCTTTTTGCCATGCAGATTCTTAATCATCTATCTGAAGTTATCTGTATCCCCCAGTCCTTGATCCCAACACTTCTGTGAAAGCCTTTTGCATCTGTCCTCTACTAGTCTCCTTCAACAATTGTCTGTGGGCTTTTTGTTTTCTGCCAGCCAGTTTGCTGCAATTTTTCAGGCTGACAGGCTTTGTGCATGTTCAGAAAGATTTGCTTTCAAATATGAAGTAGCCAAGTCTTTACTTACTGAACTTGCACATGAAAAAATGGTTCACTTACCCATACAAAATTGCAAGCAAGCATTTGCTTTCAAACCGATGTCCTTTTGTGGCTTTTTCTCATATGCTCATTAAGCACTCCAAAGTGCCTAGGAATAGAAAAAGGGATTTAAGATGCTTTAAGAAAAGAGAGTGTTCTTGTTCTGTTGTTATTCATTTGTACTTGTTAGTGTGTAGAGATCTCGTTCAGCCCCACTGGAATCGCTACCATCCAAACATGTCACAATAGACAACCCTTGTCCCAGAGATTTGCCAGGCTAAAGAAATCATGGGCAATGGTCCACAGAAAGGGACAGCAGAGAAATGGAATTACTTGGCTGAAGGCACCCAGGATTTACTGTGATCTGGAGAAGAGGGAAACGTGTGCCTCTGCCTGTGCCACAGCTCTGTGTAATGCTGTAAGCCTGTCCCGTTGTTTTAGTGCAGAGCTGCATCCTCTTGCCCTCGTTAAGTGGTCACTTGTGGGGGACATTAGTTGCAGAAATTAATTTGTGTTCTATATGTACCTCTTATTACTTAATTTTATTATTTTAACGTTGAATTTCCTCCCAGGACTGATATTTTAAAAGCTAGTTGTTAAGTCCTAGGCTGCCTGGTTCACCTTGAACTGAGTTCTTTGCAAGATTTTTGCATTAGTAGATTTTTGTGATTGGATCAAACTAGGACATGTATTCCAGTGCCCTAGGACTAGTCTTTGGTTATAAAGCCACATGCTTTGTCAGATGGAACTGCACCAGTGTGCAGGAAATGCTTTTCAATGTTGGGGAGCACGATTCTCCTCCATCTGCCAGGCTGCAGGAGGTTGCTATCTTCACTGCAACCCCCCAACACCTGGAAATTTGTTGCAGAACAAGTGATGAGAAAGAAAACTAATTTCCCACTTATTTCTTGTTATTGCCAGAGCACTTTTTCCTCTGGATCTCTGTTTACAGAGAGTGTAGGAATCACAATGGCACCCTTGGATGGCTATACAAAATATTTGCATTTGAGGGGTGTGTGCATGTGTGTGTTTGTGAGCGCACACACATGGGTGTGTGTTTGAATATGTGTTAGAAATGGCACTAGGAAGGAAATTCTCTGTGCCTTCTCAAAGGTTACTGAAAATCCAGGCAGGACAAGGTATTTCTATGCTCACTTTAATGAAATTCATGTGTTAAGGTGTATCCCTAAAAAGATAGGACTAAAACCACTAGGCTCTTGTTAGTGGAGAACTGGTACTTATTTTGTGTGGAAATCAAACACTCGAAAACGATGGAAGCCTGGAACCTCAGAAGCACAAAGTCATCAAATTCCCTTTGCTATCAAAGGAAGGCAGGTACATGCCTTTTAACTACCAATCTGTTAAGGATGCTGAGTTACCTGTTCATGTTATTCCTCAGTCTACAAATCAAGTGTAATAGGCGACACAACCATCGGAGATACCATTGCCTGTCACTTTGCAAACACATGACCCCTGAAGAAGACAGGTACCACCCCCCCTCCCAAACACAGGCTCTCAGTGTGCTCAGACAGCAGGACAGGGGAAGATGGGTGAATTACAGGGCTCTCTGCAAGCACAGATAACAGAAATGCTGATGCTACATCAGCACTTCCTAGTACTCAGCAGCTCTACTCTGCTCTTATTTGGAGTAGTGCTCCTCTGAAACATGCACTGAGTGTATTAGACTTATGACCTCTGACAAAACAAAGCAGGACAAAAATGTTTTGTCTGCATGTACGTACATATATGATTGTATTTGTGCACAAATCCAGTGGCAAACTGTTGTATGTCCCATTCTCTTTAGTTGCAATGTAATGAAACATAAATGTGAGATGATTGCACTCATTTATGTATCTTGCCTGCAATAGTTATGATTGGGATGACATATACGTTTAGCAAATAAAACTTGCTCAAGTATCCTTATTCCTGGAGAAACATGGGAATTGCCTCATTAGGTGTGTCTAGTGTAATACTACCCTGATCAGTATCAACACTTCAAAGCAAAATAGCATAAAAGCTAACTGTACTTAAGTAACTGATTTTTGGTTGCCTGACAAATCTAAAAAAATTGGAATTTTTTTTTCGAGGTTTATCTCCAAAACCAGATGAAATTCAAAGAAAAGGTGGGGTTTTTTAAATCACTTTCAAACAAAGGGGCATTTTGAAAATATGAGAATGAAATGCTTTAATCTTTTTCAAAAATGCATTTTTTTTCCAATTGGAGATTTCACCTAGTTGCACTTGAATTTGTGAATATCTATTCACATCAACTGATCAGGTCAGATCAGGTAAGGTATGTGCTTTATGAATAAGTTATTTGGATGAAAAATTTCACTAAACCTTGAAGAAAACAAGTTAAAACCCAAGAATTTCACCCCTAACCTTCTGCTTCTGGCTAGTGCTTCTGATCTGAGCCATGACAATAGTTTATTTAGTTTTTCCATCACTTGTCTCTAGGACAAAAATTTCTATGTTTTTTCTAAGTAAAGGTGGAGATAGTAATTTTATTAAGCATGTTGAATGTTTTATATAGCTCTCCTAGACTTGTTGACATAATATCTTGTGGCAATACTTTTTCTAGATTAGTATTGTAACATGTAAAAAATTATGTCCTTTTAGTAGATTTTCTCATTTCTGTGAGCAATGCTTTAGAGATTTAAAAAATGTTATTGGATTTACCTATAAAGATAACGAGTTTTGTTCCTGTGGCACCAACTGTGAGAGTATATTCATTATTTATACACAGGCAGTAGAGCTAAAAATGACAACTATGAAGTGTTAACAAAAGCAAAAAATTGCACTCTGTGTGTGTACTTTCCCAGACAAATGAGGGCATATTAATAAGTTTCGACTTAATCTCAGTATAACGTATATTTATATAAGTATTCTCTGAGCCTTGCACAGCAGCTGTTGTATCAATCATTACAACAAATTCCTTTGCCTTGATAAATTCATTTATACCATATTGCGGTGATATTACACGATCATTATACACAGGAGAGTCGTTACTTTAGGTCAAAAAAGATCAGTGGCTCTCTGGTTTCTTGAGTAAAGGTCAACTGCATTTTATTTTTGAAGGCAAAAGACAACTATTCTCTCTCACGTTCCCTTGCATTTGTCTAAAAGTGTTACCCAGAACCAGGAGAGCTTTGACTTTGCTGCTTGCCGGTACCGTCAGACGCAGGGCACATGTTGTCACGTCTCAGTGTGTCAGGCGAGCTGCTCCATGTCTTTTGTCTTGGAGCATCTAATCACAACAAACACTGAAGTCAAAACCGAAAGGATGCAGCTCCGAACTCTCTCTGTTGGTCCACGGGCAGGGCACAGCTAAAAGAACAGCGCAACTGGAGTGCAGCAGGGCCGATCGAGGGACCAGCTGCTGAGATACAATTAAACTTAGGATCAGGAATTAAGCTTGACAGATTAATAATTTGCCTCGGAAACAGCAGAGAGGGTAAAAATTGCATCAGAGATTTTGCTTGGCAATTTTGGGGGAGGAGGAATTCGAAAACATCATCATATGTTGGGCCTTATGCATCGAGGAGTGGAATATTAACTGTCCGACACAGCCCCTGAGGTGGGTATCACGGTCCCCATGGATGACTGGTTTCCTCAGGATGTGCCGGCGCTGATTGATCGAGCTGTCACAGCCCCTTATCTGTCAGAGTGGGGGGAGGCCCACGAGAAAAAATTTTAATGGTGCTTGTCGTCAAAGAAAAATGTGCTTCTCACTTCAGTGGCCCTGCTGACACCATCAACGTGGCACCTGCACTCATCCTGTCTAGGATCATGGCAGGCTTCCTCTTGTCGGTCTGATATTTACTGGGGTTTCACATAGCTCCTGTTCCACTGGATGCGTCTCTTCTGCACAATTGAAGGCAATGAAAGGACTCCAGCTGCTTAGAAAGATGAAGTCCAACAGCTCTAGACTGCTCCAGCTAGGTACAAAAATCATGAATATCTAAGATTCAAATAAATGTAATCTCGCTCGCAGGATGAGAGGACTAAGGAATGAAGTATTTACTTTACATAGGGGGCTTTGCTGTTGTTGGTTTGTTTTTGATAATGTACATTTTCATAATTTGTCTACATCCATGGAACAGCTGGTTCATGTCCGTAGGCTGGACATCGGAGGGGGTACGCTGACAGAAGGGCTGGCGGGACACAGGTTTGTGCTGAAGAAGAGCAGTGCCTGTCCCCGAGAGGAGAGGGCAGAGCAGGCCAGGCAGAGCCCAGCTGGTGAAGGAGTTCACAGGAGCTGCAGCAGTGGCAGCTCTTGCACAGGTCAGCAGGGAGGAGGAGGTGGTGAGTACTGCAGCAGCAGCGTGGATGTTTTTGTCAGGGGTTCTGCTTCCTTCTCGTGACCTTGGAAACTCGGGGGACGAGGAGGGATTGGAGTACATGTGGTAGAGACATTGTAACAGGCATGTCAGGAAAGATAGGCAAAATTTTTATCCAAACCCCTTCTACTGCCCCAGCAAAAGAAAACTGGGAGTGATTTGCATGGTCTCAGAAAACAAAAGAAATGTGGATGAGCAAAGCTGTTTTTTTTTTTTCCATCATTTCATGATGCCATTTCTAAATGCTTGAAATCAAAGGAGATGTTCTGTTCCCAGCTGACACGAGCCTGGGTGCCACAGAGGTGCTGGGTGCTGTGGAGGCGCGTATGCGTACCGGGGAGTATCAGCCCCTCAGACCTCGAGGCCCCTTGGCACAGAGGACACTGCTGGGGTCTGCTGCCCATTGCTCTGAAAAGGCTGGGGAAGCCCCAGTGCATCTGCCCGGCATTTTTGGTGGCAGCCTGAGGCATTTTAGGTTTAAGTGTTGCTCCATTTCGAATCTGGCATAATAAATGCAATGATTTCAAACACCCTGCAGGGCAGGAGCCCAAAGGGGAAAAGGGCAAGGGGTGTCTTAGAGGGCTCTTCAGAAACAGGGCAGAGCCTTTCTTTTTGCAGTGCAGGAAGATGTTAGGAAAATATCTACATAAAAGGAAATGGACAGTTTCATATCGTGTGGACACAGGCGGAGGAAGCCATATCCAGGCCTACATTTCATCTTGTGAGGGATGTCACTGGCAGGTTGTGGGTCTGTGTTCAACCTCCCTGGTTTAGAGGAGGAAGCAGGTATATGCACTACTGAAAATAAGCCAAGTCACAGCAGCAAGAAAGATTAGCAGTAGGTAATTAACTAATTGTACTTTGCCCACCATGATAAGGGGATCTTTATAGTTACTGTGGAAAAATAATGCCTTTATAAAAGCAAAAGTGCTGTGGTGGTGGTGGTGATGACTTCACTTAAACTTTTCTTCTTCTTCTTGACAATGACACTTACGAAATGTTTCAGTGCTCTATTAATTTGTGAGTAACTGTCATTAAATCAATGCAGTTGCAGAGTTTCCTTTCATATTGCCAAAGTCTCTGTGAAAATAATGTGAAAATAAATATTTTATAGAAATATATAAGCACTGAGAAATCTCATCTTCTACAGTGAAACTGGACAACTTGCTAATCAGTAAAACTTTTCAGAAGGACAAAGATGTTTTTTTTTGTTCCACAAAATGTTTTGGTCTGAGGGGGACAAGTTTCCCCTCCCGATATGTTCCTTCATAAAAATTTCCCACAAACAAGCTGTTGAGCAAACTCGAAAATAGGAGGCAAAATAGTGGTAAAACTAGCCTTCAAGTTTAAAGAAAAATATTTTTCTAGTATAGCTTTATGCTGCTATTTAAAAACTTGCTTCTATGTTTATCATCTTTCCCTTCAGAATGAATTCTTTAACATGCTGCAGTGTGATAGGATGTTTCCTTCAACTTTTTAGAAAAGTTTCAACGTTAAAACTTAGCATAAGTGTATCAGGGGATCTGTCTTGCTGTCAGTTTTTCAGAACAACTCCATTTTGAAGTCAGTGGGGATATCTGTTGAACAAGGATTGGCATAATATGGCCTAGGGCTACTAAGTTACTTGATAAATGTTATAGGAAATGTGTTCTGATTATTGCACTCTTTCTCTTTTTGTTAAGTGCCTTACTACCAGGAATACTATCCATTAACTTCTTCTAGTTAATGGTTTCCCCATAAATGTGTTTTTTCTGCCAGAGCGGTATCAGTTGAGAAGAGGGAGGGGAATGTAGTCTGACAGCCGTCCCTCTTGTAGAGCAGCTGGTACTTCTTCAGCAATTGCGGAACACCAAAGAGAAGGGACAAGAGTCCATAAAAAGGTAGCTCATCACACTTGGCATTTTGGGCCAGATACTCAAGGGGGTATGTTGGTGTCGGTTGACTGACTTTGAAAGAAATCAGCTGGTTTACTATGTCTAAGGTCTTTGATCTTTTTAGATATTCCCAATCTGGACATAGTTTGTGATGTTTTGTTCATTAAGGTTGATAGTAAAGCAACAAGGATTCTTTTAGTCCTGGAGATTTCTGGGGAAGACCTGGAAGACTGAAGCTGTTTATATAATATAACTACTTTTAGCCTCAGTGGAATGGCCCATGTGAGCATCTACACATTGGTAGTGTTGCCAAGCAGTTTAGCAAACACACTACTGAGTTTTGAATTACAGCTTGAGCAGTACAAAGATGAAGATAATCCTTAATATTTTGGTCAACTTCAGGAATTGGGTGTAGCTTTAATATCTAATTCCTGCTAATTACGAGCACTTATTAGCAAAAGGTAAACATACTTCCCAGTGAAGGTCAGATATGGAAGAGGTTCCACTGAAGTTATTCGGTAAGTTCTAGACCAGGAAGTCCCTGAAGTGAAAATAGTTGGAACCCAGAAATATATTCAGGAAAAGCAATATAGTGCAAATTTCCCCTGTTCTTACTCTTTCCAAGGCATCTGTTTATAACCACTATTGGAGAAAGGCAAATTCAGTCTCACCATTCTTATGTTTTTAAGAGATCTACTCTTTCTACTGCAATTGTTATCTTTCTCCACTCTGGCTCTGCATATCACAACTGAATAGAGTGACATCTAAGGCAAAGTTGCTCTTACTAAAATCACAGTTTTATGCTGGTACTAGGAGTTAGTTTTGAAGTGTAATGAATTAGAGAAAGGGAGCTGAGTCCTATCTCTATAGATGAAACTGATACACATGATCTCACTCACACGCACTATATCATAAGCCTGATGTAAGGACAAGACTCTGTAAAGAGAAAAGGAAAGAGAAGGATCAAACTTTAAAGTATATTTGGTTCTTCTATTCTGATGCAACATCGTAGAAAACAATCACGAAAACAACTGCATACGCTCACCTCACTGGGGCTTATAGGTATCAGTGGTTCTTGGACCTCAAAGAATTTTGTCTGTGCAGCAAGTCTTACTTGGAGCTAGTTGGAAAAACTGCAAATCACTTTTTTTTTTTACACAACAATGTAATTTTTGAGGATGCTTTTGTTATGAGGTACTCTCAGGTCCAAGAGAGATTTCTGATCACACATGTGAACAGGACAGCTTAAAATTACTTTGTGTCTTGAGTCACTACTTGAGATGCAGATATTCTAAGTTCAAGTGAGCGCTGTTATTGGTGTGAAGTAGCGATGTTGCCCATGTCTCTTTCGCTTAGTAGGGAGGTCTCACCCTTTGCTGTAAAAGCTCATACTTTTTTCAAAAGAAAATGCATTTTGCATTTCACGCTGAATCAAGATACACACCCTTCAACAACTTGACTTCTCTGGCTGCTTCTGCTTTTGCCATTTTGAGTGGAATGTCTTACTTGCTTTCTGACTGGCTGTGGCTAGCCATGACATTCGTTAGAGATTAGTAAAGCTGGAAAGGTACTTGTATCAGCTTATGCTGTATGAAAACTAGGCTTCATAACTTCTCCCTGACACCTGAATGACTGCTCTGATTTTTTCCAAATAGTGATCAATATAGTAAGACAGCAGCTTTGATGTGTGTGTTCATTCCTGTGTTCACCAGTGCAGCCTCATGTTTCTGTTTCTTCATTTATCTATTAAGTTCATATTCAGTTGTTTCAGCTCCTTTCAACAAGAATATCTTTTTTCTCAGTCACCTTTTCAGTGCCAATAACAATGGGATTTTCATCTTTCATTGGGTTTCTACATGCTACTGCATTCAAGTAATAAAGAGAATCTGTTCTCTTTGCCCTTGACACTTGTTTTACAAAGGGATACACAAGAAGTAACCAGAGCCAGCTGTTCTTCTCATGTAAATAGGCAGAGCTTTATTGCCACCAGTAGAGTTATGCCCAGTTTTACAATCTTATGGCATGCCATAAATGTTTTTGCCCTCTGAACTAATATATTTGAAAGCATTTTCCTGCATTCTAATCCTTGCTGTAGAAAGATAATGTTTCCAAGTGTTACCCTCTAAGCTGCTAATCACTTGCTCAGCTTCCCACGCTTTTGCTTTTAACCTCTTCTTCATGACTGATGAAGATAGTTTTAGTCTGAAAGATAAGGTTTTTCTATTATGATGTATATGGGGAAAACAGCTTTTTTAAAATCCAAGCAGACTGGGACCTGCAAATATTTCCTATATAAAAGTATCAGATGAGGAAGGATAATTGCATGAGTGCAAACTTGAGTAACTCATTAAATGCACTAAAAATATGAAAGTAGTCTCTTGATTTGACATTAAGTTGAGATTAGTTAAAAAATAAAAGCAGCTGCTTTGCCATCATAAACAAAGAATTCAACACTTTCCCTTATCCTCTTGCCAAGCTGCTGCTTAGTCTTATCTTTTAATTAAACCTGAACTTTAAAATACATGTGTCTAGCATGCGAGTTTATTAAATGAAACATCAGTAGGCACACAGTATTCTCAGCAATTAGCATTCTGCATAGAGGTTGCTGGGTTTTTTTTTCCTCCTTACAGAATGGACACACTAAAGACCCCAGTTTCATTGTAACTCAGAGTTTAAAGTCATTGATTAGAAAGAAAGAGAAATTAAAGTATTGTGCTGAAAATTTTTTGTTTCCACTGGCTTTATTTTCTACTGCACAACCACACCCAACCACTTTAATTTTGTGTTAAACAGACACATTAGTCCCAAGAAATTAAAGCCAGAATAACACTCTCTACTCCTGATCAATCTGTGATAAGGAACTCGTAACATCTTGATTCTCTCAGAAGGGAAAACTAGATCTGATACATTTTCTCTAATTCCCAAATAATTTTTCCTTTTTTTTTCTTTTTTAAACTTTTTAACAAATTGGGTCTCACTGGGGAGTTGGAGGTGAAACCCTCACTACAGAGAAGCCAGTGGGAGCTTTGCCATTTATTGAAGGCCAGTTTTCACAGGGTTCCTCAGATGAGACTGAATGAAATCACAAATCACCCCTGTAATTACTATGCAAGCACACAGTTTTGATCTAGATGTGGTCAGTCATTCAGGGAATGGAAGTAAAACCCCGTGACTTAGATGACCAAGCCCACTGCACTAGAACCCAATTCAAAGTACTGAATGTGAAAGAATGCAATTTCTGTCTACAATGACTAAAATCCACATCATTTAGGTATGTCTAAGCCCAGCAAAGGACTTAATTCTGTCCTAAAATAAGAAATGGTGATGGGACCACTGATATTCTTGAAGTTAAATGTATTCTTTGCTATGTTAAACCTCAAGTACTTATAAATAATACAGAAATTACCAAGCAATCAAGATTAGTCCCCAGATAACTGGATGGCCAAAGAAAGAGTTGAGTATCTATATAAAAAAATTGAATCGGTGTCCAAACACCTATATTACCAACAGAAAAAAACATGTATTCAGAACTCCAGTGACCTAAAATACTTTCACCACCTTGAAAATATTAACAATAAAGGCCACCCTTTTCCTCAAATATACATGATGACTGCTCTTTCATTTCTGTTCAATACAGTGTTAGATTGCAGTTTTGTGCACATTAAAAATACAGTGCGTTTGTAATGCTATAATGCCTTATAACCTAGAGTAAACATAGTATATTCATCTAATACAGAGTGATGTGGTAAGCAATGAGGCTAAAACAAGCATCTAAGAAGGAATTCATGATGGAAGCAAACAAGACTGTTTCCAGTAACTCTGTGCGAACATTAGGAAGGTAGTTAATTGGCAAAATGAATTGGAATTAATTATGCATGAATCTTGTGGCAAATACAGCAGCACTCAACTCACTGAGAAATCATAGTCTGGAACAGAGGATGCCATCCTGACTGCATTATATCCCGAATGTGCTTATGGCCACTTTTCGGAGGATTGCAAGGTCCATAGCTAGCTTTATAGAGTACACTGTCATTAGGAGGAATATCTGGGGTTTCTGAATCACTGATGATGCTTTTCAAGAACCCTTGGGTACTGGTGAATTCCCTGACAGATGCATAAGGACAATACACTATCTTTAAAAAGAAAAAAGGGGTAAGACTCAAAAAGTGAGATCCCTAGGAAGATTTAGAAACAAATAACTAATCAATCTGCATTTAAAAAAATCAGGAGATAATAAAATGATAAAAAGAGCAATTATGTTTGTTTTTTTTTTTAAATTTCTGTCAAACCAATTTAATTTCCTTCCTTGACAAGGTAACTAGCATAATATCTGGAAGAACAGAAAACAGTAAAAGTAAGAAATCTGAATTTTGGTATTGCTTTTTGACACTGTTCAACATGACATTCTCATAAGCAAGTTAAAGAAATATGGTCTAGCTTTGATCACTGTAAAGATGATGCACAACATGGATCAAAAATTTTCCACTTTAGTTAGTGTGAAGTACTGGGCTTCACATGGGATATAACTTTTTAAGGAAGGGGCAGATAAACAGCATAACAGGCAAACAAGAATGATAAAAAATTTAGAAAGAAAAGTTAAAGAAAAATCTAGAAGGTTCACTATATAGGAGGATGCTACACTAAGGAAGGTGAACAGTTTTTTGCATCACAAATTGATGACAGAAACCCAAAAAGTATATTCATTTACATCAAATCAGATTTACATTGGATATTAAGAAAATCTTCCAAAATGTTATGGAGGATGAAGTATTGGGATGAGATACATGGTAATGTTCAGAGATTCACAGAGTCACAGAATAATTTGAGTGGGAAGAGGCCATTTGTTCCAACTGCGCACTCAGATCCAACAAAAGCAGGTTGCCCAAAATGATGTCCGGTGAAGTTCTGATTATTTCCAGTGATGGAGATACCACAGCCACTCGGGGAATCTGTTCAGGTGTCTCACCACCCACATGGTGGGATTTTTTTTCCTTGTATCTTACTGGAATTTCCCATGTTGCAACTTGTGTCCATTGCCTCTTTGTGCCGGTTTTGGCTGGGGTAGAGTTAATTTTCTTCACAGTAGCTAGTACGAGGCTATGTTTTGGATTTGTGCGGAAAACAGTGTTGATAATACAGAGATGTTTTAGTTATTGCTGAGCAGTGCTTACACAGAGTCAAGGCCTTTTCTGCTTCTCACACCACCCCACCAGCAAGTAGGTTGGGGGTGCACAAGAGTTGAGAGGGGACACAGCTGGGACAGCTGACCCCAACTGACCAAAGGGATATTCCATACCATATGACGTCATGCTCAGCATATAAAGCTGGGGGAAGAAGGAGGAAGGGGGGGACGTTCGGAGTTATGATGTTTCGTCTTCCCAAGTAACCGTTATGCGTGATGGAGCCCTGCTTCCCTGGAGGTGGCTGAACACCTGCCTGCCAATGGGAAGCAGTGAATGAATTCCTTGTTTTGCTTTGTTTGCATATGCGGCTTTTGCTTTACCTATTAAACTCTCTTTATCTCAACCCATGAGTTTTCTCACTTTTACTCTTCCAAATATCTCCCCCATCCCACCAGGAGTGAGCGAGCGAGCGGCTGTGTGGTGCTTAGTTGCCGGCTGGGGTTAAATCACGACACTCTTGTTCTATTATTTTGCATCTCCAAGAAGACTCTGGCTCTGTCTTCTCTATGCCATACCACTAGGTAGCTGAACTGTGGAATTTTCACTATTACAAGTATTACGAAAAGGTTTGATAAATATTTCTGGAAAATGCTGGAATTTCCCTCAGTACAGGGGTTGAATGAAATGAGAATAAGTCCATTACCATTCTGTGTTTTTGTGAGTTCCTAACTTTCTGTAGTTCTTTGGAGTATGCAGAAACATAGCATTTAGCAAATTAAGCTATCTATCTATATAGACTTTGTGTGTAACAAAGTTCTGGATCAATGGGTCATGAATGCATTTCAAGCGTTTCACCCACACTCTTCTTATAGTTAAATATTTGGATCCCAAAGCTTTCAGATTTTTTTTTTCTCCAAAAAGTCCCAAGATTATTTATGGCAAGGGAAGAGTTTGTGGTCTAGTTTTCTCTGGAGTGGGGGTCTTTGTAATGTATCACTTTTACTCTGAGGGGGGTAAAAAAATTGCCTAACTTTATTTCAAGGAAACAGATTGAAAAATTCTTGGCTCTAGAGGCAAGAGGTGACTTGTACTGAAGCTATTACAAGGTGTAGACAAATTGAGTCCCTTTATTTTTCACTAACTTCAACCAAGTAAAGTTCAGCTCTAATTTTGGAATATGAATGTTGCAAACTACAAAGCCCTGGTTGGTATTATGTGAAGGGTTAATGAAAGGGAGAATATTTTAGAAATACCTACATTATTTTTCAAGCATGATTTCTCACTCATGAACCATGTGAGAAAGTTTGGGAGATACAGAAGGAAATACTGAAATTAAAATTACCAGGACAATGTTTAAAACCCACGCAGTTTAATGAAGGCTTAATAGAAGAAGCTGAATCTTCTGCAATTTTGGGTTTAGAAAAGATCCCAGATGAAAATTTGAACTAAGTAGTTAAGACAGAGGAAAAAAGTAAAAGGCGATACATATGCTCTGTAGATGCTTGCAGAAAAAAATAAAACTTAAAGCAAAAATCTGGGCACGATGAAATGAGAAAGAAAAGTGATAAGGAGAAAGCAAGTGAAGATTCCAAATGGTTGAAGAAATTTTAATCAGCTGTATGTATTCATTTTCAATAAAAATGTCTAATGAGGGCATAGAAATGAAATCAGAAGAGTTCTGCTGGAAGCAAGAAAATAACTAGCAACAAAAATTAGATGAGAAAGAGCAAAGGGTAAACAAAGTAATGTTTGATGAGAATGTTGCAAAATAAATGATAAACATGCAGATTCATACAATACATAAAAGAAAAGCTGGAAAATTATTGCATAACTACCTTAATGGTGAATTATTCTAGAAAATACTCAAACAGAAAAAAGGGAGAGTTGAAAATATTGTGTACTATTCAACCAATATATATATAAAGCTGAAATGAAAAGTTTGTGAGCATTTGTTTTAAAAAGTGACACCGATCAAATGTAACTCCATTCTTCAGTAGTGTTTGTGCATATCTTCAGTGTTATCAATAGATTAGACAGAAGAGCGTGGACATTGGAGGAAAATGGACATGGTTGGGCTTGGGTCTTTACTCAGTTCCTACCTAAGTATAGAACTCACTAAAGCCAAAGGGAGCTTGCCAGATTCAAAAATAAATGTTTTGCTATCCACTAGATAGGTGAATGAGCACTCCATGATTTTGATCTCTGTTGAAAAACTTTGTTTTTCGGAATTCTTTCTCTGAAGTCAGCGGTTAAAAAAGTTTATTTTCTTTCAAATAACTAGAAAAATAGGCCATTTATGGGTTGTTTTTAACGTCCCACTGAAATCCTGCCATCTCAATCTTACAGCTAGAGAGTCAGCAGTGTTGTCATTTTTGGTCACAGGAACTTAGTTAAGGAATGTCCTGGTTTCGGCTGGGATAGAGTTAATTTTCTTCCTAGTAGCTGGCACAGTGCTGTGTTTTGGATTTAGGATGAGAATAATGTTGATAACACACCGATGTTTTAGTTGTTGCTAAGTAGTGCTTACACTAGTCAAGGACTTGTCAGCTTCTCATGCTCTACTTACTCCAG
>NW_008795857.1:7206879-7208165 GCF_000699145.1 Aptenodytes forsteri | reverse complement strand
AGTGAGCGAATGGCTGTGTGGTGTTTAGCTGCCTGCCGGGTTAAACCACAACAAAGAATTATTGTCCTCTTCAGACAGTCCTGCTGACCTACATCTTGCCAAGTCACTCACCCATTTTATTCTCCAAGGATGTCTGTCCTGTCATTGAAACATCTTTCCATGTTATGGGTAACTGAACTATGATAATGGTATTTTGCCATGACATTGAAGGCAATATTAAAAGCAAATGCTGCTTTTGAATTTTGGTTGACCAGATATCATGGTGGGCCTTTAATGACCCCAAAGTACTTTGCCTTCAGGCTAGAGCATGAAGGTTTGGTGAAACATTGAGGAAAGAAGGAAAAGTCTTGTAGATACAATTAGGATATTACACAGTGTTTACAATATCATTTTCATTCTGCTCTTTTCCACTCAGATTGTCCTGCTTAATTTTTTGTAAAGAAATGTGCTCAGTCCCATTTTCAAGATAACATTTTGGAATACATCAGTTACCATGATTATGCTGAAATGAATTTGTAGTTCAAGGAAGTGTATTATCTCTCTTTTCCAGGGTTGAATTACCTTTCCTGGGAAAAGAACAAATAGCTGCAAATGTAATGTCTGTTAATCATGATAATATATAAATTGCACAGCTTGCCAGGATTACATTTATTATTTTGCTCTGCAGCCATAGTAGATATCTCCTTTAGCTTTCCTTCACAGATGTGTATTTCTTCAGCCAGCTTCAAAATAAAAATTATAACCTATTCCTGTAAACAGTGACACATGTCTGCAGTCCCAACAAGACATGCATGATTTATTGTGTGAGAAATGAGGAAATAGAAGATCTTTAACCATGTTTTACACAATAGTACCACCATATCCCTGGAAGCATTTGGGTCCTCTTTTCAGGACGGGCACACCACATAAAATATAGACCAATTTTTTTAACGTCACTGACCCTATGGCCACCTTCCTATTGAGCTTCACCAATAATTCTTGGAGATGACTTGACGTAAAATGTACAGTGTTTAAAATCTGTCTCCTTGCAGTCCTTGTCTTTCAAAACATGCCTGTAGAAGAAGGTGGTAATAGAATCATAGAATCATAGAATTGTTTAGGTTGCAAAAGACCTTTAAGATCATCGAGTCTAACCGTTAACCTAACACTGCCAAGTCCACCACTAAACCACGTCCCTAAACACCACATGTACACGTCTTTTAAGTACTTCCAGGGATGCTGACTCCCCACCTCCCTTGGGCAGCACATTCCAATGTTTAACCACTCTTTCAGTAAAGACATTTTTT
>NW_008795857.1:7192235-7206736 GCF_000699145.1 Aptenodytes forsteri | reverse complement strand
TCCCTCAGCCGCTCCTCATAAGACTTGTTCTCCAGACCCCTCACCAGCCTCGTTGCCCTTCTCTGGACACGCTCCAGCACCTCGACGTCCTTCTTTTAGTGAGGGGCTCAAAACTGAACACAGTATTTGAGGTGCGGCCTCACCAGTGCCAAGTACACGGGGACAATCAGACAGGCAGTTTCTAACTGTAATGCTCAGCCTGCAGCAAATCTTAATTTTGGTTGCACCCTGTGCCTGATGATGTCTTTTTTTGAAAGGAGGAGGAGGCAATTCACCTTCCCTCTTGCTGAAATCATTCTAATTAAATATTAATTGGGCCAGATAGTGTGCCCACAGGCAAACAAAATTAATGGTTAAAGCACCCACAAGCAAAAATTTCAGTTTGCATCATGCTGAATATTTGGAATTATTCAGTGCAGTCAAAACTGGAGCTGAATTCACTAAGGTAATTATTTTTCTGTCTATGTCCTCTGTCTATCTCTGTATGGTTATTGACATAGGGCATAAAAACAAGAATGGCTTCAGCATGGGCTGCAGGGGAGCTTGTCCCCTTACAGCTTGCTAGCTAGGAAATTCTCATAGTCATTGCTAGTTCAAAACCAGTGGATTTTTTCTTCTCATTAATTTATGCGCCTTTGGAGTCCATGTATGATCTTCACATCCACAACAAGCCAGGTACACTGGAAGCATGAAAAAAGCATGACTGAGAATAATCTATGAGCAGCTTGAAAAAAATAGGGGCATAAACCAACACACAATGAATTAGTTCCTTGTCAAAAATTAATACAAAGCATTAGACCTGGCACTCAGTACTGTCATCCAAGAAAGGGAGAAGAAAATAAGCATAAATTTAAGAAAAAAAAATTGTTCTGCTTGTAAAAGTGACTTTTCCAACTTTCTCCCTTGCCTGGAGGCAACACTGAGAAAAACACAGGTTTTATGTCTTCAATACGGTGGCCACGTGGCAGATAAAACTTCTTCACCAAAACAAGATCCCTATCCTAGGCCAAGGAAAAAACGCAAGTCTGTAGAAAGCTCTTAGAGCTCGGTGAGCCAAGGTAAAGCTGAATGTACGCAAAGCAATCTTGTTGGAGGGCTGCTTTTTTTTTTTGTTTGTTAGTAGTAGTTTGAGTTTGCTAGGCTTGAAAGCCTGAAGTAATAAATCAGCTTTAAAGTGGATTTACTGGGTCTCACAAATTTTAAATAAATAAGTTCAGATATGAAAGAGAGTGAAGAATTACACCTCAAATAACAGGGTAAAAACACTATAAACCTGGTGAGATGTGAGAAATCATCTCTTACCATAAAAGGAAAGTCACTTTTAACAGATGTCACCAGTCCATGAAATTTAATTATTTATGAGATCTGTTTGGTGAATACTTTGTTTCTAAACTGTGTTTCTATATCACTTGCTGTTCTTTACAGTTTCTCAGCTACTTCTGTACTCTCTAAAATCCTGTTAATGTTTCACTTTTGCGGCAGCTTGATTTCTTCCTTTTGCTGTCACTATAACCTATTGTCCAGCTTCTGGCTAACAGGGGCCTGAGACTAAATGGGAGAGGTCTGAGTGGTGGTTTAAGGGTTTGTATTTGACTGGGGATGCAAATTGCCTGATTATAGTCGAGGTGAATGTCAAGGAAAGAAGTGCAGGTCCAATCTTGAGTTAATGTGGTGTGTCCAAGAGTGTTAGAATCAGTGGGCAGATATGGATACTCCTATAGTAGGATGGTCCTGGTTTTGTTGGGAAAAAATTAATATAATGATTGATCAGACCTGTAGTCTCGTCACTGATATTTTTCATTTTGCATTCAGAAAAAAACGACCACCCTTTTATCACCACACTCATTTTTGTGGAGATTTACTGTACTGTTTTCCAAGAGGAAAACAAAGAAGTGTCCTAGCATCACAGTAACAAAAATAATTAATCTACTGTGCCATGTGTAAGTGGCTTCCCCACCAGACTAGCTCTCTCCTTCTGTGCCATTACAAGTGTCATCTGTCTGGGGCCATGTAGAGCATTCATGTAAAAGGGAATTACAGCAATTCTGTGCTGTATCTCTCACCCTGCCTCAAAGTCCGTTGAATCTAATGGGAGACTTTCTGAAGACTTCAGTGGTATTTTGAACACATTTTTCCACACGATTTTGAGTGTAATGGGTGTATGTAGGTGCTCATGAATATCCATCCCCTAAAGACATTCTGGCAGAAATTTCCTTCAGGCTCTAATACCAGAGAATCTTGGATGTTCTTTACTCAGCCAAATGCATAAAATTCATGAGGTCTCAGGGGTTTGTTCCTCCAATTTCCACCCATGTTGGTAGTTCTATCATGGGCTGCATACTGCAATTTAGTGATTATATCAAAGGAACTGAAGTGCTAATCCCAGGTGAGCTGCTGACTGTGTAATGTAGAGGCTTCTAAAGTCTTTCAGAGTTACTGAAACAGGTGTTGTGAGGGATAAGAACATCAGACTAAAGCACGAAAAAATCATATCACAGAAGCTTTGCTTCCACAGTCATTTGCACTGAGCAGATTTCCTTGTGCCATGCAAGTTAGCATGTGGCTTTGCATCATTTTGTTGTTTTTAAAATCAATCTCCTGCTCCCACAAAGTTCCAGACTAACAAAGCCAGAAAGTGAAACTACACAGACCAAAAAATTACAATAGCAGTGGCAGAGCAGTTATCAGCTCCTTTTGAAACTCCTAACCGGGGCACTAACCTTTGTGTTTGCTTTTACGACACAGACAAATATCTACTAGGAACTAGATGGAGGTCATTCACACATTTCATATGGGTCACCGAATAATGATCACAGGGTAGCAACTTTTGTTTTGAACCAGTAATGCAGAGGTGAAAAGTACCTTATTAATGCCACATGCACTCCATGTCTCTGCTTTCATTTCTTCATCCTACCGGTTCTATGAACCCTCAAGAATCTGGTTACTTTTAGGGCTGAGCAGGCTGCTTTTTCTGACCTTCAAAATGGGTTTTGAACCTTAAAAGTTGTCTGTTCACAGCTGCAGAATAGATGCATCTGCAAGAGGAATTTATTATGTATGAAAAATACTTTTCAGGGAGCAAGGAAACGAATAAGAAGAAAGAGAATAAGCTATGTTCTTCATTATATGATGAGAAACTATAGAGTAGTGAAAACAAGTAAATAAAACCACTGTGAAAATCAGAAAGGTAATAATAAAGCTTCTTTCCAAACAGATGGTTTGTTTTTATTCCAAGAGATACATAAGAAGTTTTATTATTATCTAAATTCACCTTTCTTCTCCATTTTATGACATGAGAGGGAGGAAGAAAGAAAGGAAAAAGGAAACTAACAGCTATTTTAAAATACAGTGATGGAATATGCCCTTTCAAAGAGTCAACACAATGCCCAGGATTGCATACTGTTGTGTGATATGCACTCCAGAGTATTTGGTATCTGCCAGGCTTAATTCTCAAGTGACAGTCCAGTGGACCAAGAAATCAGGCTCCGGTAACTGAATTCTCATGTAATCCTCGTATGGGCTTTTTAAAGATTGACGCTGAGACAAAAATATAAGCATTGAATTATAACTGTACAACAACTAGAGCTTATTGTTGCCATTTTGTTATTAGGCTGGATTAGTTTTCAGTTCAGGAAACCCCGCCTATCCCTATGTTGCCTTCAAATAGTGACAGTGTATGCTTACAGAACTCACTGGTGATGCTATAAAGTGAGGCAATGTGCTTATTGTAATTAATGAGATTTTTTCCAAGAGAATGTCTATCCAAATTTTAAGTTTCCCAGTAGGAAAACTGAAGTAAAGAGAGCAAGTCCTGGGACAGTATTTCTTGAACCTGAAACCATCTCCCTGTCTTACTGAACTTCACACATCTTTAACTGTTTCTTTTGAGGCAACCAGAAGATTTTTCATGTTGGTGTTTGAGAGCCATGTTTGGAATCATACCTTTCTGTCTGACATTTAAATGGACTGTGAGACTAAATCTGTCTTCATTAAATCTGATTTTTTAATATCTTCCTGCCATAACAGTTCACCAGATGTGCTGCCTCATCACATTTACTAACTAATTTTATAAATATAGTGGAATAGAATTGATTTTTCTAACAAGAATCTATTCATGCTGCGAAAGGTACTTTTGGTCTTGCTTTATTAAGCCCATATTGTTATTGCCTCTCACATTGCGAGGTGCTCCAGGTGCTCAGAAGCCTTGAGGGCTGAGTCTCTAATGAGTTTCAAGGCATCCCTAGAATTCACCTAAGTGAAGTTTTCTACATCAAGTAACAGGAGGAACTGAGCCCGTGGTCATTTAGGTAATGGTGAGGCAAAGGTCACTCTGCAACCAGTGGACCGGGCTTGCCTCAGAGTTTTGTGCTGACCTCAGTGCGCTGCCAGAGTTCAGTGCAGGCTTTTCAATACTAGTCAATGCACATTTCGAGCCGGCTGCCCTCTGCACAGAGGTCAGCATGCACACAGCAGTCCCTGGAGCATCACAACGTATTAACCTGCTGCAAAAACTACTGCTCTAACAAGCTCTTGGGGCCATTGGAGCTGCACTGTCCTTGTTATTGACTCTTAATTCTCATCCAAAATCTGTTATTCTTGAAAAAGTTTTTCCTAGAGACTTTGTGCCATAAGATAACCAGAAACAAAAAGCCTTTTCTAAGGTCTCTCCTCAGAAGAGTGAATATATCCCTTTATATTTTATTAAATAAGTATATATCATATTTGACTAGAGCAAATGAATGACTTTTATAGAATCTAATAACTGAGCCAATGACTCAAATATAAAGTTCTTTTGACCCACGGAAAAAAGAAGTTCCAGTATAGCAATAACAATAAAAACAAAACAGCAGTAACACCACCTCCACCAATAACAACAGGAAATAAACTGGTAATAACTTTTTCCTAAAACATATTAAAGATCATAAATATATTTATAACATTGTGTGCTCAATTTAATATTTAGTCTTACACAAAACCATAAATTTCAATTGCTGGAATACACACCTTAGCAATATATTTTACCAAGGGCATTTGTTTGTTTTTCCACTCCTTGACATTTTTATTTGAAGGGTGGGTTTCTACTATTAGTCTGTAAACACAGGCGAGCAATTTGTCTACCTCATACACCTCAGTAATCGGTCAGTGTGGGACCAGCACAGGATTTTCTGGTTTGCAGAATCACCTTGAGGTATTATCAATCAAGCATGATCAATCAATCATCAGGCAATACTTTCAAATTTTTAGGCAACCTCACTTTGTTCCTGTCTTCCACCAGTGCTCACAGCAAAGTACTGTCAACAAGGGGCTTTTTGCAGAATAAACTGAAAGCTGAAAACTTTGTTTCTTCAAATCTTTCTAATCAGGGCAGTACAGTATATTAATAACTTTTGACTTTCAAAGATAAAAAGCATAAAACTTTTTTTTTTCAATCTCTCTTATTATCATTAAAGCTTCAATAACTTCTGAAAAAAACCCTAGCTTACACGTGTTCTCTTTTAAAATTTAAAAGAGAAGATTATTTAACTTGGAAAAACACCCAGTAAATCCAGACTGGCTCCCCCAGTGTGTCTTGGCTGTACTTCTCCTGCTCTTTTAGATTTTACAGCAGAACGACTAAGATTCTGCTCTTCCCTGGACTCTCATTAATTTTATATACAACCAGGGTCCATTCTCCAATTCCCTGCATTTTGCAGCGAGGTAACTTATAGGCCAGCCTATGCCCTGTGCTTGACAGCATGTGTTCATGACCACTCATGAGCACAGAGGTTTCTCTCCTTCCCCTCTCCAGGAGCCTGTTACAAACCTGAGTCTGGCCATGACAGTGGCTGTCACACATAGGAGGGAGCAAGTGCTTCCAGCTCAAAATAGGGGTGTTTTTAGATGTAAAGTAAATGACATATATGGCACAAGGCAATAATTAGCCTTTCCTGGAATCTCTCTGCCTCTGTTGGCTACTCTGATATTTTTCCGTAGACCTTCATTGTCCTTAGATTTCAGACCTTTATCTTTTATGACTTGAAAATTGTATAGTCCTTTGTCAGGTCATGTCCACTGGTTTCCTCAAAACTGGAACAAAATGTTCACAAGGCACCAAAAGGTTCTTCTTACAGGTTTCTTACCAGACATCGCTGGGTGTGCTGGATGTCTGCAAGAGAGGAACAGATGGAAGGGAATGTGCTAGCCCACCTTCCTATTTCCTCTGCTGTGGACTGGTGCCGCTGTCATGGAGAGAAAGGGGGGACCAAAGTCTGCCTGGAAGCCTGTCCTGTGCCAGGGAGCCTCTCTGGGTCCCTCAGGGAAATGCAGGCTCCAGACACAGAGACAGAAATGTGCTGGTGCCTGGGGTAGCACTGTCAAATGCAGGCATGGGGAGAGGATGAAGTAAGGCAAACTGACTATAGCTTAATGGTTAGGGTGTTTTCCTGGGAGGAAGGTGACCCAAGGTTCTCATTTGTGTGTTTATTTTTAACCCAGTAATGGTCTCATGTCAAATGTACGGGCATCTCAGGGAATGGGGTCTGAAACCCCAGTTCCATCCCCCGTAATTGCTGTCCCTCTCACTCCATGATTTCTGCATTCCTTGGATGCACAATGGCCTGTCAACAACAAGAAGGGCTGAGAACAACCATCCTTTTCCCTCTTCCCTTTTTCCCCTTCGTCCTTCCCCTTATACCTGCCGAGGTGCTGGTTAGAGTCCTTTCTAGAGGCAGGGTAGAGAAGAGATGGGGATATATGATCAGTCCCCTCAGAGACATGTCTCTCATCTCCTTGCCAGGAGTTATGATAGGTATGTATATTGTAATGCAGAATGCACCTATGTGTGCATGAGGAGAGGATGGAGGGAAAAGATGTGCTGTTGCTGTCACCCTCCCCCCCTTTTTTTTTTTTTTTTTTTTTTTTTTTTTTAAGGAAAGCCAGCACTCCTCCATTTAATGCCTGTACACAGAAAAGCTTTGAGCAGACTGGATAGCAAGTACATTCTTTTAGGGGACTGTCCCTCACATCTTTGATTTGTAAGCCATCATTTGTTTTAAGGGTTTTCCTTTATTTCATTCACATGAATAAGTGGAAAGCTCAATCAAGACCTTTGCAGAGCAACACAAAGCAATGTTACTGCTAATTAAACTTGCTTCAGAATTCAAGCTGGAGAAGCTTAACCACAAAGGCTAACTGCAAAGCTGAGGAAAGAAAAGTTAACCTACTGCACTACACATCACACATGAAATAGAAGTTGTGGCTGTGCCTGCAAGCTTATGTCTACGCTTATTAAAATGTGATGTTATACCACATTTCTACTTTTCGCACTTTTAACACAGGTAAGGAAATGGCACTCGAGGAAGCTTTTGGAAAGTCTCTGATTTAAACAGCAAGTCATAGAATCATAGAATGGTTTGGGTTGGAAGGGACTTTTAAAGATCATCTAGTCCACCCTCCCTGCCATAGGCAGGGACATCTTGCAGTAGACCAGGTTGCTCAGAGCCCCATCCAACTGGACCTTGAATATTTCCAATGATGGGGCATCCACAACTTCTCTGGGCAACCTGTTCCAGTGTCTCACTGCCCTCATTGTAAAAAATTTCTTCCTTACGTCCAGTCTAAACCTACCCTCTTTCAGTTTAAAAATGCTTCCAGTATATAGGCACTATTTTGTTTTATTGCAAAGGCTGAGTGAGTACTGTGTTCATGGTATGGCTTAAAGCATGGTAGGAAGCCAGCTCCTTCTGGTTGGACTGAGAAGTTTGTTCTGAGATGACTTACACACACTCTGCAAATTTCATCCAGGCTCAGCAGGCTATGAATAGTGGGGCATGTTAGTGGTGAGGAAGCTCTGGTGTACTGTGAGCTCTGAACTGCTGAGCAACTTGTATGAGGGAAGCTTAGAGGTGTGTGATGGACCTAGAAGGAATAAGATAGGTTTCCCGTCAGGTTATAACAAGGGCTGGGTGAGGGTTTCAGAGAAGTAATGAGGTGGAAAGATGTCTAAAAACAAGGAGGTGAGAGGTGAAGATTTCATCTGTCTTCCTCGGAAAAATCCCTGCACCAGTGCATGCAGACAGAAGAACCCAGCTTAAAGCTGGGTACTGTGGAGAGTCTTGTGTGCACTCACCTTCCCAGGAGAGACTTCTGAGTGATGAAGCTGGAAATATTTTTACAGAAATCTGTTTCATTTTTCATCACCTTCCTGTCTAAGATTGAGTGCTGTGTACGCAAATAAGTGTGTTACACTTGTGCAGTGCCTTCTAAAGCAAAGGACCCTACATTTATTTGCAAACTGCATGTAGAGTGACTTTTAACTACCACTTAACAAAAACACAAACCGTATCTGAAATGTATTTTCAGTGAAGCTTTTCTGTATCTAAAAGAAACGCAGTCAGGATTGCTATATATAGTCAACGATCTGTGTATTTAATGATAATAATATCCCATAAATTTATAGTTGGCTACCCATTGATTGCTTTATGTGTGATATCTAGAATTTATTGGCCAGTAGCAGGGGCTGTGAAACAGAGTTATCATGGTCTCAAGTTGAATCTAACTATTAATGTATTTTTAGTGTCTCAAATTACACCCCTGCAGGGACTATGAGCGTGACAGTGACTGTGATGGTTACATTCTATCAACAAGTTAGGTACATGCCCTCAAGAGAAGAAAAAGCTTTGCACGTTCTGTCATGAGTGGAGAAATGATTTTACATGGACCAGTAAAGATAGCAACGGTTGCCACAGGGCTTACAGTAATTTATGCAGAAGTTTCCCAATTGCTTATGTTGGACTGTCAGGTGGAAGACAATGTGTAAAAATAATTCTAGCTCAGCTTCTAAGAACAAAACCCTTGAAGCTTTTTAGTCAATAACAAATGCACAAATACAGAAAATGACAAGGTGACTGTTGCAGGAGCAGCAACAGTGCAGTAAAGGTACTCATTGAAATAGATAACTTGATTTTATCAGCTGTAGTCAGTGAAATAGATCACTTTATTGTATCAGCAAATTGAATAGTATTTTGTTCCAAGATTCATCATTAAGTAAAATAATATATCCTACTAGTTCAGAAGCTTCATACATTGTCAAAAATATATTGGCTAATGTACTAGTGGGGAAAAAAGTTACAGCTTTGGTTTTCTCATGATCGGTGACATTTATACATTGCATGAGAACTGCCTGGTGGCAATTTTTAGGTTTTTCGAAGATGATAAAGATACGGATGATGGAGAGTCACTTTCAGTGTCTGAAGACTAGTTATATTTCTTCCACAATCTGCGTGGTGGTACAGACTTAAAATTAGAATAGTCTGATTTTGTATCACCTGAAATTTATTACATAATGCTTCATTGAAGGGTCAGTTACAATAAAAAATTGATGAAAAATCCATAAAAGTTAGTTCTTATCTATCTAAAAAGATATCATGGCAAAACAAAAAAGGTGGAAATAGGTTTCTCAGTGGTATACATCAGCTTCAATGACTTGACCTTATGATTTTGCTTTAACTGAAGAAGATTACCTTTACTTGATTCAGCCACTTTCTTTGAAATATGTTGACTTTTCAGGAAATTGCAGGCATTTTCAATGATCAACAAGCTGGATATGGTGCTCTTTGGTAAGAATTATTGTTTACTAAAAGACTCAGTACAGCATCTGCACTTGCTTCAGTAGTACTAGTGGTCTAATGGTCTATCTTCAAATCTTAGTTCTTACAGTCCTTTTAAAACTCACAGAATTTATTAAGTCTTTTCCTACCTTGTAATGAGCAGTGGGAAAAATTTCTTCCTTGTCTAAACACAGTACAATTCACCAAGCCTTCCAAGTATTGATTTTGTTGAAGATAAGCTTCAAATTAAAGTTTTTCAATTGTACATGTTAAGAGTTTTGAAACAGATTTCAAAAGAAAGACTGCCTCCTTCATCCTATTATGTTCCTTCAGTCTTTACTTTCAGAAGATTCTCACCTCCCTTTTGGTGAATAAGTGTTGACAGTGTCAAAATCTTTACAAAAGTGAGCCCTGAATGGGCTTCAGGGTGTTTTTTTTCAGGACCTAGATGACATTTGCAGAGCCTATGGCATAGTGAAAACAGAATGACTTCTGGTACTCTCTCTAAGGTGAAATAGCTTTGCAACTCAAAATAATACTTTGTAGGCTCAATTGAGGTGACAATCCTTGAGATACCAGTAAACTACTTGCTCAGAAGAATTGGCTTGCCTCCAAAGTTTATTCTGACCCCAAGTGCCTGGAAGAGGTCACTAAGGGCTTTTCATCTTTGCAGTGCACAGTGAAAAGCAGCTTTCCTCTACACAGATACTTCTGTGTGCATCCCAGACTCACGATGTGCAGGAACTGGTCCACAGCTTCTCACAGCACTGCATTGCACCACAAAGATAAAAAATTCATAATGATAAGTTTTAGCTTTGCCAGTTTTCTCCTGGTTAGTGTATAGATGGCAATTGTTCATTATACCTTTCTTACTGAAGATTCACATTAGGTTTACTGCAGCCAAAGTGTCAGATGCAGCTGACTCTTGTGAAAGGGGTTTTCTGTTTAAAAAAACATTCCTTTTCAGTCCATAGAGTACAAGAATTTTCCCCCACCACATTTTTCAAAATCCCCATGTTTCTCTTCTATGTTTTTGTTTTGGATAGTGTTTTGGAAAAGGATTGCAAAACAGATTAAAAAATCCCAGGCAAGAAAAGCTCGGACCCCTTTGGACCCCCTCCTCCAAGCAGAACAAATCCTGGTATTTCCTGAACAGCTCTGCTTTGTACCTCTCTGATGTACACGCTTTGCATTCCTAGGCAGATGTGTTGCACGTTCATTTAAATAACGTTTAGAAATGCTATCTAAGATGTTACTGTACACCTCCTGTCTTCCCTGCTTCTGTCTTATCCTACTGTAGCAGCTAAAGCAGATCTTTTGTGAGGTTTTTGGAGGGTCTCAGAAATGTTTCTCTTTCTGTTTCTATCCCTGATTACCATTAATTGGAATAAAAGCCTGGCCCCAGTGGCTACATCTGTGCTGCTAAGTAACATTAGGCCAGGGACCATTTTTTGGCTCTCAGGCCAAATGACACAAACTACGTCCAAACTCCAAGGCACTTGACCTTGTGCCTCTGCTGGGCCCCATGTGGCTGTAAGGCAAAATTGTTATTTTGTTTGTGTTTCCTTTCAGTTTAAAGTGTTTGAAATAGTGTGGGAATTATGTAACAGCCTCTCAGAACAGTGGTTTTATAGCAGGAACCTGAAATTATGCTGCATGCCTTTGGGTGTTGCATGAAGGCAACTGGGGAGTTTGAAGATACAAAGCCAAAAAGAGCAATGTTGGAATAGTGCTGAGCTGGGATTTCACCCTGGTTAACACAAGGAGTATTCTAAAGGAGATTGCAGCTGGCCAGGAGTCTTGGACATATTTTCAAAAAACCTCTACCAGTTTTGCAGAAGCAAAAAAGACTAGTCATCATGGATTGAGCACAGATCGGCAAATACACTGAAGTGCAATGATTTCAATTCCTAATCAATGCAAGGCTCAAAGGGATGCCAAACAGCAATGAGGAAGAAATTGTAGGAATTGGAAGATTTGTCCTGGGTGTATTTGTAGTTTTTTTCTGCAGCCTAATTATAACACTCTGCCCTTAAAAATTTCCAAGGGCTTAGAGACAGGTTTGTCTATTCAACAAGCATCATTAATAGGTGCAGTTGACCCTTATTCATTTATTCCTTGTGCCTTAGGCAAGGTATAGCCTTTCTTAATAAGCTGATGTCTTTAATCCTCACCTGTAGACTATCTCCAGCCTGAGCTCTGAGGCCATAATTTTGATGATCCTTCATGGGTATTGGTCACATTTGATTGTAGTAGGGGACATAAACCTTAATCAGAGATAGGGAGGAATCTAAAACATTTGGATTGCCTCTCTACAACAAGTTGGAATTCCATTTTTTTACCTTCATGAAGTTGAAATCTTAATGTCACTGTATTTTTCCAGCCTCTTTGAATGTAAATTCTAACCTCCCTCACACCTATGCAGCTCAGTTAATTTCAGTGGAGTTGCAGGGATTTTTACAGAGTTAATTTTGCTTGCTTTCCTCTCTTTGGCTGTTTAGTACTACAGAAAAATCTGATCCATAGCCCTCAGCTATAGGCTGGTCTGAAACAAAAGAATGGAGAGCAGAACAAAAGAGAATGTCAGCCTGGAATGACACTAATTACATTCTTTTCACTGGACTTTACTTGCAGTCCTTTTAAACAACAACAAAAGTTTCTGTATTCAAGATACTGAGCCTGATCCCTGTCTCTTACAGTACGCTAATGAAAATCAGGAGGAATTCTATTGATTCCAGTGCAGTTAAATCAATGTAAGAGAAATTTAAATTGGGCCCATTGTGGGCAAGATATAAGGCTACAACTTGTCAGGCATTTATGTAGTCCAACAGCATTCTATGTAGTACAGAATAAATAAATGCGAAAAGATCCCTATCCCAACCTGTGTCGAGGCAATTGCTCAGAAATTAGCATTCAAGAAATTCCTCATAGCATGAAATCATTCAGAAACTACACTGGGGTGAGGAAAAGATTATATGTATTGTTAACTCAGAGTACATTATATCACGTGTGGAAATTCAAGAATATTTGTTATATTAGTCCAGATAAATGTGGTTTAAAATGAACAATGAAATGCATAAGAAGAAATATAGTTGAGATGAAAGAGAGTATGACTTTTATCTTTTCCCCTTGCAACCACTCACTTTTCCAGGTCAGTGAATTCTCATCATCCCTTGCTAGCAGGTGGAAATTAGATTAACATCTGGAAGGAAGACAATCTTGAAGGTGTTTCCTTCTATCTGATACTGCTAATGAGACTCCTGGACTCCGCCAGAATGCTAGGGACCACATGTATGTGGTAGAAGATGTTCTCTGTCATTTTCACTGTAGGTTTTCTATCGTTGTCTGAGCTCCAGCCTGTAGTGTGCTCTATGTAGAAATAGGTATTATATATGCCACAAAATGGCCTCCTAAGACATCTGGCATGAGTTTGTAAATAAAGGATCAGTTTGTGCAAGAACTGCCTTTTTTCATGAGTATTTTAGGGACCAGAAATAAAAAATGTGCCATTCAATATGGAACGGTGAGAAATTTCCTCCACTTTGACAAAAGAATGGTAGCTTTTGTGACATTGGAATATGTTTGAAATTCTTTTGTTTTTAGCAATTCTTTCAGTAAAAATCTCACCCCTTTCCCCAAACAATCTGAAGCCTGATGGAGGGGTTTGGTGCCAACAAGTGCTCAACTTTTCCAAATGTATCAGGAGATATATCAAGAAACAATATATTTTCCCACTAAACTGATCTCTTAAAACCAAAGAAACAAACAACAACCCCCACCACCATTTTAATTCCTCAATTTGCAGTGAATGTTTTGATTTTTTAAATTAAAAATGAGTTTTCATTTGGAAAATTAACTCAGGTTTTAAAACATTCAGAAACATTTTAAATGGCTGAAATTGGAAAGAAAAGATCCTCTTGAAATGAAAGATTTAATTTTTATCACATAAATAATATGTATTTACTTGCCAGCTCACCTGCAGTTTCAAAAATCTCCATTTTTGCCTCAGTTCTTTTTTTTCTTAATTCCCCAATAAACAGAAAAATCCATAATTTCCTCAAGCATTATTTTTAACATACTTTCCTATGTCTCTCTGTAGCCCTTCTTCTGTGTTCAGAGGCTAGGAATTAAAGCTGTTTTCTGCAGGCTGGTTTCAAATCCCTGTGTAATGTAGTCTATCACTGAGCTCTGCAGCATTCAGTCACTGACACATGCAGAAGAGCTTTTTGTGAGACACTTCTTTTTCTACTTTTCTATGTCTCTGCTATGTTCACCTTTTCCATTAACCCACCCTGATGGTCCCATTAAACTCAATACCAATGCTACCTTTGATTTCAAAAGGATCAGGGTCTGGCTAATGATTAACATGGTCTGATCAGCCTGATGCTGTGGAGCAATACGGTGCTAAATGTACAGGCTGGAAATAAACTGCTTTTCAGTAGGATGACATTGTACACTGTCACTTCCATATCATCAATCAAAACTCATTAAGAAGGGAGTGAATTTGTCAGGTTTTCTTCTTTTGTTACCACTGCACTACTTGCTGTCAGTAGTGGCCTGTCTACCAGCTGAATAAATGCTGAAAAATGAGATCCAATGAAATTGTGAAGTTAAATGCAGATTTTCAGCCACACCAGTTGTATTAATATCAATGGGGGCTGCACAGTTGAATACCCATTATACCAGGCTCTAATGTAAGCCTCAGGGACTATTTCTGTGTTCCTTTTGCTACAGTCATTGTAATTAAAAAAGGAATCCCACCAGCTACTTTTGGATCAGGCTGTAGGATTTTGTGCAATAACTGAAGCAACAGAGACCTGCCACATCAACAGGAGGATGAGAATGAATCATAGAATCATAGAATCATTGAGGTTGGAAAAGACCTCTAAAATCATGGAGTCCAGCCGTCAACCC
>NW_008795857.1:7188278-7191033 GCF_000699145.1 Aptenodytes forsteri | reverse complement strand
CCCTCAAGATGAACCGCTCCATAATCTTCCCTGGCACTGAGGTCAGGCTGACAGGCCTGTAGTTCCCCGGATCCTCCTTCCGGCCCTTCTTGTAGATGGGCGTCACATTGGCAAGCCTCCAGTCGTCCGGGACCTCCCCCGTTAACCAGTGAACCATGGAGGGACAAAGGTTTTACACCTAACTCAGCTGTGGCTCCTTGTGAGGTCTTAGACAACACATGCAAATCTCTACGGACCCCAGATTTTATATCTAAACACATGCTTCTATTTGCAATATATTTTGAGGTAAGTGAGGCTACACAGTGTAAGGCATCTGAATAGCACAGGATGTCCCACTGTTGTTAATTATCAAAATATAATGTGAAAATTGGTGGCAGACAGTATTCAGAAACAGAGGCACAAAGAAAGTAATTGGACAACAAGAAGAAATGGAGAAAATCGTTGGGGATAAAAAAATTCAGTGTGTTTAGGGGACAGCATAAGTCTTGCAGACTTTCATTTAACTCAATTCAACTATCTCCAAAGAGAAACTTGAAAGCCTTGAAAGCGCCTTTTCTGATTCAAGGTCTTCATATTCACTAATTTTTTAGTAAAACTTGTCTTGGATTGTCTACTAAGTGCAATTTCTCTTTGTTCTGAGTGAGTTTATTTTTCAAGAGATCCTCAACTCTTGAGGAAAGGAACGAAGTTGCCTCCATTTATAAGTACTAAGGATCCAAAGAGCCCGGTCTAGTTCCTTTTATTTTTATAAATGGTCTTCCAACACCCCCACCACTACTTACAACCATGATCAACAACACCATCATAGCAGCAAAATAAATACCTGTTATTTATTCCTAACTTCAAAAATCTTCCTTAATATGACAAATACTTTGTGAAAATTTTTTTTTTGCTTTGTAGTATGGTTCTACAAATGGGTATCATTTGTGAAAATATTATTAAAATATTAGAAGGTAATTTTTTGAAGCTTTATTAAAATCTTGACCTCTTAACTCAAGCCTTTGTCTATTTCAGTAAAATAAGAGCATTACTGGCTTTTATATTAAACCTTAAGGGTTTAAGATGATCTAGTCCATGCCATCTAGAGAAATTCAATCAATAGTTTTGCTTTTGGAAGTGAGAATTATGAATCCATACTTTTGCCCTGGATAGAAGATTAATGAAGTTAAATGGACAAAAGCCAGAAAACGAAATAAACCACCAGGCCTGTAGGCTATAAAGAAGCTTGGTAGAATCACTGAAATCAGAAAGAAAACTCTGTTTATAGTTCACAAAGCGTGTTAAGAAATTGCTTAGAACGACATTAATGTGGTAGTGGTATCATTACCTGTCATATAACCCCTCCAAGAGATTTCTGCTTCTGTGGATTTTTTTCACTGAAATCTAAACCCAGGGAAACATGTAATGATTAATATAGTTTTCTTGCTGCTGGCAACATTATTACTGTATTATCCTCCAAACAGTAGGAGATTTTTGCTTAATGGGATAGCTTCTAGCCAGTTGCTTAACTTGACTTAGCAGAAGAGTGTACTCACCTAGGGCCAGTCTCCCAGCTTGTATCT
This sequence comes from Aptenodytes forsteri, assembly GCF_000699145.1. Taxonomy (NCBI): domain Eukaryota; kingdom Metazoa; phylum Chordata; class Aves; order Sphenisciformes; family Spheniscidae; genus Aptenodytes; species Aptenodytes forsteri. The sequence goes on along the minus strand of NW_008795857.1, from coordinate 7,189,471 downwards.
AGCGAGGCACGGGTGTGAGGAGAGGGTCTTGCTGGCTTAGTAGAAGTTACTCTGAATCTGGTGTTCAAGTTTAGAGACAGGATAGAGGTAGGTGGTCTGGTGCCTCTCCAGGATCAGATTTGAGAAATGGGCTCAGAGAGGTTAGGAAAGGAAAAGAACCAAAAATACATCAGATGCAGATGCTTTTATGGAGTAAACCCCAAAGTCTTATACTTGGGAACAGTCTGAAAGTAGGTATCTAAGAAAGGAAATGCTCTTCTATCTCTACATGCAACTGAACTGCAATAGTCTGTTTTAGAAGTGGTAAAGGCATTTCATTCTTTCCATTACATGAAATAACCCCCCTGATATATCTGTACCTTCTGTAAAGGATTCTAGTATTAGTTGGAGTGATCCATAATGAGAAACTCTCATTCAAGTCTTTGTTTCAGGCAGGCTGTGGGACAAAAGGATTAGGCAGGGAGAACAGACTTTCAGATGAAATCTTAGCGGGATCTTCTCATTTTAGGCTTGATGAGGAACTAACTGTCCAATGCTAATCTCGAGACCAAACAAGTAGCAACAGAGAAGTTACTAACCTACTCAATGTTGTTATGTCTATCTAGGTCCTATAAGATGGTAATGCGTAGTGCCCGTTAGCTCTGATTTTTATTTTGGGGCAATTCTCTAAAACATCGCTGAATTCTGATGACAACAGTCTTGGCGGTGTACTCCGAATCTCACTGAAAAAAAAAAAGGAATCTGGAGGACTTTAAATAGCTCTCAGTAGTCCCTTCAAAGAAATAAAAAGCCTGGGTTGTCATGAGTAAGGACAATAGTTTTTCTTGTCTTTATTGTTAGTATTGGTATTATTTTCGGCACTAAGAATATTATAAATATGCAGTTATATTGGTTTATACATTAGATTAACCAGAATTTAGCCAACAATAACACTTCTCTGCTTTTAAAATTAAAAATTGTATCAATATTGTATGACCTTTGCAGCACCTTAAGCAATTGACTCTTTGAACTTCTTTGAAATTTGTCTTCTGAAAGAGGTTTTTCTGTGTTTCTGTCTAATTTATTTAACATCTCTTTAGAGTACCTTCCGTTCCTCTCCTACCCTCTGAAGTTGTATCCAGCTGTCATGGTTTAACCTCAGCCGGCAACTAAGCACTACACAGCCACTCGCTCACTCCCCCCTGGTGTGATGG
>NW_008795857.1:7186249-7188262 GCF_000699145.1 Aptenodytes forsteri | reverse complement strand
GGGTTGAGATAAAAACAGTTTAATAATTGAAATAAAATAACAATAATAATAACAGAATATACAAAGCAAGTGATGCACAATGCAATTGCTCACCACCCGCTGACTGACGCCCAGCCAGTCCCTGAGCAGCGACCCCCCCTGGCCAGCTTTCCCCCAGTTCGTATACTGAGCATGACGTCACATGGTATGGAATGTCCCTGTGGCCAGTTTGGGTCAGCTGTCCTGGCTGTGTCCCCTCCCAGCTCCTTGTGCACCTCCAGCCTTCTCAGTCGGTAGAGCATGGGAAGCTGACAAGTCCTTGACTAGTGTAAGCACTACCTAGGAACAACTAAAACATCGGTGTGTTACCAACATTATTCTCATCCTAAATCCAAACCACAGCACTGTGCCAGCTACTAGGAAGAAAAGTAACTCTATCCCAGCTGAAACCAGGACACCAGCAGATTCGTCTGTGCTGATGACATACTTCCCTGGAATCTTTCCATCTCGAACCAGGTAAGATACATTGATTTCTCTTCTCCTAAAATAAATAATATGGTAATTCAGTGTGATACGTATTTTGGCCCTGTCAATATGAGTAACAGGTTCTTAGCTCTATTCATGATTAGAGCATTTATTTATAATGGGATAAGATATTCCTGCAGGAGCGGGAAACTGTTTTGAAAACATCTCAAATATTTAGCTTTGACAGAAAGTCATATCATGAAAAATCAGGGCAATACTATATCAACATAAGCTATTACGTAGCAAGTATTTGCTGTTCAATACATTAAACATTCACTTTGTTCTACTAGCTGTCAAACAGCTAAAACATTTTCAAGTATATGTAGCATGAGCTTTTATAAATAAATTGAAATTAAGTAGATCACACAGGTTCTGGCATTGTGGTTTTCCAAACAATGTGGATACATCAAATTCCTGAATGAAGTATACATTCACAAGAGTAGCACATGAGCCTGTAACAATGGTACGCATGACGAAATGTTCACTCATCTGTATTTCATGCCCAAAGGTAATAGTGGCCTTTCAGATCCATACCATCTCTTAAACTGCTACACAATTTGCTCATTGCAGAATTAGATATAGTAACAGAGATTTCAGTCAAACCATCTTGCTCTGCAGAACTTTTGGGGCAGCTTATTAAAAATAACCAACAATATCAAGTAAATCCACTTTTATCTCAGTTCACTGAAGAAAACCTGTTATTTTATTTCCTTGTCAAAAGGATTTCTTTATGTAATTGGTTTAGATGCCATTCCTTTTTTTATCTGTCCTCTTAATTTTTAAAGAGGTTCATCTAATAGGCATGACTGTAGGGAACTTGATGCTTCCAGGTGAATTACCTTCTTCAGGGAAGAAATGATGGATGAATTCCACGTCCACTCTGTCTGTAGTAGTAGATCTTCCTGCAAAGTCATCTTGTCTCACATTCTGTTTTTCACCACAAAATTTACTTCCTTCAAATGTGAATAACCCATCCTAGTTTTATGAACCGCAACTCTTCTCTTTCCCTGCCCTCCCTCTCCTTGAAAATATTTATCTCCATATTTGGTTTAAGGTCAACTGTGGTTATAGTTTTGAGGGTCTTCAGTGGCAATAAATAATTTTCTAATTAGATGTCTGGAAGAACCCCATAAAAATAGAGTAAAATACTTTTATTTTGAAGTTTTTCTTCTAATTGGGGAAAAATCCTTAAACTTATTACTGTGTGTTAGAATTCAACAAGAAAATTTCACCCAACCATCTAACTTATTATAATGCATTTCATGCAATTTTTTTTGTCACAAAATAGGATAGGTGAACCCTTAGGGAGAATGGGTATGCAATCCTCAAAAAATATATTGTGATATATCCTATGATTGGAGTGTTGGGATGGAGGGACACAGGCTCTTTAGGAAAGAGGGGCAGGGGAGACGAGGAGGGGGTGTTGCCCTCTATGTCAATGACCAGCTGGAGTGCATGGAGCTCTGCCTGGGGATGGATGAGGAGCCGACCGAGAGCTTGTGGGTCAGG
>NW_008795857.1:7125788-7184439 GCF_000699145.1 Aptenodytes forsteri | reverse complement strand
TTAGCAGGGCCTGTTGCGACAGGACAAGGGGGAATGGCTTTAAACTAAAGGGGGGTAGATTTAGACTAGATAGAAGGAAGAAATTTTTTACACTGAGGGTGGTGAAGCACTGGAACAGGTTGCCCAGAGAGGGGTGGATGCCCCATCCCTGCAAACCTTCAAGGTCAGGTTGGACGGGGCTCTGAGCAACCTGCTCTAGTTGAAGATGTCCCTGCTTATTGCAGGGGGGTTGGACTAGATGACCTTTAGAGGTCCCTTCCAACCCAAATTATTCTGTGATTCTATATAGAAACATCTGGGAAGGAAAACAAACTTTGTTACGATCACTGCTTTTTATTCATTACCTGCCTCCCTCAAGTTATATAACTAGTCAAAGAAAGTGGAAAAGAGTTGCAGAAACCTTCTCTTTACAGACTACTGAGGGAAGTGAGATAGGTCTCTGCAGTACTAGAAACCTAGTAAAGGACTGTGCAAAAATGAACTGCAAAACTGAGGAAATTTTTCTAAGATATATATTTTGCATTTTTGCAAATGATGGCTTTGTAAGTAGTCAGTCTGCAATTAAAATATGCATTGATAGAAGAAATTTCCCTTCTTGGTTAGCCCCAAATTACCCAGCTGGCCTCATCAAGGGCTAATGGAATCAACTTTCTATCTATGTGCTGATAGAATGACTTTGGTATTTGCATAATTAAAAAAAAAGTTATATTCCTTTTGCTTGGTTTCAGCTGTAGATAAAGATGTTGAAGGTATAACATTTACAATGCCCTTTTGTAGTTATACATTATCTGTAAAGGTCAGTGGAAATTATCACATCATCACTATCCTCTTTGCCATTACCAGCATTATGATTTTTGTCATAATCCAGTTGTTTCTAGACAAACTATCTGAGTTAAAATCCCATCATAACAGGCAGTGTGCAGGATTACCGTAACATGAAATCTTTGCTTCTACAACTTATATATTGCATTACGATAGCATGGCTTAAAGGATGCTGTAAAAACAAGACAAAAACCACTTGAAAAGAATTTCTCCCACAAAAAACAACTTCCTTTGTCATTCAGACCCCTGCCAAGATCCTCAGATCAGCACAGACACATAATTTAAACAAATATAAACTTACTCTCAAGAGAACTCAGGCCATTGAAGTTAAGCACGCCCAAACACCACTGTAACAAGATGTTGAGGATGGGTAAAACAAAGAAAAGGAAGGAATTCATGCAATGAGCTAGTTCTTGTAGAGAACAATTATTTGCACATTTCATATTTATAATATGTAGATTAACCATCTGTCATTTATTTGGCACCAAGGTTTGCATGTAATCTATTTATTTTCTGTGGAAGCGTGACACTACAGTTCTACTAACCTTAATTGCAAGACACAAACATTGACAGGCAGGGATTTATCAAGTGTATAAAATATCTTCAGGGTATCCTGAGGGAATTGCTTACTTTGGCATAGAAATCAGCCAAAATCTTTCCAGTCTAATTTCCTCTTTTTCTGTGATCCACCCTTGCGGTCATGTGAAGTCTGTTAATTTCATAGAGTTTTCTGAATTTCTCCTCATGCAAATATTTTTTTATTTTTATTTTTGGTTAAAACACAGTGGAATAACCTTAATTCATTGAGGTACTTATATACACTCATATCCCTGCTAGGTTTCCTTGATGGGAAGACTCCAGGAAAAACAGCAGTAGCAGAAAAAGGAGCATTTAAACTCTGATGGAAGTGATGAGGAGGGAAGGTTATCTATTGGCTGGAAAAATGTTTTGCTCCTCACTTGTAGCTAAAACATTATTTCCAGGAGTGGCTAAAAGACAGAGACAGATAGTGACAACCACTGGGCAGTCACAGCATCTTCTGAGGAGACTGGTGGCATGGGGGAGTGGGATTTAGTTCCTGAATGTGCTGGACTGAAAGCAGACAAGTCCTCAGGCACTTGACTGGCAGCTCAACTCTGCAAGAGCCCTTTACTAGCCTAAATACTAGTCTGTAAAGGACAACCTTTTCATTGTGTATTTTACCTGAAGGTGAGCCAATTTCCCTGCAGTGTCATGTTTGCTTATTCTTATTATATTAATAATGCATAATTTTATGACAGCAAAAATTATACAGTGAATGAGGGTAATTTGCTTGCCTTTCAAATTACAGTGTCTATATAACTATGATAAAAAGCTCTTCAGCCAAAGGAATAGTACTGCAAAATTAGACCAACAGAAAAAAATAGGACAGGAGAGTAGAACAGAAAAAAGGAATTTTTGGATAAATATGTTTAATAAAGTAAATTTAATTGTGTTTTTCAATAGGAATGACAGATGGTCAAATCTAGCCAGGAGGGATCGTAAAAAGATAAAAGAGTACGAGCTGCATTGGCAGCTTGAAGTTCTTTGAGCTCAAAGCCTGTGTGCATTCAGCAGTGCAGAAACTCTCCTTATGCGTTAAAGTGAGAAGATGAACTCATCATGCCTGAATTACCCCTGGAAGCAGATGTGTGAACCACAGTGCCCAGCAATGTCTAACTGCCAGCAAAGGCATATTTACATCACTGTTGAAAGCTCTTAGGACCCCTGTTGATAGCAAGTATCCCAAAACAGAGGTAAACTGGTACACTATCCAAGCACCTCATTTTGGGGAGCCATGTGAGCTCCTTGGACACCTCTATGCAATGGGGCAGAACAGACCTGGTTTTTCCACTACCCAGTCCCTGTGTATACTTTGTGTAACAAAAGTGAGATGGCTGATAGGACTGTATGTCTGAGAGCAATATTAACCTGGAATTTCCCACCAGTGCAGGGTCATGGCTGTCTGAGACACAGTCTTACAGGAGACCAATATCAGTGAGCCCAGTGGAGGCTTGCCAGCAGCCAGAAGCTGCCTGTAGCATAGTTTAAAGTTACTCGTTACTAATGTTTGGCATATCTTTTCCATTAGAAAATGCCTTGTTTGTGCATATGCAGCATAGGAGCTGCTACTGAGAGCAACAGACCTCAGATCAGAGCAAGACTTGAAGCAAATGGATACACAGCCCTCTTTCTGGGTCCATTTGTCACAGTTTGCTTCTTTGTCACTGTACTTGCTTTCAGTTCCTAAGTGCCAAGTGCCTATGATTTTCCTACTCTAGCAGGAGTAAATAGTGTCTTCAGTTTACTAGATGTCTATGAGGAATTCGGTAGGATGTTTTCCTTTTCACTACAGTCTGCAGTTTGCAGATGTGCAGTAATGTTAAGGGTTTGAGGAGATGCACATCAACGGACACAGGATAAAGCAATGTTCACTATGTACCATCAGTCATGTACTCTGTATGAGCTAGTACCTCTCAGGAAAGGAGGGATGCTGCTGTTTCTTATATTCATATGTAAATATTGGGGCAATTTAAATCTGAACATTAATTTTCTAGCTAGCCTATAAACCTCTAATGCATCAGATAAACACTCTATTGTTTTAGTTACTTTAAATATGGATCTGTATTCAAGGAACAGAAATCATAGTAACTGACTGATTGAAGTGTAAGTAACACAGCTTGAATTTTGAACCCAGTATTGCATATGTATAGAATATTGACATTGAACTCTTCATATTCAGTCCACAGATTTTTTGGGAAAAAAACCAAAGGAAAACCGCCTCAGCTAAATGTGAGTATAAAATTAAAGGAAGTTATAAACCTGCCTCACATGAAACAAGAGGTGGGATTTGCCAAATAAGTTATCTGTCGTGACTTACTCAGTTTTAGTTTATATACAGTTTAGTTTACCAGATATGATAAGGACACAAGAGTGATACTTATGCAGACAGCGACTGCGATGTGAAATGATGAAGCCCTCCACACCCACCACTGGTGTAAAGGTCACTTAAATATCATCCACTGAGTTTATTCTGCCGTTTCATGTGAACAAGCAAGTGGAAAAACGATGTTTGTGTGGGAAAAACTTTTTGTAAGAAAGCTGATGGGGAAGCTGACGATTCTCTTTCCAAAAAAAGATGTTTGTGTGTTTCATTGGTAATGGTCTTACGAGCTTTATGCCAAGATGAATCATATTGCCATGACATACACATCAGTGTTTGGGAATGTTAGGTTATGTGATTAAAGGATAAACATGGAGAACGCAAAGACTCCGTGAGGATCAGAGAGCTATGATAGATGGAGGAATGCTAGTAGCCTAATCAAGGAAAATGGGGCACCTCCAAATACAGCATTGGCTTTAGTTCCGCTTGCACAGTATTTCCTCTTGGGGCAAGAAAGGAGTGAACTAGGGACTTTCAAACTAGGTTTCAAAAAGCAGCATATTCATCCTCTAGGACAAATCATTACAGATAAAACATTAAAAAGGAAAAGCCTTGCAAACAGTCATCCTACGTTCTGGATTAATCAGACATTACCTATTGGTTGTGTGGAATCCTGGGAAGTGCAGGTGCATGTTTGTCAGATTTTCAGGTTTTGGCTTTGTATACATGCTTTGAGCACAGATGTTTCTTTCATCCTTTGCCTTCTTGGTTGGTACCAGAGTAAGCTGGTATAAACAGATTTTCTCTGGAGAGTGAGGCTTTCTCTAGACTTGTTTGGGATTCCTGTGGTTTTGCATCAGGGAAGCAGGAACACACATGCACACAATATTTATAGTATTGATCCGAAAGACTTTCTGAATATTCTGTGTGCCCACAGTGCTTGCCATATCTCCCTGCATAAGAAGCTTTGAAGTTCATATGTTTCCAAGAACTCACATCTGTCACATTGCACACTGAGCCTTTTCTCCTCATCTCCTGCATGACCAAAGTAAAGACTTTCAGTCACTTGGGGCTGGCAATCAAACTTCAGCATCACAAGTGTGGTATCCGTACACATCAGATGGCAAAATCTTTGAACATTCAATTTTATTTCCTGACCGTTTGGGAGCATTAAGAACTCTCATGGGGAAAGAAATTGTTGTAGACTAAAAGCAACATATAAAATAAGGGCAAATGCGTAAATGATTTCTTAATTAAATCAAAAACCACTTTCCTACTACATGCCATGGGGAAAGCACTTTCCAATTTAGATGAGCTTTTAAAACATACTGTGACATGTTTAATAAAAAGCAATACTGTATGTTTTATTTTTCAGAATGCTCACTTTTATGAAAGAAGTGCACAGAAGAAAAGGTGGCTTGTTCGTATTTGGAGGGAAATTGAAGCCACACAGGCTTGCTGGCATAACATAAACCAGCGCATTTTATACCAGTAAGACTGGGTTGCTTTTACACATCTGTATAAAGGAGAGTGCTATCTGAGGAAGGAAAAATGATTAATGTGACATGTTTATTGATGTGTTGAGGAGGGAAGGATTTTGTATTTTTGATCTTATCTTGGTTATTGCTGTGTAAAGAGAAAGGGTGAATAAAAAGCTACCCACCCCCACATCCCAACACTATTATTTTGTGCTCTGTTCCTTTGAAGTGACTATGATACAGCTGTATGATCCTTCAAATAATTGAAATGGTGTCTTTCCATAATGTCTTTGAATGGCACAGGTTTTTGTGAGCCTCTGACAAACATATATGAATTGAAGATAATTAGACAAATCTGTGACATTTGGAACACTACAGACATTCCTTAGTAGGGAGTAGTTCTGAATACAGGAGAAAAAAACTGAAGAGATCTTGAAGTACGTTTATGTTAAATATGTGGTGGTATACTTGGACTGTCAAAAAGATTTCTGATTTCAAAATGGATTTACTTAGCAGGGGCCTATAGAATGATGTCAGGAGACGTGAAAGGGCTGTTTCTACTTGTTCTGCTTTGCCATCTCTCTCTTTTAACTGCAGTCCCCAGAAGGTTAGTTTGTTTTTGGCTACCAGGCTGCCTTCGAGTCAGCCAGAGCCAGCAGACTGCCTTTCAGTGAAAATTCAGATTGCTCCTCTCTCTGCTCGGCAGGGCTGAGCGCCTCTGGGATGTGGCGAAGGCATTTGTATTTGTTTTACTATACTGGAGGGGGAGGGCACTGAAATAACTCTTCTGAGCCAACGCTCTGTCTTTTCCAAGAATATCAGTGCCCAGAAAGGCTGACAAGCCAAGTAAGGGGAGGAAGGAAGCATCCTCAAATCCATGTATTTCACAGCGGTACTCAAACTCACACGTGTGTTATGACCCCTGTCCCTGTGGAGATTATAGTCAAGAAGAAAATTAAAGAGTTTTGGAGCAGAATTAGCTTGCCACACAGCAACAGGGCCTGTTTTATTACCAGTTTTAAAGCAACTCTGTAAATTAGTGTGGCATGATGAATGCCCAGGTCCTGAACCTTTATCCACGTGACTTTCAACAATACTTTTCTCCCGCTGTGGTCTGTGGTCCTACAGGACAGCAGGAGTACTAGTACCCACTACTGTCCCACCAATACCTGGTCTGAAAATCTACTGAAAGCGTGAGGCAGCTGTTGGAGGAAGATGACAGGCTACTGATCATAGTAACTGCAAGAGACAAAGTTAATGGTTTAGCACGGGATTTTCTGAGTCTGGCATTGCAGCAGCTTCTCATAACTAGAAGTGCAGCAATGGTAGCACTAGTGGCATCCCTCCCTAACAGACAAAAGATGTCTTTTGTCTCTTAGTCTGCTTAGCAGACTAAGCAAGGCACAGGCAGCTGTCACCATTGCTTTCCCCATTCTGCTCCCTCTGGATGGCCACTTGGGAGCTAAAGGCTAGAGGTATGCTCCTCCTGAGGTGCCTAATTCTCAGTGATGTCAACATAGAGGACTGTCAATAAAAGTAGAATTCCAAATGGCAGTGAAAATCTACTTCATCTGCAACCCTTGCATCAGGTCAGATCATGACTGTCTCTCTGTACAAAAATCAGCATCACAGTCTGACATTCATCTTCATGTAGGTGTCTGCCTACATCAGCTGACATCAGCTCTCCAAGCATTGTGGAAAGAAATAGGTACTTTTAGGATAAGATTCATCTGACTTACTTTAGACATCCTTTTCAGGATGAAATTGAATCCAAAAGTGCTTGTTTCACTCCAGTGATTATAAAAGGAGTTGGGGTGACTAACTCAGACACAGGTATCTCTGCCTCACCAGATGTGTTCCATCCAATATTGGTGTTATGCTGAGCGACAGCAGGGATCAATGAGACTCTAATGGGAGAGTGGGTGGATTAGAAGTTTTCCTCATCACTTGTTAGGATTGATAAAAAATGGCCAGAAGGAAAATTTGGATTACCATCTCTCTCCCCTCTGGACCTCCAAACCCCTGTTGTTCTCATGCAGAAACCTGTTGTTTTCGCTTCCTGTTACCCTTGGACTCAGTGTACCTGATGCTAATAACAAAAGCAGAAGAGAAAGCAAGGGAAGCAGGGTATTCAGAGGTGTCAGTCCTGTCATTCCTCAAATGACCATATGCAACATCAAGTTTGGCCCCAGAGATGGGCAGATCAAGAGCTAAGTAATTTTGATCATAACGTCATAGAATCACAGAATGGTTGAGGTTGGAAGGGACTTCTGGAAGTCATCTAGTCCAACTCCTGTGCTCAAGCAGGGTCACCTACAGCCAGTTTCCCAGGACCATGTCCAGATGGCTTTTGAACATCTCCAAGGATGGAGATTCCACCATCTCTCTGGGCAACCTGTGCCAGTGCTCAGTCAACTTCACAGTGGAAAAAATGTTTCCTGATATTCAGACAGAGCCTTCTGTGTTTCAGTTTGTGCCCACTGCCTCTGGTCCTGTCACTGGGCACCACTGGAAATAGCCTGTCTCCATCTTCTTTAAACCCTCCCTTCAGATATTTGTAGATGTTGATGAGATCCCACCCCAAACATTCGCTTCTCCAGGCTGACCAGTCCCAGCTCTCTCAGCCTTTCCTCATAGGACAGATGCCTCAGTCCCTTAATCATTTTAGTGGCCTTTCACTGGACTTTCCAGTATGTCCATGTCTCCCTTGTACTGGGGAACCCAGAACGCCTTGATGTCCTCAAGCTTTACAATAATTTATTCTGACGCAGTCTGGGCTTCTGGGTAAGCTACTCAAATTATCTTAATATGATAACAAGTTTTGGTCATTTGCACATAAGCCAGGGGTGCTATTATTTAATAGTTCTATTATTATTCTTTTTATTGTTAATATTATTTTGTTATTAATATTATTATTATGAGGGCTCCAGTGGGAGCACAGTGGGACCCATTCAGTGCAAAACAGCTATAAAACTAGCAGATATCCCAAAGTGTTGTCATCGGCATTGCTCAAAGGATCTTCAGTGAGGAAACTATATGTGACTGGTGCATTCAGTGTTTTACAAGTGTCATAAGAATATTAGAGATCTGTAAGTGCCAATAGCAGTACGCCTAAGATTGAAATGCTGAATAAGCAGAGTAATACTACCCAACTTATCATGTCCAGTAGAACTATATTTGGGTGTTTTGCTGTTAAACAAGTCCTCAGAAGATCAGCCTAGATTGTAGCAAGTGTCATTTGGTTAAACTTAGTGTGAAACACGTGGAGAGATTTTGAGGCTGGAAGGTGAGTGTGGGTTAAAAGCCTGACCATTTGGCTTTTTACGATCACTTTACCTGACAAATAAAAAAGGAGCTGCTGCTACCGCTGGCTGCGGCATTCTGACGATGCCCTTTTTGTTCGTAAAATGACTAGGGAGGGAGGAAAATAAAACCAACTTGCAGTGTCTGCTGCATCTGTGACCTCTGTCACTTTACTCATGGACCTTTGCTGACATTTCTAACAACTTTTGTGCTTGAGAGAAGTGATCCTTCTTTAGACACTCAGATTTTTTTAGGCAAACAAATACATTTGGCTTCCTTATTTTTTCAAATAGACTGGGCTTTTTCTTTTTTATATATAAGAAAGTATATTTTCTGATATACCTGTGGAGCTGAAACGACTTTATGTCATCTCCAACTTGATAGCTCTCCTGATAACACCTTTAATGTAAAGAATGGTGCAATGTCAGCATTTTATATGTTGTAACTATTGTACAAGAGTATTATTATGTACAAGGGTATTTCATAACTCTGTAGGAGTTTTAAGATCCATTAATCCAATAGTTTCTGCATGGTATTATTACAGTGCTATTAACATGTCATGTGGGCACTTCACCAAAATGTCTACTTTCTTGAAGTTTTTAACAGCTTGTTCTTTATAAACAACTTTGGACACTGCTTGCTAATTAGCTAGCAACATTCAGAGGGTCATCAACAATGAGGTTATTTGTGGCTGGTGCACTGCTGTTATTTACTTATGTAAGGCTGTCACATGAATGGAAATTAATTTGTATTCTTCTGTGACTCAGATACTGCTTTTTGCCATTTGTAAAAAATCTACAAGAAAATGGTTTGCAGTCTTCTCACATAAGCTGTTAGATATCCTGAACTCCAGCATCTGTCTGTTCTAAAGGCAAGTGACACAAAAAGATCTTTTCTGTGCCTTCTTTTTCTGTACTTTTAATGATAATCATATTACCTGCTTAGAAGCGGGCATAAAGCATCCTGAATGGTTGGATCTGCTTCTATCAGGTATTAGTGAATGATCTATTGAAAGCATTTGGGACTACTATTTTAAAAATCTCTTTCAAAATTTCAGAAGACAAACCCTGTTTCTTAGATCTTCCTAAAAATTGTTTATAAGAAAGCCATGTCTTTGCTTGTCCTTTATCAGCTGACTCAGGTAATGACAAACTTGATGTTTCAGTAGACAGATATCTTGATCTATGAAATCATAATTAGATTTTGTGGTTATTGCTCTCCCCTGCACAGAATTGGCACAGTCAGCTTAGGCAAGGGAGGTGAAAAAGAGGCAGAAGAGAAAGTGTAAAAACCTTTTTAAACTTACAAACCTTTGTGCCTGAGTAACTTTACTTATGTCAGCGGCAATGCAGTTGCTTAGACTGTTACAGTATGCCTTGTAATCATTTACTTTTAAATAAATATCTGTAACATCTAACTATAGGCAAAGGTCAAGATTGGACTCAGGATGCAGTAAAATGAGAAATAGTAACTGCAGTCAAAATAATTGCATAATAGTAAATTCCCTTCAGGGTCATTCAGATTTGAGTTGCCATTTATGTCTCAATGCTTTTGAGCTGAAGGAATTTGAACTGTGGACAAGGATTTGCTTTATCTGATAGACATCATATAGGATATATCAGTTGGAACTGGGGACATTTGCATGGAAAGCTGTGTCCTTTTCAGTGATACAACAGAGATTTTCAGACTTCTTAGCAAATCATTAAGTTAATGCACTTTTGCTGCATTAGGAGGGATATTTGTATTGCTTTGGACATACCCACATTTTCTTTTTGAGCAAAGCATTTTTATTTTTTTTAAAAAATAATATTATTAAGTCTAGCCTGGGAGAAAAGCACCCTTCTGTTTGCAGAACAACATAATCCAGTTTTCATCCTTCTTTAACATTTGCTAAGTGGAATTAAAAAAATGTAGGCTTTATTACCTGTTGGCAAAGTGGACCTTGCTTTAAAACAGATAACTACTGCTATACAGGCCCTATACAGGCCCTTTCTTAGGGTGGGGAGCATAAAACTGGACCCAGCACTCCAGATGTGTCTCACCAGGAATGAGAAGAGAGGAAAGATCACCTCCCTCAACCTGCTGGCAATGCTCATCCTAATGCAGTCCAGGATGCTGCTGGCATCCTTTGCTGGAAGGGCACACATTGCTGGCACATGGTCAGCTTGTTGTCCACCAAGACCCTCAGGTCCTTTTCTGCAAAGTTACTTTCAGGGAGGATTAACCTTATAATGCCAACTTTGCTTTGGAAGCTGTGATTTAAACTCTAAGGCTGAGATCTCCATTAGGGCTTAAATGTATCAAAGCTGAGTGTTGGAGAATAAAACCTTTAGTCACTGAGCTGCAGAAGCTGGGATCCATGGCAGGGAGGCCTGCAGTGGGCATACAGAAGATTAAATGCCTTGGAATACCACCAGCATTTTTAGTCAGAGCTTGCCCAAATTAGATCTTTGAGCAGGAAGGTGCCTACTCCATCTGGCAGTGAAATACTGAGGACCAGCGTGTCCTCATTCTCCATCTACTCTAATTCCTTCCCCAGAGCCTGCTAAAGGAAGCAGGTGCCTACAACAATTTTCTGCAAAACTTGAGCAATGGTCGCTTTCTCCTTTTTTCCCTTAACACTATGGTTAGGACCCTTATTCAGTGTTTTGAAGTGTCAGCTTTAGGTCTTCCATTTGTTTGAGGGGGATCACTTCTCAGGAGTGTGCTCTGAAGTCAAGTTATAAGATGAAGTCCTTGCACTTCACATAACAGTATTAAATATTCACTGGCTACAAGAGAGCAGATGATTCTTCAGCTTTGTGAGTCATCTGGAAGGCAGAGGCCTGAACCTCACTTATGCAACCTTTCCCTCCCTTCTCATTCCCTCGTCTTTAATAGTTTTATACCAAGTGTGAAAACTTCGGGAGAAAAGGTAAAGAAAACCCTTTCATCTTTTGAAAATTATGATGCTTTACCCAACTAATGGATGTAGGTCACAGATACTCATCAAATTTCATCCATAAATCTGTTTGAAGAGGCTATTTTTTACCACACATTTGTACAGTACATAGAAATTTGAGTCTGGATTACTTTAATTAGGAGTCCAAACTCTGCAGATTGCTGCAGCAATGCAAGCAGTGACTACTGGTTATGAAACATCTTGATTATTTTTACTTGAGCTGTGACGGTGCATTTCTCCCCACTGAATGGCAAAGTGGACCACTTGTGTCATGGTCAGGAGAAGAGAAAAAGCTTAGGGAAATAGTCTCCTTTTTAGAAAAGTAGTCATGTTTAAGCGAAAAGAGCAAGATGTCAGAAAGATTGTCTGTAAAAGATCAGAAATATGAGTAATAATAATAAATGAGTTAGGTGTACCATAGTGCAGAGATAGACAGTTAACAATTGTCCTTAAAAGCATACAGTTAAAAACCAAACAATTGCAGAGCATATTGGCCTCAACAGTGGTTTGACATTAGGCTGGTATAAAATGCTAATTCTTGATGAGTTTGCTGCTAAAGTATTTTTCTGTATTACTGCATCCCTTTGTCATAGCTGTTAGGGGTAAAATTCCAGGTTAAATCACATCTTGCCTGCTCTAAGCTATCCGTCACTTCCTAAATGCTTTTAATTATCCTGGAATGAAGATGTATTTTCTGGGATCCAGCATCAAGGTGACTTCCTGAGGTCAGGGCAAAGCCTGTGCTGTGCAGAATGGAAGGAATGTGTACCACTTCACAGGTCTCTACTGACTGGCAGTGCCTGGGGTGGCGTTACAACACCTTGGAAGACAACATTTCTTGAAGAACTTCTGAGGTAACATAGGTATTGTGTTTACTGTGACTAAGGATTAATATGCCTACAATAGTTGTTTCATTCTTATATCATTTTCCCTTATGTTTTGTTTTTTTCTGAATCTTTTCTCCTATTGTTTTTCAGATGGATTCTTTCTTTTTTGCTGATCACAACCAGCAATTAAAACTCTCATCGGCCTCCATTTTTCTTCAGTGAATTCATTGTCCTTCAGTTTTATATGTGCAAATCCACTGTCTTCAAAATATAGCTGCAGTGACATCTGGGTAATCCTATCAGGAATGTAAATATGGTAATTGAGGGACTAAAATGACATGCGAAATCTGCATGTGAAGAATACTGTGGCCCTATTTAAAAAAAAAAAAAAAGTGGTGTGGCTTTACACAGGTCATTCATTGAAAACATGGTAACTGCCTTCTTGAAGACTCTGGGCACATGCCTTTTGAGGTTCAGTCACAGATTTGTCTGGTCCCGACCTGTAGACATATTGTGAGTTAGCTCAAGATTGCTTCTTGTTTGTTTATGCTATTTATTTATGAGGTCTCTATCACTATGCCTACATAGATTTCTGTAAGAACAAGTCACAGTTTAAACCTCTGTTGTTTGCCTGTGCCCTGTAGAAACTCTTCTCACATATGTTGTGCCCATACATACAAGGGCTTCTAAATCTTTAACTCCAAACCAACTCCTTAATGCTAGACAGAATTTCGGCAAGTATGAACTGGAGTAGTTGCGCTGATTTTTATGAATGTGTGTCAGTTTACAGTGGTTGAGGACCATGGTCACAATGGATGTGAAGAAAAAGAAGTTGAAAATAAGTGCTTCTGCAAAGTAGATCTCTGGAAGAAGCCCTCCAGTGCAGAGTTGCTTTGCACCATCACCCTAAATGTCCTTGAATGTGGCCTGACCAGCCTGGACAGAACAACCAACCTTATTCCAGAGCTCCCCTCTCTGTTGGTGACAGCCTAGGCAAGGAGGAATGCTTGCAGGGAAGGTCAGGGCTGTTGTTTCTTGGTTTTAGTGTTGGCCTGTTGTGTCTGTTGCAGCCCTGTGTAAATTAAGGAGGTCCTTATGCTGCTCTAACATGACATGAGAATATTCCCGCAAAGACCTGTTGCACCAGGATGAGAGTTGGGCAAGCAAATCCCTTGGGCCACCCTTGCAGTCTGGTCACTGACTGTTGAGCTTCACAACTTCCAAGTTCATTAGTACACCCAGTGGTGTACTAGAACCATCTAGGGGTGGTTCCTCAGAAAAGGTAAGAGAAATCTAATTCTGTGAGGTATTTACATAATTTATTTATATACAATAATATATAACATATATATATAATGAATGTATGTATATAATGTATTTATATAATGTAAGTCATCAGTAAGACTTGAGAGGAAGTGTGACTAAAATTATTTATTTTGAAAACATTATATCTTTGAAAACATTATCAGGGCAAATGTGATCCCCAATCACCAAAGCTGCAAGCCAGATATTAAATTGCTGATCGTATCTATTCTCATTGTTATGAAGGCTGTACCACACTAACAATACACTGTTTAAAATGAGGATTAGAGCTTGGGGTCAGTTCAGTAAAAGGACATCTATTTTTTAAGTAAGTCCTTAAGTGAAAACATTTTGGAAATTAGCTTTCATATGCAGAGATTAAGCAGGAGGCTGAAGTGCTTGGGTGTGCATGAGTCCCAAGGCATTAGAATCTGCTGTCCTGGAAATACAAGTACATTCCTATTTTACTGTTAGCTGCATGGATGGTTGCACAGCCTCAGCCACAGCTGTCCTTTGTTGTACAGATGGCTAACAAAAGCCTGGGATGCTTTCCACTGAGACAAAGACATTAAATGAACTGAAGCTATGCTGAAGATCTGGTCCTTAGTTAGCAAGGGTGGTATACAGATGGTAATTCTTGCCTTTGCAGTCTTAAGGTTTGTTTTTTCTACAATTAATTATTGAATTGTGCAGCTCCAGTTTTTCTGAGTTTTCATATTTGAGGAACTCCAAAGAAACTTGAATTGTAGTAAGTCCTACAGCAAGCCCTGTGGAATTATTTCAAGTGCAAATCCAGAAGTGAGTCTTGATTATTTCTTAAAATTTTAGCCACTAGTTATTTGACCTCTTGGAAAATTTGAAGCCTTGGGGGAAAGGAAATATGTGGACTGCAACATGATTATAGACCTACTGAGACTTTAACCTGGCTCATTTTATTCTACTCAGACTCTACTTCTTTTTCAGACAGGAAGCGCTTTGAAAAAGATGCCTTGTCTCAGCACTGAAGCTCTCTGAGACGCAGCTCAAGTGCACAAGGGAAACTTCTTGAGCATTCCTGCTCTACTGACTGGTTAGGATCTTGTGCTTTATTTACAACTTCCCTTATTACATCAAGTCCAAAATGCAGCTCATCTATGATTCTTCCTTCTCTAGGCAAGAGCTGTTAGCATAAATTTAACTCCTCATACGTATCAGTCCTACTTAGTCCCAGCACTGCTTTGCTGTGAAATTCCATATTGATTTTGGGGTTTTTCTGTGTGCTTCTTAAGGCATGAATTGATTGTGAGTCACTGTCTCTGGTATCTAGTCTGCAGTTTCACAGTTTTTCACGAGCGTGTAAATTATCAGCTGTGCAGTACATGCTCATTGCAGGGAGATGCACACTGCAATGGGTTGGAGGATTTTTAACTGATTTTTCTGCTGGTGTGTGTAACTCCGGAGTTCATTTTTGAACTACCTGATCTTTCATGACTCCTAAATCAAACCATGAAGAATATTTGCATCTCTTTTTGCTTTTATCCATTTTTAAACTCATGCTTATACATACAATTATATCCACCTAGAATATTCCTCAGCACTGCATTAAGAACAAAGTATAAATATACCTTTCTGATATTTGTAAGACAAACATAAAGTTTTGAGCTCAAAGACAATTTTCTCGCGGAACATTTGTATGTCCAAAAATGGTGTTTTGATGGATTGAAACATTTTGCAAGGGCTTGTCATTTCCTTCAACACTCGGGGGAGATGCTGCCAGTGATGCTGCTTCCTAGGGTTTTTGTTGTTTTGTTTTCCATTTGCCTGCTCATTTTCTAGCCAGCCTGGCTCTCTGCCTGCCAGGGACATAGGGCAACTGTATCCAATCTTCCTGGTTTACCATGTCCCTATCTCTGGACTCCTCTGCTCCTTAGGATGTCCTTATGCCCAAAAGACTCATTAGATGGGCTACCTAATTGCCCTGATCTTTAAGTCTTATAAGCCAGGCCCTGTCTCTTTGGTCAGGCTTGCTCCCCCGTTCTCAAAGTGACTGTACTGGGGCTAGCCAGACTCACGAGTTTGCCAATTGGTAGGACTTGGGGCTGTCCATCTGCTGCTGTAGTTTGTGAATAGGCTACTTGGATACTGATCCATTGGAAGGCAAGGGGAGCTGGCTGACCCCAAAGGAGTCTATGGGATTCCACGATTATGGGGGAGGAAAATAAGCCAGGGAAAAAAACAACCCAGTTTTCTTCTGTGGGAAATCTTAAGATTTTGTTTGAAAATTTGAGCAACAATATTTATAAATACACCTAGTGTCAGAATTCTCTACAGATGATTCCAGTCAGCTGTTTTGTTGGGTGCTTTTCCTATATTACCCTCTGCAAAGAGGGAAAAGAGAATTTCTTCTGAAGCTCTGCAGGAATCTCTACGCAAATGAGAAATGCATACAGAAGCTTTATAGGAAAATTACTAAAAAAGTGTGAATCACGTTAATTTTGTTCCTTGAAGAAATGCAAAGGGTAGCAATAAACTAAAATACAGTCACTATGTCAAGTTGAAAAATATATTTCTAGGATCAGTATCTTTTAAAATTGTTCTTAAAACATTTATACTGCCTGGTGACATTGATTTGAAAGCTGCTAGAATAAGAATAGGAAAGTTTAATCCCCCTCCAACTCACCTTACCTTCTCATTGGACACACACAGGTTACAGTAAAAATTCAGATTTTTTATTATAAAAAAATATAGAGGAAATATTTAAAAATCTTTTGAAGATGAAAGGAAGCTTGATGAAAAGAAAAACAAAATCAAGATAGAAGGAAGATAGATAGGACTAGGATAAGTTTACTCATGTATGCTTTAGCCTCAAAACAAGAGGAACCAAAAAAAAAAGGAATTAAAATAAAGACATGCAGGAACAAGTTAGGAAAAATGAAAATTTCTGTAAAAACAGTTACAGATACATTAGAAGAAATAACAGTCCCATGAGATGAAAAAGGTAAGTATGTGAGAACTCTCAAGTGGGAGAAATTCAGAGTAGTTATTTTTCCTCAGTTTTCAATATGTAAGAGAAGAGATCATCAGCAAACCTTATGCAGAAATCAGAAAAGCTATTAAGGACAACAGTTAGAGAAGACAAGACCAAAGGACAGTTAAAAAGCTTATAAAAGAATATTTGTCACCTTAAATATACATTGAACTGCACCTTTGAATGTACTAGAGTTGGGGGGTGAAGAAGAAATACAGCAGCTTTGAAAAAATCAGGAATATAATAAAACCCTACCATAAAATAGGGAAAATAAATTTGTTGCTTCTCTTTAAGAAAGTAGATGTAAAAAATTACTACTCAATGGCTCATGAATCTACCCTGAACGGGACATTCTACCATCTAGTAAAAGAATCAATGCTCCAGATCTGAGACCAGTGTAAATTAGCACAGCTGCATTGACCTAATTCAAGCCACATTGATTTACACTAGATAAGAATCAGTCCTGCAGAGCAGATATTCGGTAGAAAATGTGCAATATCTACAACTGAATGAATACATGAAAAAAATGAAGATATGTACCCATCTAAGTGCTTTGTCACTTGTCATGTTTGTGTGAATGTCGAAGTGTTAGCCAGTAGGCTTACATCAGGAACTCTTTTTCATTAATTTTGAGAGAGATATCTAGTAGAAGACCTACTGGTTTGATCCAGTGTTTTTGTAAGGGCTTGACTGGGAGCAAGAGAAAAATCTATTTCTTGATGTACTGTTCTTTCACCTTTTCTTCACAGTAAAATTATTCCCTCTTTCCTCTGAACTAAAGTACATGTCACTGATAAAGACAAGATACAAGGGTACCCCAGCATGGTATTTCCTGCATTGCTGCAGTGCATGTAGCAATGACCTTTGCTGTAATAATTGAAACATATCTGATCCTGGAGTCTAAAATATTCTCCTTGTTCACTGGAGAGGAGACAATTTAGAAAACCTTCAAGCTGGAGCCAAGGCTCATGGTGAATGAGGGATATTAGTTAGGAAAATCTAAATGAGCTGAGAGACTGCTTTTGCCCCTATCACTGCATCAGATGTGAGGAGAAGGAGAGGTAAGACATTAAATAAATATGATCATGTTGGACACTTATAGGTAAGATGCTCTACAGAAACAGTGGTGAATGAATAATAAAACTTCATTGTGAAGATGCTCATACCTGAGATAGGTTAAGTTGGATGCCTGGCAAGTGGGTTACCTACAGAAGAAGAAGTGGTAGATGATGTTCACGTCATTACAAGTTGCTTTCTTCTTGACAACTTGGTGGCCTTTGAGTTCAGGTTGTAGAGGTCTCCTGTAATGATAATTATTTTGCTTCAGGCCTACCAGGTGCATTTATTGGCTGCATAACAGCATCTTATTTCCATTAATTTATTTTCAAACTCCATACTGTCACCTTAATGGAGAATGGGAAACTTATCTTGAAGATCCTACTTATTTAGACTCTTATAAGAAAAAAATGTACAGATCTGACTTGCATTGTATTAACATTGATGTGTAGTAGAGGAAGGGTCGAAGTTCAATTATTCCATTGTCAGCATTCAAGTGGGTAATCTCAAACGTTTAGTTTTGTTTACAATGTACTCAGATGTTTCTTTTTGAAATAAATGGAAATTTTCACTTTTTTTCAAGCATGAACACTTCTCAGATGAAATTGCAGTTAATTGAAGCTGTAATTGCTTTAGCTGAACATCATTACAATGCTTAGAAAGTAGTTTTGAGAGGTTTGTTTAAATCAGCTTTTGAAAGAAAACCTGCAGCATTTTTTATGTTACATTTAAAAAAAGTTCGAGACAGTAGATATAATTTGTATGAAATAATTTAAAAGGATTCTAAGATTTTACACACCTTATTAATACATGGAATTCCTGAATGAAGGAAGGAAAGTTAGGAGGGTTACCAACAGTTTGAATGCTATACAAAAATGTTATAATTAAATATATCCATAATATAGTGTCTTGATACTTTTTTTTGTCAGTGAGAAAGCTTTTTTCCTACCCCATACTTGGGATCTAAGATGCTGCTAATGATATTGTGTCATCTGCAGATGTAATTAAGAATTTCCATAAGACAGATTTTTTAAAAAAGGGGCTATTTCCACAGAGCTCCTCCAGCCACCACATGCCCATAGGGTGCCCAGTGTTTTACTGACAGGTCAAAAGAAAATAGAATAAGTATACATGTGTCTTAGGTGTGTACTTCTCAAGTGGCTGTCAGGGAAATCGGTGGAATTGTGAAAGCAAAGAAACCATGTGTTCCTGGTAAATTAGAAAAATACAGAGTCACAGTCATACTAGTAAAGCCTGTTCTTAGAGCTTTATATTATGGAACAGCTACACGTCTGTTTACGTATCACTGTGCCTCCTGCTTTAGGTCTTTTTCAAGGTGCAGTGATGGTCTACAATAAACAGAATGCAGCTCTGTGGAAGGAGCAGTGACGACTGCTTGATCTGACTGTGGCTTCTGCAAAAACATCTGTCCCAGGGGCACAGCAGGAGCAACAACTTGTCGTCTCCATGACTGCTAATCCAGCTGCATGGTGAAACGGGGCTCCTGCGGTCAGCGCACATGGGGCTGGTACACAGAGAGATTTCTCCGGGGTTTTCAACCAAGGCCAGTCTGGAGTCCAGGTAAACCCAGCTCCTCCATGGGAGCATCTTCCAAGTTATGAGCAGAGGGAAGATTTGAGCTACTGGCTGATAGTGCGAATCTATTTTGAGTAAATGCCTGAGTGACTTGGTGGGACCTGGGGGCTGTTGATATCACAATGTCAGGATATCACTGCTAGCTCTTTCTCCATCTCTCTCTCACTGAGTTTGGCAACCCCCTCTCCTCCCTTCCCCACACATGGCGTTCAAGCACTACCAGCCAAAATCTATGATACTTTGTGTTGGCATACAATGTGCCAGCAGCCTGACTCAAACAATCGGCCAAACATACTGTCTGAAGCATACTGATGTCAAAATTTGTTTGGTAATCACATCAAAATGCATCTGTTCATACCATTTCCCATACTTTCGTGGAGGTAGGAAAAAAAGCAGTCTTGGAATTTTGTTATGTCTACTTTTGGTACGAGCTCAAAATCTGAAGTGCAGAAAGCTGTTTATTTAAAAAAACCTCACAAATTAAGGGAAAAATAATAACCTCACCAATGTTCTTCCTATGTCCTTAACATAATCAAAATAGCTCTTGGTGCTCCTATGCTAAAAGAGGTAAATATACATCACCAAGAGCGAAACAGCAAATGCATACCTTGTCTAAGCTTGGCACAACTGGCTGGAATTCTTACACCTGGAAATTTTCCTGTAAGAGATGCAAAACACGTCAAAGAGGGATATTGATTTTTCTAGTATAAATCATAATAATACCATGAATGAAAGGTATACTGATGAAAGATTTATTTTCCAGTATTTATGCATCTACATTTCTGATATAGAAATGTAAATAAATTAGGGGTTTTGTCAACTTTGCTGGCAGAAGTTCTAAATATTGACCTTAGGGGTTTTGTCAACTTTGCTGGCAGAAATTCTAAATATTGACTTGAGCTTAGGCACCAGCACTATTTTTATCAGCTCTTAGCTCAGACACTGATAGAGAAGCTGTGCAAAATACAGCTGTAAAAAATAAAAAGGTCTAAAAAATGCAATATTTGGTAATACTTATGGGAAGATGACAATGAAAAGTAAATAGCCTCCAGAATAAATCTCTGCTGTAGGAACATCAGTAGGACTTTCTGGTCAAAATAGTGCAGCACAGACTTTTCTGAAGATAAGAACTGGCCTTATGGTTACAAACTTTTAGTCACAGCTGGTCTTGGTGGATGTTATGCTGAGTGGAGCTAAAGAAGAAAGAGTAGACTTTTACTAGATACTCTCCTGTGTATAATATCTTTATTACATCCTGGTTTATTGTAGGGCAGTGTCTTTTAGTTAAGGGGTATATGAGCTACTTTCAATGGGTTCTTGAGATGTGATTGAGAAAATCAGGTTCCTAAATACAAGGAACAGTTCTCATGAAGTCAGCCTCCATGGAAAATGTTTAGAGAGTCACAAATTAAAAAATTTAAAATCCCTTCTCTCCAGGAAAATACTTTGGCTTCTATAGGTTATGTCTTTGCCTGCCATGATAAAGCCTCAGGAAGGAAACAAGGTACAAACCTATCTATGAAGATCCTTCTACAGAGCTTTTTAAAGAAATATTCCCTCTAGAGGAAATCTGGTGAGACGGGGAAGAAATGTGTGTCTGAAGTCCTTATAGATAGCTGCACAGACTGAAGAATTTGACCTCTTCTTTGTGCTCTGCCTGATGTCCCACTTTCTCATTGTCTCTGGTTTGATTCTTTCTCCCCGCTACCTTTCTGTCTGGGTGGATGGGACTGGAAGCTGCATTACAGGCTGTGCTCATTTCCTTGTGAATAACCTGCTGGGATGCTCCGCAGGTCACGAGGGCTCCTGCTGCAGAGACTGGCTACTTCCCATACTTGCCTAACTTGACACTGATGGGATTTCTTCTGGCTTAAATAATTTGCTTGTTATGCTGCTTTGGGGTAATACCACCCAATTTACTCTCATTTTCTTCACCACAGAGGTGATCAGAGAGAATAAACATCTAAAACATTTTGTTTGCTAGCTTTCAGGAGTGTAATTTGTTGCTCTGCCAGCTACAGAAAATGGAAACTATAATACAAAAGAGGTTACTATTTGTCTCAAATAAGCATTTAACTTAGCTTTAATGAGCTAGTTACTGTATATTAATTAAGTCTAAATAGCTCATTGAGAGGCCCTTTCTGAGATTTTTCCTTGCCATCTGGTTAGCTTGTTTTAAATGACAAAAGCAATAAGTACTTAATTATGTTCCTATTAATATATTTTAATTTCTGAATCTTCTGAGCTTTTTAATGGGCATTTCTCAAGGTATAGTGAAAGAATAGAGATTTTATCATCTAAGAGTAATTACTTGCATTAACAGCTTTGCTACAGAGTGCTGCTGTAACCTGTCTTCGGAACTGTGTCATGCAGACAAGAACAAAATGTCAGCATTTTGCGTGTGTCATGGCAACTTTAGAATGAAAAACGGAGACTTAGCAAGTATCTCCTGAAGCAGATTTCACAGTTCTTTCTCCTGGTGCTTCTGCTCAGTAAAACTAAGTCTTCCTTGCAAGGTTACAGCCTGTGAATTTCCCTGTCTCACCAAGCTCTACAATAGTGACATACTGGAATAGGATCATTCTGGAGGCAGCATAGACTAACTGGCCATTTCAACCATTGCCAACTCCTAGTGTTCCTGCTGCAATTTACCTATTTACTGCCACTGCTGTCACCTCTCTCTACACATGGGACGCCTGTGTCTCCCAGGATGCAGAAAAAAACAGGGTCCCACAAAAGAAGGAGACCTTTTCTCTTTTTGAATTAGGTGATATAAGATGCAGCTTGTAAGCAAATAACTGGAATTATCATGCTATTTAGAGAAATGTTCTCAGCTGTATGTTTAGTGCTCTATGAATTCTAGTGAAAAAGGAAATCTTTTTCTATATTTGTTGAAAAGGAAAAGTCTTCTTGAAGGCATGCTGCTGCTTTTGTCACAGCAGTGATCTGGTTGCCATTAGATATGGGTAACCGTAATTTCCACAAAATCATCTTTTCAGCTTGCATTTAAACACTATTAGCCACATCAACTCTCACTCAGTGTCATGCTGAGTGACTGAAAGAAAATGAATGCCAGCTGTACCTGGTAAATAGGAAAAATGCCATTACCTTCAGGGCCACCTTGGTCTGCAGCCACAGATATTATCGTCAAGCGTCCACCAGCTTTACAGGGAATGCCACAAATTACAAAAGATAGGTGTTGTACCTAAAGGACATTTTATTCCCTGCTCAAGCCATGAAGGGGCCATAGGCAATGCTCAGAGTTGATGTGCAATCAGCTGCTTACTGTGGCCAAGTGGGAGCTGAGTACAGTTTCTGTGACAACTGCCATTTTTCATTAGTGAAGAGATAATGGTAACACGGCACCGAAAGGAATTTGCCTTTTAACTGTTGAGAAAGTAATGTAGAAAGAAAAGGTGAGAGAATTTCCTAGAGACTGCAGGACTATGACTAGCCAAAGAGAAGGGTTTTCCAATTGCAAGGAACACTGGGATGTTGTGTTAGGTTTGCTTCACAGTGGATCTAATTTGTTTGCTATTTACCTGTGCTGCTCATAAGACTTATTTGGATTTGAACAGTTGTAGTTTCAATACCATTTATTAAGAGTCAAAACCTCACAAAAGTCAACAGGCAGCTCCCTAATGTTTAGATATTTTATCAGCCAGGAAGCAACTTCAGATAAGAGCAGGCAGAAAATAATGAAAGCCCTCAAAACCCACCATTGTTCAGCAACTGGATAATGATATCATTACAGATTCAATGGCAGAATGCTTAACAGCCTGTGTGATCGTCTCGTAAAGTCTCCACACAGGGGGCTCTGCCAAAGAGAAAGTGACTTCTCAAACCCATTTGAATACCCTTCTTTGCTTTTCATTTTGTTGCGTTCAGAAATAGATCCATTTTGGCACAAATGGAAGACTTTAGCACCAGTTTCTTAATGCACAAATTGAATAATCGTGAGTTAATACCAGATTCATAAGCTACAGCTTGAATATCATTGTAAGGAAATAACAGTGGTGAAAACAATATGTTAACTGCAAAGGTGCCAGCACACGTAACACAGAAATAAACTTTGTAATGAAAAATACATAATGTAAACCACCAAACTAATTTCTATTTTTCATCTTCTTTGCCCCATTCTTTCTCATTTTTTTCCTCTTCAGCATTGTTTCCTTTCTGCTTATCTTTCAGTCTCATGATCCCTATTTTCAGAATGCTAAAGGCAGCAGAACTATTGCAGTTAGAGCAAAGTAGCAAACCATCTATCAAATAATCTTATCCTACCCAGGCATCCTAAAATTCATTCTTCTGCCTGACCTCCCACTCTTCTTCCTTTTAAGAGGGAAACAGAAAGCACCAGAGCTCTCACTTCAATTGCACCAGTTCCCTCTACTCTGCCCATTAGTTTCAGGAGGTTGTTCTAAATTTCCACCAATGAATCAGACTTACCAGTTTTTCTTAACCTCGGTTATGCAGCTGTCACTTATACTGTAATTGCAAAGACTTCAAACTGAAGAGAAGACAGGGAAGCAACTGCAAAAGTGCTTCTTAACAGGGGAAGAAAAAAGTGTGGTTTTACTTCAATTTAAACTAACCAAATGAGTATGCAAACGCTAGGTCAAGTTAAGGGGAGAGCGTGGACAGTAAGGAAACCTCTCTAATGCCCATAAATTAGCCACAAAACCAGATGGATGACCTATTTGAGGACTCAATCTGCTGATAAATTTTAGGGTTGGTTAGATGGGCAGAGACAAGAAAGGAGGTTAGGAAGTATTCCCATGGGAACTTGCTGACGGGTCAAGCCTCTGAGGACCGGTACAACACAAAGTGGTCCTTATGTTGTTTCTATTTAAGATTACACTAGCTTTTGTCCTGGTTCATCAGTTTCCAAGGGCTGAGATTGCTTATTTTGCCCTGTTCTTGGACCTGTGTTTTGCTCAGCTCAGTATGACTGCAGCTGGGTATCGGGACCAATATTTTTAGGTCACAGCCACCCAGAAAGACGTTTATTTATTTATTATTATTATTATTATTATTATTACAGATTTTTTTTTTTAATTTCAGGTGCTACTAGTTCCTATTAAACTGCAGCTCAGAAGCCTGTGTTTCCCTGCAGCCACTATTGCCCATGGAGAGCATGTAGAGCTCAGAGCAGCAACTAGCAGAGTTTGCTTCCTGTGCATCACCCTAGATAGCTCACCCAAGCTCTTGACTTAAGAATTTGCAAGCTCTTGTTTTAAGAAAGCCCTGTTGTGCAGCATGGCCTGCAAGGCAGTCTTCTTGTGGTAGTAAGAAAAATGTAAGAAAAATGTAAGAAAAACCAAGACCCACAGACAGTTAAATCAGAACAGTCTGAAGAAATTTACATATTTATCAAAGACTGTCATATCCAAATGTGGCAAAATCCTTCATGGGAGAAGCCTAAGACTGTAAGGAAAGGGGTCGTGTGTGAGCAGATAGCTTTTTGTAGGCGGTAGTTTCCCCTCCCTCCCCCATAGGCTGTGGACGGCTGTAGCCTTGAAGCTCTGGGCGGCTAGTTGATCTAGACTCCTCAATTTTCTCTTGGCCATAGTCAATACATAGCCACTGTGGTCACCTCAGTAGGCTCAGAAAATGTACCAGGCACCTCTGGTATGCTTCAGCACAGCCAGATTCATTATTCAGTTAAGCCTGTGGTAGAGATGCACCGAAATACTTCAAGGAGCAAGAGCCATGAGACTTCAAGGCTAAATGATCAAAAGGCAGCTCTAGAGGGCTGGACTCAGAAGGCAGAAGGTGACATGGGTGTAAAAGAATCTTGAAGAATTCCACACAGAGAAAAAGTAGAGATAAGAAATCCTACTGCACATTATCCATTTTTAATGGGGGAATCTTTAGCTGAGGTCTGAGGTATCCTGAAAGGGAGCAGTAAGATAATTATGTTAGGTGACTTTTAGCAGTCATAATCAATAATTCCTTTATATAACACTGTTGTGAAACTCACAGTGCAATATTGAACTACTCCTGCAATCAGGATTAATAAAAAAACCCACTTACAGCGGACCTTCCTGTCTGGAGTGCCTTAATTGTAGTCCATTTAAAAATCTATTTAAAAACCCTAATAGAGTCCTTAGTTCTAATTTAAAGACCTTCTTTGCTGGTCTGGGTACTTCTCACTGCCACATGCCAAAGGCATTTTTCACTTGCCTAGGTGATAATATGCT
The DNA here is from genome assembly GCF_000699145.1 of Aptenodytes forsteri. NCBI lineage: Eukaryota > Metazoa > Chordata > Aves > Sphenisciformes > Spheniscidae > Aptenodytes > Aptenodytes forsteri. The sequence goes on along the minus strand of NW_008795857.1, from coordinate 7,159,002 downwards.
TATCTTGACATAAACGTTCACTCACACAGTGAATTGCTTGGCACTTGGATATTTTTTTTCTACATTACTGTCAAGTCAGCTAGCTTGAAGGGGCAACAGGTTATTTTCAACAGCTGGCATGCTCTGGCAATAAATAAATTGTCCTGCTTTATTTACATATTGTCATTTTGTCATCCTTTTACTGACTTACACATGATGGATTTTATTTAAAGCCTCTAGAGGTATTAATACCAAATAAAAAGAATGTGCTGCTATGAAGATAGAAGAGCTATATTGCAATACCTTGAAACGTGCTTTATTCTATTGAGTCTATATGAATGAGAATTGAATACAGTGAGGGGAGGAAAGAGAGAGAGAGGCATCTCTCTTTCTGTCTGTACGTGTGTGTAAAGCCACAGACACATCTATTGCTCTACATATGAAAATGCCATTGTAACAAAAGTAAGGCTTTGATGTACCATATATTTCTCTTTGAATTAGAAGAAAAACATGACTACTTTTTTGCAATGGGAATATTGCAAAAAAATGAGAAGGAAAGGCCTTGGAAGAGCATGTCTGAGTGGTGGATAAACAAGAAGGAAAAACGGTGGATAGAAGTAAGATGGTCATCCCTAGATGTTAGACATGGTATTTTGTGATGTGTGGTTTTGTCCAGGACACTGGCAATTTGTTGTGGGTAACCATTTCTAAAACATTAACCTCCAGGACCTGAGTTCTGCTCACCTAATCCACAGAAATAATTCTACTCCAAAACAAGATCTCTTGCAGTCTGACTTGGCCCTTGAAAGGCTGAACATATTCTTTTCTGCATTTGAAAGTAAAACTGTAAACATTGCAGTCGCACAGCTGGCAATAAGAACAGTTGCTGTTTGCTTCTTAACACCAGCTATTGCATATGGATTGTTTGCAATTAAAGGCTGCCCAAAAATTTGCAAATACAATTACAAATTCTGGCTTAAAGAAGCAGCCAGTGCATGCCAGGGACTTGCAATGATGCTATTTGATTATAAAGATGCAGTCAGCAAGCGAGCACAGGACTGAGGCATTGTGGTGGGGATGGTGGAGGTGAGCTGGGCAGGCAGCGAGTGGGGAAAGAGGAGCATGGCGCTGCTGTCAGGGAGCTGATTTTAAAAAGCTGTGCAGAACAAAGGTGCACAATGCCATCACTCTTGGGGATGTCCTCCACAGCCCCTGTGAAGGGGACTCACACAGGGAGCCTGTGGACAGGGATATTTTGTTTGCTCTCCACCTCCCTATTAAACCTAATACACAGCAATAAGATGTGGCCTGGATACTGCCCTTTTTTCTCCCTCTTTCCAGAGGACTGCTGGCTGGTTTCCTGCAGCTGCCAACTGTTGCTGAGCTGACTGGCTCAGCTCTGTCTCCTCCTAGTGCACAGGACAGCCTTGAAATCCTCCCACAAAGAGGGTTTTTCAGATGATGTGTGATCATCTCTTTAAAAGACTGAAAGCAGAAAGCTGGAGGTATGAACTGGAGTTGCTGGATCAGGAAGGATAGAATTGGAAAGCAGCCCCAAATCAGCAGCCATGTTCTCTGCTGCAAATATGTGGAGCAGAGGAGTCATTTTCAGCTCCCTGCTCTGGAAGCCAGCTGAATGCCAGTTCAGCGTCTGGCATAATTTAAAGTATCCTGAGGCCCAGGAAGTACAGTGTGTAAGGCTAGGTGCACATACTGCAATACGCACTAGTCGTTGCCAGAATACTACTGCAGCTGTTCCCCCAGCACATACCTTACCCCAGCACTAAAGAGAGGTGCTGTGTAAAAGCCAGGTAGTCTTGCTTTATCCTGCTCATATGCCCTATTGGACTTCCCGGTAGGGATGCACCACACGAGCAGCTCAAAGTGGCTGAGGCTTGAGTGCTCCAAGCTTCTGGCCTTCTGCACCACAGGACAGCTGAGGCAGAGTGAGCACCACATCCAAAGGAAAAGCTGCCAAACATCCACCTGCGCGTCTAGTGAGGAAAAAGAAAAGGAAACTTTTAGAAGGGGAAAACATTTGGTATTCAAAGACCAACAGCCTGCTAAACAAGTAACTCTGCACTTTTCATTTAGCTTAATGACAACTAGGAAAGGCTGGCAAGCTTCTTTCTTCAACTTACTGAAGCATTACACTAGTATGTGGGAGTATTGGCTCTGGCAGGCATTGTGTGCTGTTTCATTTGTGAGTGAAAGAAGCTGTCTGCATTTCGAGGAATCACAGTAAAAACTATACTCAATTTGTGGCAGAATAATAAGGTGATCTATTGTACTGCTTTTGGAAGTGGAAAATGAGCTCTGCTCTAGGTGTATAATTTTCCATCACGGAAGCAACAGAAGTATCAGTAACATACAGATGCTCACATGTGCTGTGCGCCACGCACAGGGTGTTTGCTTCTCATGTGTGAGCACACATATATACCCGTACTGGGAGGGGGAGAATTCAGCTCTGGCGTTGTCGCCTTTAGCTGTGCAGGTCTTCAGCCCCCAGAGCAGAGGTTCCCGTGAAGTGTCAAAGGTCATGGTGAAGAGTTTATTTTGAAAGCTTGAGGAATATTCCACCACCCAAATTTCAGTTATGGGAACCTCAAAAAACTACAATTTTTTTCATGGAAATAAAACAAACAAAAAGGTGTCTGAGTTATCACATTATAAACAGCTGGAAGTTTTAATGTCTGTAATACAGTCCTCCAAGCCTGTGCTCTACATATTTCCCTCTGGAGACTAGGAAGTGTCATTGATCAGGCTGTGGTGCTTACAAAGCAGTCAGTCAACGTTGAGCAGAAAAATGCAGAAATGTTTTTGCTATAACAAGTTATGGGAAGGAATGGGAGAAGATTCTCCTTTAAACAATAAGAAGTGACACAAATTTTGTGTAACAAAGGGAGGAAAATATGTTTCAGAGGTGCAGAAAAAAGGTGTGTACTTGGCAACATTTGAATGTTTTTTTCTTTAAATATATTCATCCACCAAGTTTGACTAATGACTGTGTTTGATCTGTAGAAAGAGGTGCAGGACTGAGCTCAGAACCAGTTGTGTTATTTCTGTGCCTACACAGCGATCATGCGTTTTTGGACAAAGTGATGCTCAGTCTAGAAAATGGCAAGAGGGAGATGAGAAGCAAGTAGTTGTGTTATTTCTGTGCCTACACAGCGATCATGCGTTTTTGGACAAAGTGATGCTCAGTCTAGAAAATGGCAAAAGAGGGAGATGGAGAAGCAAGTGAACAAAGAGCCAATGTAAAAACTATGTGAAAGGAATGTTAATGTCTTCCCTGTGACATAAGGTAATGGCTCTGCCTGATGTAATGGGGTAGAAGCTGTCTTCTTAAATTTAAAGGATCAGAACAGCAAAAGGAAAAAAAAAATATCACAGTATCAATAGCTAGCGTATTTCTCTTCCTAGATTTCTGCAGATACTTAGCAGTATCTTGAAGATTGACTAAAGCTAATCCTGAGACAAAAGGAAATAATTCTGGGCAGTAAGAGAAAATAATACTGTTAAATATTTGATGCACCTATATCAAAGGTGCATAAATTACTGGGAACCAGAACTCTCCAACCCAATATTAAGAAGGCCAAATGAATTAAATTTTCTGATTTGCACCAAACTAGATTTTCATCATAATCTTCCACAGTCACTGCTGACTCAGAAAGGTCAAACTCTTTTAAGTCAGTAGTGCTTTTTCAATGCAAATAAAGCAAAACATACTAGGCTGTGTAAGGAGAAGCATGGCCAGCAGATCAAGAGAAGTTACTGTTTGCCTTTCTCTGGCACTGTTGAAGCTGTACTGGAAGACTGTCCAATTCTGGGCTTCCAGTTAAAAAGGGACATTGAGAAATGAGACAGGGTCCAGACAGGGTGTCCAGAGAGGGACCAGGATATCAGGGACCTCAAGCTCATGACCTGTGAGGAGACAGTAGGGAGCTGGGCTAGCTTAGCATGAAGAAGAGGAAGCTAAGAAGCTATCTGATAGTAGCCTGCACCTGTCTGAATGACAAAGATGACAAAGCCAAACTTTTCTCAGTGGTAGCAGATAACACAAAAACAAGCAACAGCCACAGACTGTGGATTTGGTGCTTCAATGTCTGGGCCATAAGAAAATTTTTTTCATTAGTAGGGGTGGTGGAGGATTTCAAAAGCCAGCTAGATCAAGCCTTGGCTGACCTGATTTAGTGTTGGTGATAGCACTGAGTCTTCTGCAGGTCATATCTGTAATGAATGAGAAATGAAAAAATCCCTCCGACACGGATTCTGCTGCGCCCTGGGAATGCCTGAGGCTGTACTGCCGTTTGTGTCATATACCCTCATGGAGAGGGGAAAGGAGCCACATAGAATTTCCATCATAGGTTCATTATAATACGTAAGCCCATTAAAGCCATGGATTTCTGATTTAAGCTCTCAGATCCAACAAGTACTAAAAAATCCTGTCAGAGGACATATGTTGGCTTTACTTTGCCAACCTTCTTGCTTAGTTCATGTATATAATACATTTACCAAAATACCATTAACGGGCATCTTTTCTTTTAGAGGGCCAAATCTTAATACAAAGCAGTTCCCCTTAATTTCAGCAAAAGTAAGGGAAGCAAGTATCCAGTAAGAAATCCTAAGTGAACTAATCCTGTTTCTGAGGTGCTGATGGTAGAAGATATCTTGCTTGACTCTCACTGACAATAATAAACTTTTAAAAGATTTTTAAATAATTTATTGGATGCAGTTCTATGCTATCATGTTACATGGTGAGAATTGTTTGTAATTGCTTGCAAGCTGATAGAGCTGCTGAATTTGCAATGAGCACCCATTTATAATTTACAACAGTGAAAAAGAAAAAAGACTAACTTTGCATTAGTTTTCCCTATTTCTATTACATAGATTCACTGAGACCTAATTAAAACTCTATTTGATTAGAAAGCAAGAAACTGAACAGGAGTTTGCAAGATTTTGGCTGATATAGTCCAATATTTCTTAAACAGCTACATTAAGGATTTCAATGGGAAATTAATTATGTAGGAAAATTAACTTCCAGAAGTAATTAACATAATCACTTTTTGAAAAATTTAACCAGAGGTCTAATCATTAAATTATTTCATACAACCTACTCAGGGATTGGTAAAGACCAGGGAATTGAATGACTTGAGGGGTGTCCTCCCAGTTCTGCCTTACTGAGAGCTGACATTGAAATCAGTGAAGGATATGAAGGAACACCTTCTGCCTGGTTATTGTAAGTGTTTTGTCTCCTTTCCTCTGCTGACTTAGAGACTCTTGGCAGTTACAGTCCTGTTAAATAGCAGGAGGCTGAAATTGGCCTACAATTAAACTACATAGTAGGCTGTCTTAATGTGGTCGGAGATGGTTATGTGAATCCCAGCTCTATTTACATAAATTTTAACTTGGCTACATTTTTAGGACAAAAAGACATACCTAGTTATCAGAGTTTTAAAAAACAAGGCACACACAGGATCTTGCCCCCATCCTGTACCTTTGCACCTTTGCATTTTCTGATATGAAATGGAGGTCTTCTGTGGGAGAAATTGTAGCAGTGGCAAACTGTTGGATCTATCCCCTCTGCTTCGCTCCTATCACCGTGGGACTAGAGGACTGGGGGAAATAGGTGGTGGTGTCAGGCTTGCAGCAGCTCCTCTGTCATCTCACGTACCTCTAGTATAAAAAGGAACCAGTCAAAACAAAGGAAGGTCACAGACTAGCAGCTTTTTATTTGATAAGTCTCCAGCTCTGGTGGTAGATTTTTAGGGGCTCTCACAGATGTGGGGTTGCTCTATGTAATAATTTTATTTATAAACCATGTCACGCATAGTCACAGTATATCTGTGTTATCTTTCTTGTTTAAATGCACTTACTGAGTTGAACATGGGGAAAAAAACCCACAAGCAGAACAGCAAGGCAATAGCTTCAGGTGAGTCACCTCCCAATAACCATGTTGGGAGAGGTGGAAAGATACTGGATTTGCTAAAAATAAAGAGGCCGCTCAGGAGCTCTGGCTGGTTACAGTGGTTTTCTGGGTAAGGCTGGAAACCTGAAAGTGCGGAGCCTCTGACTGGGTATAGGTAGCTCTGGGATGAGGACATCCAGAGCTGGTTGTGGAGCTGCTAGTGAGCTGCTTGGGGGGGATCAAACAGGCGAGTTGGAGAGGAGAGCCTCAGGCATCTGGCTCCAGTCCTCTTTGAGAGGAGAGCAAACCATGGGAAAGGCGGGCTTCTGTGGAGATGTAGTTCTAGTCACCTCCCCAAAATTGGGAGGAAGGGTCAGATGGCTTTCTGGCCATATCTGGAGCCAAAAGTATATTATGGGGGACAGGGATTATATTATAGGAACAACAATAAATGACTCACAAACTTGAACATCCACCTTCGGTGTGACTCTCTAGATCTAAAACCTTGTTATCGAGGTAGAAAAGCCCGAATACACAGGTTTCCTATTTTGTGTATTTTGTTAGCAAGAATCAAATGAGCAAATAACAAATTAAATATACAAAACAAGATAAAATTAAGTGGATTAATATCATAACACCAAAAGAAGCTAATTAGCAAACTGCTTAAGCTGACCTGATTAAACTAACCCTTTTTAATATGTTCCATACTATAAGCTGGAAAAGCAGAGGTCATGTTTACTTATCAGTCCATCAGATCCAGCATTAACTTAACTTGCTCACAGTGATGGTATCAGAATGTTTGTATTCTGGCAGGTACTGTGTGTATATATAGGTGTATATATGTACAGTCTAATCCCTTGTGAAGTGGAGTCAAAATTACAGCGTTGTTGGTGTATAATGCAGAGTGCTCATCCTCTAAGCGGTCAAAGAAAAGTCAGTGTTTCGTGACTGAACACAACATAAGGATACATAAAATATTCTGATGCAGCTCAAGGTGGCAAAGGTTCCCATATCTAACTGGCAAAGAAGAATATACACGCAAATAGCAATTTCACAACTGCAGCACTGTCTGTGGCCTGTAAGATTTGTCCACTTGTGAGTTTTTAGGCAATGAAATTTTGATAGGGAGGGTCACCCAAGGAGCCCTGATGAATTCCCAGTATTGTCCTAGAATTTAGGATTACTGAGTTTTTCAAATAACACTGTGGCATACTGAATGTGAAAGGCTGTTGGCTGCTTCACTTATGGGCATATAGTGTCTTGCCCAGTGCAGAGTCTTTAGTCATGTAAGTCATTACAAGGAGTTGGCAAAACCATTCACTTGAAACCGGCTTGGGAGTACAAGATGGGCCTTTGATTAAGCACATATTTTCAATAATGTATAGAGAAAACTAAGGAATTACAAGGGTCAAAAGTAGAACACCCAGATATTGTTAGCCAGTGGAAATATTTGGATTTTCTAGTGCCACTGAACTGTGTGTTTTTGTTGGTGGGTTTCTTGCTCTTATTCTCTTCAGTGGGCATGGTCCAGAGCTGCTCCTGCAGGCAGGAGATGCTGCCTGCTCCGTGACCAAGGGAATGCCAAGATGTACTGTCTCTCTTCACTAAAATGGAGGGCGTAATGCCGCTGGCAGAAGTATGCAATCTAAGTGACAGTACAGAATGAATGTGAGATATATCTAGCTGCAACTCCCATCACTCAGCGTGCCAACAGGTCTAATCTGAAATATTTTGAGGGGGGAAAAAAGGTATTTTAAAAGTAGATATTTTTCATGGAATATTTCAGTTATCTGAACCCCAAATTTCTGTTGATAACTACCTGACTTTAATTGGGGTAAAGCTTCCTTGAGGGAAAAGTCTAGAAAGACGCTACTTCAGGGTGCCTACGATACAGTCACAGGTGTGATGTAAGGTAACCTGTGCTGGCTGGAATACCGTAGGAGCCCATTGCTATGCTATGCTGCAGTCACCTCTGTGGTTGCGGTGTATACATATGCTAAACCTATTATTATGCAAAAATCTACATAAACCTACATAGTTTTTAGAGATTTATTTTGATCTATACAATTTCCATTAGATGGCCATTCAGTGTTTTAGGTGCCTATTATGCAAATTACTATTCATAATATAAATTACCAGATAATATAATGGGTTTCTTACTCTGTTTCAATGAATGGATAATTATCCAGGAGCAGGGCAAGAAATTCAAAGCCATTGAAAGAACAGGTCAAATGAAATCTATAACAACCAGATGCAGTAACTTTCCTCCAGGCGCTTCTCCAGTGGGATTGTTCTAGCTCTGTATATTTCTGCACATGATGGGGAATGTGTCTCTTAAATCTAGTTAGATGAAGCTAGCAATGTTTGTCTCTATTTTAGTTTACATTTGGTAGGAGGCTGATTGCTCTCTGCTATTGGATCTTGGTACATAAGGACATCTTTCTATTTTAATTATCTTTTTCTTCTGCACCCATTCTGATAATTATTGTGCCATTATGTATTATTAGCTACAGTTATTTTCCATCCTCCTTTTTGGATGGTCTTTGGCCTTTAGCAATACAAGCTGCATAGGTTTTCCCAAGTTATTATTACTTTACGGAGTATTCAGAGAAGGACTGGGCAGGCAGTAATTAAATAGTCACAACGAAGATTTTCAGGGATGAAAGCTGTTAATTCAGTCCCTCATGGAAAATTCTTGCCAGAACAGGAATTTGTTCAGTACGTAGAGTATTGCTGCATATTCCTAAATGTGCAGTAGATCTCTGGGGTCACTAGTTAATTGTTTGAACTCAACTTTCATATATATTACATAAATCTAAATGGAATGATCTTGGAAAATTCCTGCCAGAACAGGAATTTGTTCAGTACGTAGAGTATTGCTGCATATTCCTAAAATGTGCAGTAGATCTCTGGGGTCACTAGTTAATTGTTTGAACTGTCAACTTTCATATATTACATAAATCTAAATGGAATGACAAAGAAATATAGAAGAAAGACAGAGCCACCATGTTTTTTTCATTAAAAAGTAATAGTGGACTCATAAAACCCCAAGCACTGTCTTTATGGTGATAAGCTAGAATTCCATTGGTGGTAGGCTCAAGTAAGCGCTAGTTTTTCAGAGTTGTCCTTTTATCAAGTCCTGTTAAACATTTCTCTTAAATCATGACTCCATACATCTGCATAAACAGTAGTGTTCACCTTTGCCTTGTGGTTGGAGATGGTAGAACACAAGATTGCGCCAGAGTATTGCTTCCAGTCAAGACATTAAACAGAACTGATGCCTTTCCTGCAGTATTTGTGGTATTAGCTATACTTAGAAAGGGAAGAAGTGCAAATGTAGAGTAAATCTATCTGCTGCAGTTGGTACATTTCCAGTTTCTCATGGGGCTCACTGTGCCTCTGGGAAATGTCACTAATTTTTGAAATTTGATGTAATTTTGTTATTGCTCTCTAGTTCCGAGACCATAATGTTAAAATAACAATAGTAATTGTGTAACAAAAGCTTATTTATTTCCCCTCAGGACCTCTGATCATGTCCTGCAAAATCTGAGTCTTTTGTACGGACTCTATTTCTGGAGACAATTTTATCAAGTCAGGTACTTTGAATGATCACAACTGCTACCCCCCTCTGAAAGATGGGTATTACCTTTGCCTTTGTCTTTTGCTTATAGCCCAACCTTGCTGACTTATCAAGACTGAAATTTACTCCACCCCCTTGTCCTGGTTTCGGCTGGGATAGAGTTAATTTTCTTCCTAGTAGCTGGCACAGTGCTGTGGTTTGGATTTAGTATGAGAATAATGTTGATAACACACCGATGTTTTAGTTGTTGCTAAGTGGTTTTTATACTAAGTCAAGGACTTTCCAGCTTCCCATACTCTGCCAGCGAGGATGAGCACAAGGAGCTGGGAGGGGGCACAGCCAGGACAGCTGATCCAAACTGACCAAAGGGATATTCCATACCATGTGACATCATGCTCAGTATATGAGTTGGGGGGCAGTGATCACTGCTCAGGGACTGACTGGGCAGTGAGCAGTTGCATTACCTCTTGGGTTTTTTTTCCTTCTTGGGTTTTGTTCCTCTCTCTCTCTGTTGTTGTTTTACTTTCCATTACAATTTATTATTGTTGTTGTTGTTATTATTATTGTTGTTATTTTATTATTTTAAATATTAAACTGTTCTTATCTCAACCCATGAGTTTTCTTACTTTTGCTCTTCCAATTCTCTCCCCCATCCCACTGGGGGCGGGGGGAGGGCGAGCAAGCGGCTGTGTGGTGCTTAGTTGCCAACTGGGGTTAAACCACGACACCCCTACTTTCTTAGGTAGGTATCACACAACTCCCCAAAACTTCTGTCTCTATGAGCATCTCCTCTGTCAGGTTTTGTAAGGGCATTAGAAAATAATTTGCAGCTATCAGCCTTGGTCTTGTTTGAAAGGAATTAGTTCCTCATTGGATGAAGACTTTCACACTCCTATTTGTGTGCAGAGACTAGAGAAAGTATGTACATTTTACCTTTGAAGTTAGGACTCTTGTTAATTTATATTTTTCCTGCAGGGGTTGACATGATTAGCCAAAAATCTTTGCTGCAGTTCATTACAGAATCAAACAGCTTCTGAATCACCAGGGAAGTCTCTATGAGGCTTAGGATCTGGGTAAGACATGTGAGCATTTAAATGAGTATCTCTGATTTTACATGCAGAAAAAAACTTAGCTGGGATTTGACCCGATGAAACAAGTCCCTTTGATAAAAGAAAGGCAGTTACTCTTGTTATTTCTTCAACTTCTCCTTATCAAAGATTTTATTTGTTTTTTTTTTGCTAAAGAAACAGACTGTGTTTCAAGATCAAAATATTCATTGTTTTCTCACTGCACTGAAAATAGCTTAGCTGTGATAATTAAACGTTAAAATCTCCCTAAATTTGCAGAAAAAAATTATTTCTTTCTATCTAGACAAGTTCTGAGTTAAGATTTAAGAGAAAAATATTTTATTTATTGTGATAATGTACAGTTTGATGTTATTGTAGAGTAAATGGTAAAACAGGTACATTTAAGTGAGAGCTCTCTTTACATAGGATATTCTTCAAACAAAACTAAAAAACCTCAAAAAGATATTGCTCTGGGGAAAATATGGTAGAAACATTTGTACAGTGGTTACAATGAGCACACTTGTACCATGTCTAAACTTCCGTTAGAAATCTGAAATCCAGTAAGTTTACGGTACCTTAGCCTGGAAATGCAGTGAAAGATAGTGCAAAAGAGATTGTGTAAAAACTGGATTGTATCACCTTAAGTTTTATTTCAAAGTCTCTTAAAAAACAATAAAAATTTCTACTCTTTTCATGTTAACTCCCAAAAAAAGGAATATCGGGAACAGAGCTGGATTACTCGCAAGCTGTATGCGTGGGCAGGTGTAAAGTAGCTTCAGCTCCACTTGCTCTTGAATGTGAATGTCACTCCTACTGTGAAAGATGTCAAAAAAAAAGACACTCCCTGTACCTCAGCTGCTGTGTGGATTGCCCTTTCTGATGTAGGAAGTCTGTTAAAATTAAAGCAGATAGTAAACTTTGCACTGAAAGTAGCCAATCTGAAATGTTGAATCCTCAAAACTGAAATGATCCACAAGGAAATGACATTTTAGACACTACGTAGGAAGCAATAATTTAAAAATGTAATAAATTTAAATATTATATAATAGTGTATTGTATTATAATTCACCGGTCATCAGTTACCAAGTGTATTTGTTGGCAGAATAATTAAAATGTTAATTACCAAAGCAATTTTTGTTTCTCAGCCAGTTGTCAGCTAGAATGCCAACTCCTAAACCAGTAACAAATATCAGCCTTCACATAGGCTTTGTTATTACTAAATGGACTGGTTGGAAAATAAAATAAAAACCATGAAAATTGAAATATTTTTTTTCCATAGGAAAATCCAAACCCAATATATTTTTTGTACAAAAATCTAAGAAAAATATTTCTTGTTATCCAAAAATGACTGAATTACTGAATTTCTGTTTGTCATTTTGAAGTTTTGATCTCATTCTAAAATTGAACACATCGTTTTATCAGTATCTGTCCCCAAAATGTGTTTACTCAGCATATGAGGGTATGCAAACAGAGCAAATTGTCTACATTTTTATCTTTGGGGGGCATCAGGAATCACATACCTGGCAGAGGCCTCGTAAGAGATTTGGTGGCAGTGCCAACTCCAGCGCCCTGTCCCCTGACCAGTGTCACACAAGGACCCACATCTCCCTGATCCTCCCGGTTCCAGTCCTGGCAAAATCCTCCAGTGCTGTCCAGAGAACCGCACCTCCTGCTCCCAGTTTGCACCCCCTCATCTCCTTCTCTCCTTGAGCTCCTCATCTTATCCATGGAAGACGTTGCTTTCTCTACCCCCTCTTGCCATGTTGGCTTACTGATCCCAAACATTCTACCTTTATGCCCTTTGTTACCCTGTTCTTCAGGTCTAGCTCAAATTCCTTTAAAGTTCTTGCCACTCCCCAACCTTCATCTTTTCAACCCATTGCAGACCTTCTTGGCTCTGAGCTTCCTCACTACCCACAACCTCTAGGTCATCTCTAGCTTTCTCAGTCATGTTAGACACCGAGTTGCTGCTTCTGTGCCTATGGTTTGGGTGGTGGAGCAGTTGGTTGGAAGAGCTGGGTTGGAAGAGCTGGGAGGTGCAAGCTTAGGGGTGGAAGAGGAATCTGGGCACCTGGAATGAGCTCCTGGGGCAGCAAAGGGTTGTAGGATCTATAGGTTTTGATGTGTAAAGGATTGCCTGTAGAAATTGTTGCTGTTGTCTCCCATCTGACTTCCCTCAGATCTGTTGTCCACCATTGTCCAAGATGCTGTCCCTTTCCACCTGGTCAATGGAAGTGACTAAAGTGACCTCCCACCTCCCTCTTTCTGCCTTGTTAACAGCTCAAGGTCCAATTCTCTCCTGCAGAGAGCTCCTGGGGCAGCAAAGGGTTGTAGGATCTATAGGTTTTGATGTGTAAAGGATTGCCTGTAGAAATTGTTGCTGTTGTCTCCCATCTGACTTCCCTCAGATCTGTTGTCCACCATTGTCCAAGATGCTGTCCCTTTCCACCTGGTCAATGGAAGTGACTAAAGTGACCTCCCACCTCCCTCTTTCTGCCTTGTTAACAGCTCAAGGTCCAATTCTCTCTCCTGCAGAGGTTTCAACGGCCTGTGTGCAGGCTGTACTTATTAAAAGGCCACTCAGGATATTGAAAGCTAAAGAATGTCATGCCAGGAATGGTAGCCACAATTCCACGTATTGAGAAACACAGACCCATTCATCTTGCAAGCATCAACAATCCCATCAACATCTGTAAAACAAGCAACAAGGGATGAGCTTGAGCTGACAGAATGTCACCAGGGGTGAAGGCACCTCCCTCATCCTGCACACTTCGGCCCAGCCCCTCCTTGCTCTAATCTGGGGCAGAGGACAGAGAAAGAGAAATCAAAAGTCTGTCTCTGAGTGGAAAGACAGCAATGCAGCATATGTGGAGCACAGAGGGCAGTTTCTGCAATATCTTCCTTTACAAGCATACTCAGACTATGTATATATTTCTCCAAATGTATTTCAGACTGCTCCAAATGTTAGGATTTAGAGCCTTTGAACAAGATTTTGCACCCATAATCTTGAAACAATGCTTTTGTAACTACACTGGAGAAAAAAGAAAGTTAAGGCTTAAATGAATAAATACTCATTTGGAAACTAAAAAAAATGGCTCTGATCTGAAGTACTGTACCTATTTTAGAACTTAGACATCAAAATGTGGCTGTATTACTGGGTCCATTATTAAAAATCACATTTCTTGGCCTTTGTCTCCACTTCTGTACACTCCACTCTGCCATCTGAGAGAGTCCATGTGCACACAGTCATGTTTTTAGCAGCATCTCTGTTCTAAAAGGGTGATTTCCATGTGCAGGGTATTACAAGAGACAACTATGTGCTTGCTTTTCATTTAAAACAAATTGGAGGAAGCTGCCTGATTTCCATTTGTGCCATTAGAAACCTTCCCCTCCTGCTTCTTTGAGGATATGTTCCCCTTCACGCCTCCTCCCCTCACTTACAGTAGTGATGAATGCCTGGAAACATGCCATTTTGCCTTACTCAAGAGCAGGAGAGGGGCCATGCTGTGCTTATGGTCCTTCATTCTACGGGGCCTTTGGTGGAGCACAGCCCCCCATTCCTGTTTAGGGTTGTAGGATAAGAGCACTAAATGCCACTGGGAAAAGGACAAGAGCGGTTCTTAAGGGAGTCAGCCTGGCTTTGGGGAATTTGGTTCTGGGAATCTTTGCAAATGGACACCAGAGATGATAAAAATTACTATCGTTATTACCACAGTTTTATTGTTATCAGTTCTTGCTGTTGCTGTGACACTTCATAGCCTCAGTCACGAATGAGGACTTCACTGTGTAAGAAAAGGATGGTCTGTTCCCCTGTAATTGGCAATCTAAGTTGGTATTTGGTTGCCTCCTTTGCCCCATATTAAAACCTTTGTTTTAAAGTTTGAACAAAAGCCTTGAGCACCATTGGTACTGCTTTTTGAAAAGCAGTTTTCAAATTAAAAAAAATAAGGTGGGACTTTTCCATGTACCATATTTTACTGAAGATTCAACTTTAGATTGAGTTAAAGCCACGAAGATAGCTCCCTGGAGAACATCAGCTGTGGTTTGACAATATGTTGTCTCTGGCAGCAATATCAGCTTTAAGGTTTTCCAGACTTATTATGTTCCTATGTTCCGCTTCTCCACCCCTCCTCTGCCTCCTGGCTCGTCGTACAGTATATACTAACACAGCTGTTTTGTAGGGATGGTCTACATCCTTGGAGGGCTTTTTAAGTTAGATCATGTATCTATTCTGATTTAGAGCACAGACCCCAACTGCATTTTGCTTATGTGAAGGATTTGGGAATTGCTGTGGTAAAAAGTGGGGATAAGTGGCAGGAATTATAGTATCATAAAAAAAATCAGGTTGGGAGGGATCTCTGAAGGACCAACCTCTGGCTTAAGACTGGGCTACCATCAAAGATACAGCAGGTTGCTCCTGGCTTTATCCAATCAGATTTTAAACATCTTTAAGTATACAAAGTCTGTAACCTCAGCTCTACAATCCTTATGCCAATAGTTCTGCAGAGGACAATACAGAGGTTGCATGCCAGCTGTGTTATATTTTGATAGCTGAACAGGTCTTTGGGCTATCACCCTTTCTGTTCCACTTTAGCTGTGGAAATGTTAGTTTATGTCTCAGAGGAATAATAGCAGCTCTGTAAGGTAGTTGCACTTTGGCTAATGAGCCTTGTCTCATAATGTGGCTGATATCTCAGGAGACATACACTGATGGGTCTGCATTACTTCCAGCCTGAGACCAGCCCAGGTAACTGTTCTGTATCTATAGTGAGATAGTGCACTGTATAGATTTCCCTGATCCCTCTTGGGCAATGTGGAGAGGATATAAAGGAGGGGATTTGGGTATATGAGCCAGACTTCTCTGTTCATATGTCAGTGCTTAGATCTAGCTCCTAACCTGTTGTCCAAAATAAAGAGAGCTGCAAAATCAACTAAAGCTACTGCAGTGCTTGTATCAGTCCATTTGATTGTGTATTAATTCTTTTTTTAACCACATGGAAACAGCTGGGTACATGATGCATGACAAAGCAAGTGAAGGGTTTCTGTTTGTGCAACAGGGCTGCTAAATATTTACATTTTGTTCAAGCTACTGGAAGCAGCTGAGAGGTAAGTATGCCAGGCAAACCAGACCTGACTGCAAAACAATGATTCATTCAGTCAATTTGTCACTTAGCTGAAGTCTGCATTCAATTTAAAAAAAGGAAAGAAGAAACAATGAACTCAGTCCATTAGCTTCTACCCATTCAGTGTTGAAGTTATCCTGCTTCAGGTGAAGAAAAAGAAAAAAAAGAATGGAACAGTATTTATAAGATCTTTAATTAAATAGCAAGTTAAATATAGGCACAAACTGCTGAAGAACTTTTTGCAGCCTTCTTTTCTGAAATCCATGAACACACTCCTAGCTAAATTGATGTACAATCTTGCTTTTATCTATTGCTTACAAAGTGAGCTGAGAGTAACAGCTCTGCTCTCTGGTGCAAACTGGGAATGGAGCAATGTCGATTCGTACTAGATTTACAAAGGCATTTGGGATGCTGAAAGGTGGATCTAGGTTGACTTCAGCAGGAGCTGACTATCCTGACTTCTCTGTCTTGTTAGGCACTAATGTACCTGTGTGTGCCTGATCCTCGCTCCTTAGAAACAGACCCTCTGGGGCCTGTGGTTTTTCTCGGGAAATCTGCCTGTCCCCAGGGACTCTGATGGGGAGCTGCCGTGCCGCCCATGGACTGGACCAGCTGGCAGAAGACCAAAAGCAGCTAATGACAGTGCAGCAGCTCGCACCTGAACTAGAAGGTACTGTCATGAACGTTTCTGCCTCAGTCACTCTGCCCGACTCACTGATGGCAACATACTGTTGCTTGTTATAGTCTGGTAAAATGCTATTGTTGGTCAAATTTCTCTCCCTTTCAGGATATAAATATTTCTCTCCTTCAATTCACTGACAGAGCAAATAAGATCTAAAGGCAATTGACATTTTAGTGCAGATCTCTTTCTAATTAGAAGAATTCCACCTGTATCTTTTGAATTTGTATTTATGCAGTCTTTCCAGGATTAGACAGTGCACAGCATGGCGCTCCGGTCACACCATAGCGCAAGTCCTTTGGGGCACTGGTGTTAGCATTGCTGAGGCTTACCTCCACAGATAGAGGGTGGCTGCTTGTAAGGTGAGCAAGACCCAGTCCACTTCACCTCTCCTGTGGTGTATTTGTCCAGTCAAATACCGACTTGGACTACAGACACACCAGCTGCAAAAACTTGTCTCAGTTTTAATAGCACTACACATTAATGCTGACTGCTTAGCATCAACACCCTTTTTTCCCCCCTTATATTGTTGCTATTCCTAAACAGTGTATTGTATACTAGATTTTAAGATAAGAATAATAGTCTGGAAATAGATATTTAGGCAGTTTGGGGCTAATCTAACAGCTCAAATAAAACTGCCCCATCTTATTGACATAGGGGACGTGAAAAAGAACACAAAACAAAATACAGGGGAAAAAAAGACATTTTAAAAAGTTAACAAAAACCCCAGACTATCTAACTGAAATCAAGACAAATACATCCAGAATGGCTCCTAAAAACAGCAAGATGGACTGCACATAAATATAAATCAAGCAAAATAGGGAGATAGAGGTAGAAAAAATAAAGGAACAGATCAATTCAGAGCCAGAGATACCAGACAAAAACAACAAGCAGAAAAGATGGTGGCAGAAACATCATAAATGGCTTTGAGAAAAATAATTTCTCCATTTAGTAGACTATCTATGCAATTTCCTCAAGGTGAGAGGACTACAGTAGTATTTTTCAAGATCTAAATTCCACAGACTAGATTTGAAATTCTGGAAACACTAAACAGCAATTATCTGTGAAATGAAGAGCAAGGACATTTATCAAAGCAGCTTTGTGCTTTTGGTTCATACAATGACAAGTCCTTTGTGAATTATGGTGGAGTGCATTACATTAAACTTATGTATTTGTCTTGGAAGGAAAACAAAGTGTGCAAGCCCAGTTTCAGTGCATCTGGTGAAACCATGCACACACTACGATGGGGTGGGTGCCCCTGCACGATGCGCATCAGGTATCCTAGCGGTGTATAGGCAAGGTAGTACAAGAATTCATTGTTCATATTTTCGCTTTAAGCTGTCAAGGATGGCGCTGACTTAGCTGACAAGGCATACCTGCAACTGTTTGTAAAGTGCAAAGAAATTGCTCTACCTGTAAACTCTTGTTCAGCTTTCCTGAAATCAGTTTGCCCAGCCGCATGCACAGTTTACCTCCGTCATTACTGCTATTGCAGTTTTGCCTTTCACCCTAATTCTTTCCCTTTTCTGTATGATTTGCTATGACATGCAACTTAAGCAGGCAGTCAACGTCTGTAAGCTAAGCTGAAAGAAATGTCTTTCCTCTTCCATCTCATACTACTGATTTTGAGATGTTTTAAGCACCAAATAAAGTCAATACTACTCTCCTCCACTTTTATTTGTACGGTTGACAATAATTAATAAGTTTCCATTGAAAAGAAACTATTAAAGATACTAGACTGAAGAAGAAAGAATGAAAACACAGTATGAGCTCACCCTGACATAATATCAGTAGCTAGGTGCTTGTTCAATCACCACATCAACCAAAGGATCACATGGCTTAGAGGAAGAACAGACCTTTGTGAAATATTAATTGCAATAGAAGAACTTCAGTCCTATTCTGCTTTCCAGAATACAGTTATTCTTTTAAGTAAAGTTAGATTAATCTTCAGCAGCTGTAAGTTGTTCCTTGGATTTATTTCTTTTTATTGTCTGAATTCTTGCTGTCACAGAAGAGACAAAAGAAGGCTATTTTAGAATTTATTTAATTTTTCCTCATTAAAACCTACTTAGCATCCATGATCAGAGGAGGAAAGAGTATTCCATAGGTGTGTAATCCAGATACAGTTTTTAGTCTGAAAATGGTGTTTACTGACTCTTTATATATTGATGTTTCAAGTCTAAATCTAAATCTAATCTAGAGCTGTTTTTTTGTATAAAAAAGAGCAAACCTTTTTGGAAGTTTTGCAAGGGATATATGGAGTTGAATATAAACAACATTGTTTAGGACTTTCATTGTGAGGATTTATGAGGCTGAATTGAAAATTAGATTATTACTCATTATTTTCCTGTTAACAATGCTCTAAATATTCACTTAGAAAAGAAAAATCAAAATACTAGAAAAACACCTTATGATATAAGTAACTATATGTCATAAATATCATATAGGGACTGGCCAAGGCCTATTTGCCATCCAGAACAGGATTATTACTTGACAGATTTTTCAGCCATACCTTACAAATCATGGATGTCTGCAGAAGGTTAGGATCACTTCACAGTAGTTCGCTAACCAATATCAAGATTAAATTCATCAGGAGTAGTATTCATATGGAATAGCTTGATCAGTGCTTTTCTGCTTACAGTTATCAAGTAAATCAAAGTCCTTCCAATTCCTTTTCACAGTCATGGAGAAAGAGGATGTTTAAATGCCTGCATCTTGTTGAGTCACTGATGAAAACTGGTTTGGTTTTACCATTGCCTATAGGGAAGACTATTAATGACTTTCTGAAGAGCAGTGTTAAGTCCTTCTTTCTCTCCCCCCCCGCCCCTCCCTCTTTTTGGTTAATCCTTAAAACAATATAATCCTTCTTTTCTGCCAGTGCCTCTACATTTCTTGATCATCTGCACAGGGTTTACCCTCATAGCCTCAATACTAGCTACAGACTTCTCTAGCAAAATCAGCTA
The DNA here is from genome assembly GCF_000699145.1 of Aptenodytes forsteri. Taxonomy (NCBI): domain Eukaryota; kingdom Metazoa; phylum Chordata; class Aves; order Sphenisciformes; family Spheniscidae; genus Aptenodytes; species Aptenodytes forsteri. The sequence continues at coordinate 7,139,703 of NW_008795857.1, read as the reverse complement.
GACTGTTTGGTACTTTCACAGGGCTATCAAGGTCTTATAACCTTATGCTGCCACAATGCATATTCAAGAAATAAGATCAGTTCTGAAATTCAAACCACCTTGCACATATTAATAAAATTCTTTCCTGAGTTCCAAATGAATTTACTTCCTTTGCATTTTAAAAAATTATGCAATAAACATTTGCTCAACCATAAAAAGGTGGAATGAATGCAGTTAAGCCATTTAAATATCAATCATTTAGACAAACAAAACACACAAGTGCCCAAGTGTTCAGCCAGTCAATTTTATAAACACACAGGAAAGAATAAACCAAGAGTATTTTAATGGAGAAGCAAGCTAATTTGCAGTCTGCTACAACACACCGCTAAGCTTCTTGGGTATACTCTGATTAGACATGGATTGCAGTAAAATAGCTACCAAGAAGCCACAAACTCTGATGGTATTAGCAAGAAGTCTAACTTTCCCACAGCCACATATAGGAGGAACAATGGTCGTGAAGGGGGAGTGGTGTTAATACTGAAGCTTAATGGGGCAAGACTTGCTGTTCATCAGAGAAGCTGGATTTTGGATCAGCTCCAAGCCTATAAAAATCTGCCCAGGAAAATATGAAACCTGATATAGAAGATGTCTCCTTATTTAAAAAATGTAGTGCAACCACTGCAAAGTTGTTTGGGCATTTTAATATCAAGGAACAACAGTAAAGAAACCAGAAAATTTGTTTCTTCAGAACCCCCTTGATGCCATCTGCAGCTAATGTACCAAATGCCATTTCTGAATGCTTTGCAGTCACAAGGTGACAAAGTAGCTATCAATGAGATAAGGATTGCCCTGCTTAGAACTGCTCTTGCAGTTATAATAGGGAAGGGACAAATTACAGACTTCGATGATGTTTCTGGACGAAAGTTTTGAGACAGTTACAGCTGGGATTAGCACTTTGGATAAGAGAGTGACAGGAGATGAAAGAAGACCAGCGGCCTGCAAGAAAGATCACAAGATGTAAAACAAAAGACTCTAAAGTATTCTGCTCATACAAATGCAAATGATCATGGAATAATGAACTGAGCACCTGCAGGACAAAATTAAAGCAGGAAAAAAAATTGTAAACTGTGTAAGCTGTGTGGTGTGGTTGACACGCTGGAGGGAAGGGATGCCATCCAGAGGGACCTTGACAGCCTTGAAAGGTGGGCCTGTGAGAGCCTCATGAAGTTTAACAAGGCCAAGTGCAAGGCCCTGCACATGGGTCGGGGCAATCCCAAGCACAAATACAGGCTGGGCGGAGAATGGATTGAGAGCAGCCCTGAGGAGAAGGACTTGGGGGTATTGGTTGATGAGAAGCTCAACATGACACAGCAATGTGCACTCACAGCCCAGAAACCCAACCATATCCTGGGCTGCAGCAAAAGAAGTGTGACCAGCAGGTCGAATGATCAGGGGGCTGGAACACCTCTCCTGTGAAGAAAGGCTGAGAGAGTTGGGCTTGCTCAGCCTGGAGAAGAGAAGGCTCCAGGGACACCTTATAGCAGCCTTCCAGGACCTGGAGGGGCCCTACAAAAGCTGGAGAGGGACTTTTTACAAGGGCATGTAGTGATAGGACAAGGGATGATGGCTTTAAACTGAAAGAGGGTAGATTAGGTATAAGGAAGAAATCCTTCACTATGAGGGTGGTGAGACATGGGAACAGGTTGCCCAGACAAGTTGTGGATGCCCCATCCCTGGAAGTGTTCAAGGTCAGGCTGGATGGGGCTTTGAGCAACCTGGTCTAGTGGAGGTGTCCTTGCCCATGGCAGGGGGGTTGGAACTAGGTGATCTTTAAGGTCCCCTCCAACCCAAATCATTCTATGATTCTATGATAAATTAGCTGGTTAAAAATGACCTGAGTTTTTGCTGTGGTCTGTGAATGAAACCTTTTGTTTTCAAACACTATGAAAAGCAAAAAGCAAAAACAAAGCCCAGGAATGGAGATGCATTTTTTTCTCCAAGGATCTTGAACTTATTCTGAGCAAAACCCACATAGTATAAGATTTGGGAATATGTCAAATATGCCTAATTTCCAGAAAGACTCCAGAGGCAGGAATTGGCTAAAATGAATGTTAAGGAATGTGCTTCTGAAATAGCTGGGGAGTGTTTGGAAAGATAGATGCAAGTTCTTGGCAGTGGAGAGTTCTGTCTGATAGAGTCTAGTTGTTCATGACAGCAGCCTCGATGTCTGCATCAACATCTTGGGGAGAATCCAACTACCTCTTCCTCGCAATTATTTTCTCTCGGTATGAAGCTGACTTAAGTCATAAGCCAGTGTGTTGATTCTGAAGCTGTGGGAGGTTTCCATATGGGCAGGATTGGTCTGTCAGTGACTTTAAGACAAATATTGTTGGTGCTTGGTAACAGATCACAGTGCTTAATGCTATTGGTAATATGCTCAAATGAGCGTTCCTTTTAATGAGGTGCAGTCTATCGTCAAATAAGAATGTTAACTTGGAGATTTACCTGGAATCTGTGGCTAGCACACTTTTGAAGTGTTTCCTAATAAAAGGATCATTTTTTCCATCCAGTAATACACTGAGTTTTCATGAGGAAAATCAGATTTTGTAGATGTGCTCTGGATGGAAAAGTGGAAGCTTCAGAGCCATAATCTGCCTGTGCTTCCAAGGGAGACCCTTTGCTTTAAAGACGTCAATGGTCAAGAAGGAATTTATAGAAAGAGAGAAACTTGGGGACCAGCTGCTTTCCCAGAAAGCTCTATACTTTTCCCACATTAGGTATTCTTGAAGGAAGAAATACTGCCCAAGCCACTCCAAGCATGTGAGCCAAAACCCACTACAGGGAATTGGAAGATTATCAGGTTACAAATTACTAGCAGTGCATTGTCATCCCAACTGTTTGTTTGTATGTTCACCAAAGTCATGACCATTGCTAGTACCAACACAGCTTGCTAAGAGTTAGCTATCTGGGAATAGAAAGTTAGTATTGCTGTGGAGGTTTTGGGAATACGTGAGTTTGTGAGAAGGCTTGCTGTATTTTTTTCAGATCCACAGGAATGCAGGAGAAAGCTGACGCTGAAAAATATAACCTAATTCTCCCGGTTCCATAGAAGACCTTGAAAATATGAACATGCTACATTAAAAATGTAATGGCAAAGAAAAAGACCTTTCCCCCAATAGTATTTTTTCTAATCTCATCACTTGGTGGATGGGAGAGGTAGAAATAGGCCATGATTTTTTGATATTTAGATTTGACAGTATTGTTAAAGGCAAGATGCACAATACCTCTGTTAAGCAGAGAAATATATTTCCACTGGTGAAAATCTCAGGCCTTGAGACCAGATCATTTATGATAGTCTCAAGGTGAGTCTGTAGCAGGAGTCTGGAGAAATGTCAGGGGTTTTGAATTGTAGCCCCATGCCTTAACCACAAAACTGTCCTTAAAATGTATGGTCCCAGGGCATCTAATCCCCCAGAATCGCTGCTGTTTGATCTGCTAAACTGGGCATATGAAGATATTCAAAACTTTATTAATGTTAACAGAATGCTTTCAAAGGAAGGCTGTGACCTTCCAGTTTAATTATAGTTGCAAATCTCTATCTCTTCTCCAGACTATTGCATTTAATTAGGTCAGTGTGTATTCAAACATAGCTTGTTGCTCAATATTCTGTATGCAGCTCTTGGAAACCCCATTCGTAATTGTTGCTGTGCTTACTTAGGTACGTCACAGCTACACAGATATATTGGCCTTGAAGAAGATAAACTGGTTAATGGTAAAATAGTAAATAATCAGAACTGACGGACAGGCTGGGCCTGAGTTGAATAAACAAGCAATCCTTTGAGTCAAGACTTGGCAAAAGAAGGCTTTTGATCATTTCTACTAAAATTGTGGACTTCTGCTTGATTTACAAATGGCCATAAATTCCAGATATTGCAAGAATAAAGAATAATCACTGGCGCTTACTCAAGGACCATCTTAAAAAAAATATTGATTAAATTACTGATTCCTTGTTGACCTGCCAACAATATCTTTTCAGGCTAGCTCTGCCCAGACAAAAAAAAGGTAGTTTGCCTAATGTTGAGAAGACCATAGACCTCAGACATTAAGCCATAGGCTAGACTTCAGTCCATTCACTATAGTCCCCAGCTGCTGCATTTGATAGTGTTGCCTACAGAATAGGAACAACCTGTTCTGCCAGTTTCCTAAGTGATGATTTCAATGATAGAGGAATTCATAGCATTAGCTTCTCAAAATTTTCTTTTTATTCATACTTTGCCCACACGTCAGCTTGTGAATGTCTTTTTTTTTTCTGTCTGAAATGTTGTCGTCTCCTTCCACATCCAACCCTTCTTTGAACAATTGTTGTTTGTAGGTAATGCCTTTGGCCTCTAAATCCAACTTCTTGGGAAGCCTTAGCAAAGTCTAGAGGACCTGGGTGCAAATGGGGAAAAGAAATTAGAGTCCAGAACGCTTTGCATCATTTAGTGGTGTTTTGGGACCTTAGCATTCCTGTTAGAAATCCAATCTATTTTCCTGGATATTCATGTCAGGATTAGTATTGAACTCAGAATTGATTGGAGTTGTTCTGTGCACAGGAGGTCTGTAAGGTTATAAAATCAGTGCTCTTGATTACAAAGAAATAAAAAGTGCTCTAACATGAAAATGATTTTGTTTACAGGCAGTGAAAAACGTAAGATTTCCTTTGGCTCTGCAGAGATTGTTACTGAGAATATATCAGGTTTGCCTCCATGCTTATTTATACTGAGACTTTGCAACAGCAAATATTTAATTTACAGCAAAGCATAATAGGAATGGCAAAAGAAGCTTTGGGAAGTAAAAGTAACTCTGTGTGTGTGTGTGTGTGTGTATCTCCTCAATTAGCTACAGCCCTTATAAAACAGCCACTGCAAATGTGCTTCTTTGCTGCAGTGAGGGTGCTCTGGACTTTCTTGCTATCTCTTCTGCACAAGATGATTTAAAGTTTATTGACTCATTTGTATAATTTCATGCTGGGGATTGACCGTATAGCACTGCTTGGGAATGTGTTTGGTAACTGTGAAAATATTCTTCCCACATACCTTCTTGCTTGAATATGCACCATTAGAGACTGTAAAACAGAGGGCAGTGCTAGAAAGACAGGTTTATGGAAAGGGGACAGCACCAGATACTAACTGTGAAGGCTGCCTTTTATCTGTCTTCTGTTCCTATTATAAAACTAACTGCCTTTTCCAAGGGTGACAAGTAATTCACAGTCCTTACAATAGACTCATTTCTACTGATTCAAGAGTTTTCTTATAAAAGACGTTTTTAAAAGAAGTCATTACTGTCTCCTTGAATAACATGATCTGTTCCTAATCAGTATTTTATTCTGCAAATAGATGGATGTTCACATATTCTTCTATATCCAGAAAGAAATTTCCCAGTTAATGAATCACAGAACAAGTCATTCCACAAGCTAATTAGCCGGATAATAATTACATTAATTTAAGTAAAACAGAAAGAGCATAGTAGTTTCAGTTAAACTGCAATTCACTTGCACAAACCAAACCCTACACTCAGGAAAGAGCCAATATTTGCATTTGAACTCACTGGATAAAGGATTGCTTTATAATTATACTGTTTAACATATGCAGATTAGACTACAGAATATTCTGTATTGAAACTCAATGAGAAGAAATAAAACTTCAAAGTCTGAATTTACAGTTTGACCTTATTCAGTCTATGATTACTGTTAAGTTTCTCTATATCGCAAAAATATAACTTAATCACTTTAAAGCTTCAAATAATCTAGAGCATGACTCTGATAGAAAGGCTAGCCAACAAATTATGCACTTGTCTCAAAAAGATGTGGAGCTCTCTTAGCCTCTTAACACTACTGAGAAAATGGCATTAGCTGTCAGCATTCCCCTTTAAAAGTCATAGGTAAAGCCCTCATTTTATTTTTGTGCTCCCCTCAGCTCTTACGTGACAGACTGATCATGAAGCATCTGAAGTTGATACATTCTGACCCCGGTAAGATGGAGACCAAGCTAATACCGCTGAGCGAATCTAGAAAGCTACAGCCAAATTGACGAGAACCGTGACAAGAGCATTGTGTTACCGCTGTGAATAACCGAACAACTGTTTTTCCTCCACAACCACAACAAAAGAGTGCTTAACCTAAAACTTGCCCTGGGATGAATTGGCAACATCCCCAAAAAGCGAATGCCAATGTGTCAGATTCCCAGCCTGCATTGCTCCACATCAGCGCTAGGTCTATTCATTGCAATCTTATCTTCCCAAAGAAAATACAGCAAAATCTTTAACAACCATACACTGTGTTTTGCATTTAGAGCTTAAAAATTCCTACAGGGTCAAATGTGATCAGGAAGGGCTCATCTACGAGATGCCTGGTTTGATACCTGGTGGCTTGCTAATTATGGAGGAACTAAATGCCCGATCAGACTGCTGTTTATTTACTTTAAATGCAATACATTCAACATTATCTGGTATCTCCCGTGCCTCCTCGCAAACACATTAGTTGTAGCCATTTCATTTTTTTCACCGTCTGTTAATACCACAAGATTTTAGGCCTAGGGACCATCTTTTTGGCATCACAGGCAAGATGGCAGTGACACCTGTCACTGTGGTTGCCCAGCATCTCCCTCCAGCTGACAACACGAGGCATATAAAGGCCTCTTTTCAGCTGCATAAGCATTTCTTAAGCTCACAGCCCTTATGCTATAACCTTCAATGCACTGTGTCTGCCTCAAGCTGGAATTTACCTGGAAAACTTCAGGGGAAATTTTCCAGCTGTGTGCAAGAGCAAAGACGGGAAAACTGTACTGCTTTGCTCATGTTAAAAAAAATCTGGTGCCTTTTTCTTTGAGATGGTCTAGTTCACCTAATCTTTGGAGAAGGACTTAAAGACTAGTGATGCAACTGGCTTTGCTGTGTAAGAGAAGATGGACTTAAACTGAGCCACTTTTTGTGTCTTTCAAATCTGCAATTTGCACATGTGACAGAGACCTGCTAGAACCTCGCAGTCAAACCTCTTTGTGCTTTGGGTATCCTTTTGGGTATACTTGTCACATGTTTTCCCTGCTGAAGCTGGCTGAACTGGGACCAGGACCTAGAACGGTCATTTCTGAGTTTTCAGAGGTCCTCCTTCCAGGAGCAGAGGTCTGGAAGTGTACTCTTGTGTGATTGATTCTTGCTCCAGTTGTCTCGGATAACTCTGTCATACAACGTCATTAACAAGCCATTTCCATCTTAGAAACAGGGTTTTTTTGGTCTCTGATGCTCCTATTTGCAGAGAGTAACTGTCGTGGGTAGAAATCTTCTACTTTCCAACCTTACTTACATTCATAGCTGGTTTATTCCCTTTTTTTGTTATACCTAAGGTATACCTGAGTGTAAATCTCTCTTTTTGCACTTACTTTTCCAGGTGATAGATCTTTCATGTACTTTTTATCTGAATAGCCCCTCTCTGCATCATTCCCAGCCTGAATCCATCTTTCTTGCACATAGAGATAACTGGGGAGGGCTTCAAAGGGTCTGCCTGTGTCGGATACTACTCAACATTTTCCTTAGGACTTGGATGATGGAACAAGGAGTACACATATGAAACGGAAATTTGGCATTAGGAAAAAAATAAGCTCTGTAATGCATTATCCAGGGAGAATGTGAGATCTTGACTGTAGGAGATAATTAAAAAAAAAAAAAGAAAAATAGTTGTCAGGAATAATTAGATAGGGCAGATATGAATAGATCTGGGGGATGTGGGATAGACAAGGACTTCAGAGGGCCATTACTGGCCAGTTTATAGTAATATGTCTTTTTATTTGTTCCTAAAAGAATATCCTTCCACTTAGTATTAGCTGACTTCATCTGATCCCTTTTATTCACTTATTGCCATTATTCTAATTTCTTAATGATATGCAGAGCCTTTTATGTTTCCCAATTTTGTATCACTAGCAAACTGTATTAGCACACTCCCTGTTTTTTGACTGAGATGACTAATGAAAATGTTAGATAAGATCAAACCAAGACAAACCGTCAAGAAACTCAGCTATGTTAAAATACATCTAGTCTGTTATTTCTTCTCTTAGTATGTTTCTTCTCAACATTACAGTTCTTGAACTAGGCTACATTTTCTCCTGTTTAACTGATAATTTCCCATGTGATGCTGTACCAAATACTTTGCTGTAATCTAAACAGACTGACAAGCTTCCTTCCCATTGTCTAGAAAAGCAATTGTTTTATCAAGTGAAAGTGTCTGGTTAGTCTTACTCAATCTTTTTGGTAAATCTGCATAATATTTTACCTCATTTTGGTTTTCTGCCATTTTTTAAGTTACTCTTTTCTCAAAATCTGTATTATAGCCTTTCTGCACCACTGAGGTAAGCATAACAAGCCTCTAATTCTGTATCATTTGACTTTCCCCTTCTCAAATGTAGGTTTTTTATGTGATAGCTCTCCATCGCTGATGCCAGCTTTTTGGATATACAAATCTGAATTAGGTGAGCTATGATTTCATTTGTCAGCCTTTTTAGAACTCTCTTAGGGATGAACCGCCTCCATTTGAATGCCTTAACCTCTGACTTTTCTTTCCATCTTGGATGCAGATATCTCTATTTTTATTTTGTCATTCCTGCTAGGCAGTCTTTCTTTATTATATTGATTTTGGTCTCTCCATAGCTTTGCTCCACAGCTGCCAAGCTTTTTGCTTCCCTTTCCCCTCCCTCCTTTACTCTGTATGGCTGACATGTCTTTTATTTATATTTCTTAACCTAATTTGTAATGTGTATGTCGGTCTAAATTTTGCTTATCCTTTTATATTACCTCCTATCTAGAACAGTGCTTTCTTTGCTGATCAGTCTTTTTTTGCTTCATTCATTGTCAGCCTCTCATTTATACTTAGTGTCTGTTTTGCTCATCTGTTATTATCTTTTTATAATGTTCTCATTAATTACTGCAGTGAAATCTGAAAAAAATAGTACCATCTGATGAAGAGGCATTTGTAATAAAAGATATTGCACTGTACCATAGATTTCCCAAACTGTCTCTAAAAGGTGCACTGACAAAGCTGAAGCACTGCATTTCTACATGTCATTGCAAAAGGGAAAAATCTTTTCTAGTTTCTCACCTTCTGCAGTTTTACCCATGAAGACAAATCTCTTCAGTTCATTAGAAAAGTGAATATTTTATTTTTCAAACCAATCTAAAAGGGCATCAAATTTGTTCAAAGGAAAGAGGAAAGAAACAGAAATATTCTGAATTGATTTTTCATCTTCTCCCCTGCAATCAGAAATTCTCACTTAAAATCCACTTTAATTTTCCTTTCCCTCTACAGCCGAGTACTGTGGCTCTAAGCGGACACATGAGTCTTTAATGCTTATTGTGCATAGCTGGCAACCAGCAAGGCTCAAAAGGTTTTGTCAGTATTTTAAGGTTTATACTGCTTTATCAGAAATGCTCTGTATCATAATATGGCTGTGGTTTCTGACCTGATTTGTGAGCCAGAAAATTGAATAGCTGCTTCAGAAAATCAGTACAGTAGTGGACAGGCCAATACTAAATACTTAGTTAAAAATGTTAATTGAAATGTGCTTGCAAGAACTGAATCTGTGGGTTGTAGGGATGAACCATTAAGGCACAAAATGCTTTGAAAATGTGGAATGGTATAAGACTGTTAGAAATAAAAGCTGAAACCCAGTGTATTTCTCAGGCAGGTAATACACTGTATAAACTCTATGTCTTTGTAAGCTTCTGAATCCAAATGAAAGAGTCTCTGAAAAGGGTTAAAAATGGTATTATTTCAAAGTGATTGTTTTCAAAGTACAGCAACTCATAAATAAAATCAAATTACCATTACACATTAAAGTGAGATCATGTTTATATTCATAGATAGTAATGCTATTTCAGTAGTTTTGCCAACACTTTTATTGTTTTCAGTGTGCTGCTTAATTGCTACGTAATTAAGGCCCTTGAAGATATTTTAGAAAGACAGAGAAATTCACTAAATACTTTTATACTTGGTTCTAAAATTTATAAATTACGTTTAAAATATTTCTTTTAAAACATTCTTTTTTTTTGTTTGAAAATTACAGCAACACTGTGGCCTCAATTCAGGGAAGGATTTCACATACATCTTCAGCTTGACTTCGCTGTGTTGTAAATAGGTACTAGAAAGTCAGTTCATGCAAAATACTTTGCTGATAGATGGCTGATAGAAGGTTGATACAATGAATTAGTCGTCAAAAGGAAGGTCTTATGTTTTTGTGCCAGTGTTCACCATTACAATACCTGCTCACCTTCTATATCCATCTGATGGCAGGCCTGAGGGCTCAGAGTCACATTTACCATTATCCTTTCTGGAGTAAAGCTCTTCACGTCACAGAAATTAGAGTTTTATTCTAAAAATGTTAGTCACTTGGTTTTATTGTTGTTGATGTTGACTTATCTTTATTGGCTGGATGGTTAGAGTTTTTCTGTAGGAAGACCGTTATTGCTGTGAGTATCATTGTTTTGAGGAGAGGACGTAAAGCATGCATCCTCGCTGCCTAATTGTGCAACTCTTTCCGAGTCACTGGCTCTTTCTTACGCCTCGGTCAGTTCAGGCGCAAAAGTGGATCCAATCAAATTCCATTAAAATCAGTGAGTGTATTAAAGTTAAGCCTTCATGGATAAATGGATAAAATAAAAAGGAGTATGTGAGCATTGCATTATTTAATGTGGATTCATTTCTGGGGCATGACTTTCAGAAGACACTTGGGGCTTCAGTGCTCTTGGGATAGATTTCACATACTGTATAAAACCATATGTTTCCTCTTCTCATTCCTCAGGAAACCGTAGGGTGAACAGTCATAATAGAATGTCACAACAACCATTCATTTCTTATTTATCAGTGTGTATGTTCCCGTATTGAATTACATGTACTTTTATTTCATTTCACAGCTTCATTTCTGAGATTCAGTCTGATCACGATGGCCGTCTGTGACTATTGACTCCTGCAAAATTCTTTGAGCTTTCCTATCCCAGGAAGCTAACAGAAGTGACATTAATTTGCATTCAGGAATAATATTACCTGTAATTTTCTAAAATGCTGTTTTAACATGACCAGGTTTCTGGGTGGCTAACTATGACATTACTGCTTCTTTATGACTGCTTAATTTCAGTCCATAATGGAAAACCATTATACAGTACCCAAAGGCTGATATGGTAAGTGGCTTTCAGAGCTTTTCATTTTATAAGTATTTTTGTTGAATTAGTTATAGGATATATAAGGAATCATAAAAAGTTTTGCTCTAGTCTGCCAGAAGCCACACCCCTCTGTCAGACAAACCTGAAGGTTGTGCCTTCATACCGATTGGCACGGGGTAAGTCTTTAACCGGCCCAGACTGTCAACTGAATATAAAAATTGTGCCAGCACATTAAATTGTTAATAGCTTATCTGGAGGACTATTTGGTCTTTGCCTCTTACTACTTGCAAACTGAAATGGAAACAAATATCAGTGTGGGAAATACTCTTATTTTAAAACACAGAATGAAACTTTTTAGACCAGTGGCCATGCAGTGAGGAAATGTACTTCAGGATGGGAGAGAGAGAGGCATTTGGAGCACTTAAGGGACAATAGTTTCCATTTGTTTTGCTTCTCTTTTATGTAGTTGTCTGGTTTTATGCCTACCAAGATCCTGAGCACCCTAGAGCTACAGCTCCCACTTCTTTAAATGTTCTGTATGCCTTTATATTGAAGCCTGGGAGAAGCCGATATCCTTGCTTTACTCAAAGCTAAGCTGTATTTCCATTCCCAAATCATCCTTTCAAGATGTGAGTGACTTGTAGGACTGAGCTGACTCTAAAAACAGTGACAGACTGAATCCAAAATTAGGAACACAAAGGTAACAAATTGTTCCTAAAACCCACATTCCTATAAGAAGAGTATTCCCTGTCTGACTTATCCTTACCTTTGCATGCTTGTCTGAATTGAGCCAGAAAAGGGTGGAATTTTCTTGCAAGATGACGTGGCTTTGTTAAAATATCAGTTGCAAAACACTGATGACAGTATGTACTGTCAGTACATACTAGTATCTTCAGGAACACAGTATTAGATTCATGGCATTTTAAAATTTGTTTCAATACGTTAAGCTGAACAGTGTTAGCGGAAATAAGTGTGTATTAGATTTCTAAAAATTATATTAATACAAAATGATGAAACTTGCTACTATGTGATGAGCCAAATCTTGGTTCCTCCAAAGTCAATAGGTAATTCTTATCCATTGCTTGGAGGAATTCACCAGGTAACCTCACTAATGTCCATTAGTGTCATACTAATTTTGAACAAGGCTCTCCTGTAACTAGAAAATCAGCGTTATAAATCCTTCTATCATTTTTTCACATTAACCTACCAAAAAACATCACTCAAAATGAAGACTTAGAAGTCAGTTTTGTAGGTCCATCAACAGTAATTTCTTAAGTGCGTGTCTCAATATTGATTCATTAATATTCATTAATTTCCCCTCACAAAGGAAGGTTTCCATAGTCTCAGTAGATCCAAAGAGTACATATGTTCTATCTCCTGAGAACATGCCTCAGCTCATGCTTGAGGTCAGACTCACTTCACATCCAAACTGTTTGAATCTAAGCCACCTAGGAAAGAGTAAGTATTTGGTGAGTAATGGGATAAGAGAGGTGACAAAGCTTTGACCCCATGTGCCCATTAGCAAGAATTGAAGCATACCTCAGCCTGCAAGAATCAAGTCTCTCACTGTACCTCCAGCACTTCTTAGATGTGATATGAAATGCCATCAGGCAGGCAGGGCTCTTCTTATACCAATGTGGGACCTGTAGGCTGAAAACATCAGCTATGGACATTTTCTGGATGGAACCAGAGTCATATGGCATGCAGATTAAATCTTCTGTCACACTTTAGTCTTCTCATAATGCTGAGGGCATTTAAATACAGGAAATTTTTCCCATGTTAGTCTTGAATTTTTCCATACTATAGTTACTTAGCAGTCAGCTGAGACCAGAAGTTCTTCAGGCCTTAAGGAAGTGCAAAAGACTCTGATAATCACAGAAGAATACACTTTTTAAAGGAAAACATTATTTTGTCATAGAATTCTGGCTCTGAATTGCAGGAATATTGTGTTATAGACCATAAAAAATGAAAAATCTCCATGCTTCTAAAATTAAACTAAAACTCTGTTGCAGTAATTATAAGCTTAATAAGGCTCTTTTACCTTGCTCCTTGGTTTCATCCAGGTTAAAACTGGTAGGTTTACCAGAAGTGTTTGAATGTAGATTCAGTATTTTTCTATATGATGTGTTCTGCTTCAAACAGGAATTAATTCAGGAAGTCCTACTGTATAGGAGTCAGACCTCAAAATCACTGTGGTCTCTTCTGGCCTTGTAATGAATGAATGTATGACTTTATGCCAGGAATAAACTATTAATTGGGCCTACCTTTCTGAACGTCCTTTGTCTCTACACCTGATTAAAACAGTAGCAAACACTCTTTCCTCTGAAGACCAGGAAAATGCAGTCAGTACAGTAGAGTACTAAGCAATATGGATGTGTATTATTGCACTTTCCTCTTGGCAGGCTATATCAAATTCATTGAAGGTATGGTAATATATCCCCAAATGTTCCTTCTAGTAAATTATGAAAATTCTTTCCTTGGAAAGTGCTGCTTTAAGCAGGAAAAAATTTCTACACCATTGAAAGGTCAGTGCTAGGAAACCAGCATCAATTTTCTTGATGAATTGATAGTTCAGAAACAATTTGGTGTGAGTCTTCAGTTCTGACAATACATGTGACTTTGGCTAGATGCCTGAATATATACAGTGAGTAAACACAAAGTAGTGCGGATGATCTTAATCTCTTACGTTCAGTGTGCTAAGACAAACAATATTGGCACTTAAATATGGCTGCCAAAGCTATCAATAATAAAA
>NW_008795857.1:7120198-7125740 GCF_000699145.1 Aptenodytes forsteri | reverse complement strand
GCGAAAAAAATAATGACAGCAGTCTCTACATTGAAGAATCATGGATCATTGTGAGCTGCAGTAAATCTACTGGTATTAAAGTTTCCTGAAATGGGGTACCAAAGATTAAAATAAATAACTCTATAGTTTGCTAGTCCGTCTTTCTTTGAAGGGCTTGCCATCCATGCAGAAGGATTAGATAAGGTCTTAAGATACACACAAAATTTGTACTTGCCTCAATATCAAATGAACATGAAGAGGCATTCGACATATATAAAGAGAAATGGGAGACCAAGTGTGAAGTCAGGTCTTTGTAACCATTCTTTTTTCACCTTATTATCTAAGTAGTCTTGAGGTGGCTGTCAGTTAAAAAATCTGCTAAAAAAATGATGAAGACATACAGTAGCTGGTGCACAGGGAGACATGAAAACAAATATTAGAAAGTGTGCAAAAAGCCTCCTTTAAAAGCTTTTCAGTCTCCTGAGGTATAAAAAGATAAACAATTCAAATGCCTCCTCACTCTAGTGTAAACAGAGCAGAAAATAGTGGGAAATAGTTAAACCTAATGCATTTTTGTATTGTACATCATGTTAGTGTCTTTTAAAAGGCTGAAGGCAAATTTCAGAGATTTTTGGAGCTGTGCCTGTGGTTTTCTGTGTGACTGAATTTAGGATTTTTTGGGTTCTTTTACTAGTTTGGTGTTTTGTTTTGTTTTTTTAAAGAAAAGAAAGGACAAGACCCGTTTTCACTTTTGTTCTACATTTTCTCCCTAAATGCTGCACAAAACATTGTTTTAAATTCTACCTCTGGTCTCATCAGGGCAATGCAATTCTTACTAAACATAGACTCTTGTTTTTTCACCTTAGCGGAGCTGACCCTTTTTGTAATAACAGCAGTTTTATGTTAGTATAATTTTCTAGCTTTGAAGGAAATCATTACTTCCTTGCTCTGGACAGATTGTCAGTCTTTATTCTATAGTCCACAATATCAGTTTTACCCTATGTGACTTCAATGACTTCCCCCTCACATAACAGCATATGCCACTATGGCTTTTCATATGCATTTGAAATTAAGTAAGACCCCATGGAAATCAGTCAGGTTGTACCAGGAGAAGGTGGATATAATGCGATAGAGAGTTCAGCTCTGCCTCTTACAGTAGAAATGCAGCTGTAGGAAGTAGTTTTACACATTTGTTTAACAAAGGAAGGCTGCTTTAGGAGTTCTCACATAACAGCATATGCCACTATGGCTTTTCATATGCATTTGAAATTAAGTAAGACCCCATGGAAATCAGTCAGGTTGTACCAGGAGAAGGTGGATATAATGCGATAGAGAGTTCAGCTCTGCCTCTTACAGTAGAAATGCAGCTGTAGGAAGTAGTTTTACACATTTGTTTAACAAGGGAAGGCTGCTTTAGGAGTCTTTGACCAAAATATGCATGATGAATACTCAAATGATGATTATGAGTTGTCTATTGGGCCAGCAAGGGTTGTCTAGGCTACATCAATTTTTATTTGCATAGTCTATCCTGCAAAGCCTCAAGCTTAACTTTATAAAGTTGAAAATCTTTGAAAATCCTTGAAATAAGTCCTTGAAAAATCTTTAATTTATATCTGGGAGTACTTAATATACAGTTTGCTCTTCCATTACAAAAACTTATTGTAAAACAGAGTTTCTCAACCTTTTACCATCAATGCTTGACTTCAATCCATTGAGATTTCTCAGATTTTCATGGTATATGTCTGTCGGATGTGAGTGGATGCCCTGTTCTCCTGTATCCCCTTGCTGGTGAGGCATGCACGCTTAAGGAGAAAGAAAATGAATGAGTGACAGAGCTTGCTCCTCTGGTCTGTAGAGAAACCTTCCATATCTCATGTATGTACTGATTTTTAGCTTCACTGAGGGCCTCAAATAAATGAAAATGGTGAGAAAAAGCACTTAATAATTCCTTTTTATGTTCTCATTGTTTAAACTTTATTAACTTTCTTGGGCAATGATACTAGTCTGTGTTTCTTACTGTACAGGTATTTCGGTTACAAGTGAAAATGGTCATGGGATGTCCTTGGCCCACCTGAAGCCAGTGGCAGAACTCCTGGTTGGACTCACTAGAGCAGGCATCTGGTCCAGGGCTGTTCCTGTTGAAATTTCTCTTCTGTATCTGCTATACCTCCTTCTGAGTGTGAGAAACACCAGTGCTTGTAAGCCTTACAATAATTTACCCTTCTTCTTCCCATCTGAATGAATCCATGCAGTTTTCTTTAATTCCTGATATAACCTCAATAGGCAAACTCGTTGATCTTTCCCACTAAAGGGATCTTACTAGCTTAGAGTTCATAAAATTTATGAGAAACACAGGCTGTTTCAAATTATGTCCTTATTGACATTAACAGTCATTTTGCAGTGATACAGCCCGGTCTCTCAATTTCATTCAATACATCTGGAGTGAATCATTACCCTATGTGAGTTTTTATTAACCTTGGTAGCAATATTTTCCTTTCTTATTTCTTTGTGGGTTTTGGATTTCTTGGTGTCTGCTCCTGCCTAGGATTGCTACTTCGCACACTACAATTCATACATCCCTAAAGAAATGCAGCATCCACTTCATTCTGTTGCAAAAGGCTATATGATTACTAGATCTCTATTTTCTATTGATTTCTCTACTTTTGATATCTGATTGGACATTTCTCCTTGTATATTTATTTTTCTTGAAAATGTCTTGCAAGGGGCTTTTTCTATACCTTATATTTGAACTTCCAAATATAGCACATTATGTTCACTGACTTTCTTTTACCCACAATAGTATTCCTGCTTGCAAAGAAATATGCTGAGACAGGTGCAATTTACCGTACATATAGGAAGAATGAGAAGATGCTTTGCTCTTCCCCTGACACCTATTTTTGCGTGTGTATATTTGCATCTACTTTGAAAAACAGATTTTTTTTTTCAAACAAGCATTTTGTTAACCTTCACAAGATAAAAATAAAGAACGGTTAAAAATAAACTAAAGTTGTAACTTATCTCTTCAATGCTCCAATTCATTGTTGATCAAATCTTCCTACAGTACTGATAGCAGCTTGTTAATGCTGATCTCATTATAGGTAAGGTTGAAATATTTAATGGCAGGCATAATTTCTTTAAAAAACACTGTACTTAGTAATTAGTGTAATTATACCAGGAGGCATAACAGAAGAGATTAGTGCAATAAGTGACCTAGCTTTAATAATGTCATCAAAAATTGTAATTGCAAAAATATCCACTATGTTATAAATGTCCACTAACATAATATTCAAGTCACTCATCATTTGCAGCGCTTCATGAGGTAAGCAATTATTTTTTCCAGGGTACAAATATCAATTCCATTAATTTTAATAATCCCCTCCTCACTGTGTAATTCTGAGAACTGTATATTTAGACATAGTACAAAATGCCTTCAGCCGTCACTCAAAAACATGTATTATAACAGACAGTGTTTGTCTGCCAGCTTTCTAAATCTTGGTACTGAGCTTACCTAGAAAGATTTAGAGGTCAGGTTTGAGATAAGAACTCAGAACTGCATAAAAATGCCTGCAACCAACTCTAATAAAGATATTGACAAGATGTCCCAGATTTCTTTATTTCCAGATAGATTGTGTGCATATATGTCCGTCCATCCATCCGTCTGTCCGTCCATCCGTCCATCCATCCATGTCAATCTATCTCACAGTATTTTAATATTATACCTTCAAGACTTAGGTCAACCCAAAAATTAAAAAAAAAACAACCTGAAAGAAAATGGAAAGCTTGATAAAAATCTGTGTGTGGGGTTTTTTTTCAGTCCTGTAAGAACTTTATTATTCAGCAGGATGAGGAATAGATCTGGTTCTTTTGTTCCCTGAACTGCATTAAGCTATTGTCACAATGAATAAGAAAACCACATTTTCCCTATGAAGGCGAATTAGTCAACTGTGATAGTAGTTTTTGTTCAAGTTCCCTGGGATTTTCTGCCATGTAAATGCCTACATATGGGAGAACCTGCTGGACTGATCCACAAAACCAATGCATGGTGCTTCTCCAGATCCAAAAATAGCTAAGGTGTTTATGATAATAGATAGAATTATTTCCCAGGTATTTTGTATTCCTTGCCTTTTTCCTGTTTGGTGTTTATCTTCACTTGTTGCTTGTTACCATACATTTTGTTGCAAACTCTTGTGAATAGAGAATTCTTTAACATGTGTGAACTGAGCCTGGTACATTGTGGACCTTTCCTCTAGGTACTCCTGGAGGACAAGCAACAACGCCTGTATTGTGAAATCTCAGATGAAAATAAGCTTAACAAAACAAAACAAAACAGACTAGGTCTGAGAACGGGAGAAGTTTCAAAGTTATATTACCTGAGTAATATCCTAATAAAAATTACATATGGGATGATAAGAAAATAGCTATGTGCAAATATCTTCCTTCACTGAAAAGCCTCCACCCCATCCTGCTAGATACTACGGGTGCAATTCTTCTTGCCCCATTCAGGCTGTGTAAAAGGTGTCTAGCCTAAGAAAGTCACTTAGACTCCCCGTGCAGTTGAGAAAGAGGAGAATCTTTAGAGAGTAACTCATCTTATGTACCTTAGACATCCAAGGTTGAAACAAATTGCTTTTGAAAACACATCTTGCTTTCCAGTAACTATAATGGAAACCTCAGCTACTCCCTATTGAGTCTATATGCTCATTGCACTGACGTTGGGCTTAGACTAGATGCCTAGCATTCAGACAGCTAGTATGTCTAATGAATACCATCTGTATGATCTTTAGTACAGAAGCGCAGTATCCCATCAAGTATAATCATGTTTTTAGAGGTAGCATCTGCCATGAAGCAGACTAGAAATTTTGAATCTTACAAGGAAAGTCTCTCTTCCCCTTCTTACATAGCTCTTTACAGAAACTCCAGCCATGAGTTTCGAAAGTTTTCAACAATGGTATGAAATTTGCAACAATTTATGTGAAAACAGGGTTAGACCAGCACTGAACTTTGCTGAAAACATCATTCATGATGATCATATTGCACATCCGCTGGCTTTTTTCAAGACTGTGCAGAGATGGCTTTTCAGCCACACCTGCTTACTTCTGGCTTCCAGAATTTCCTGCAAACTTTGCCCAACTGGGTTTTTTAGGATTGGGGAAATAAAATATGTTGTCACACCAAACATAGACTTCTTAGGCTTTTTTCCGCAACATTACCTGTTGGGAGCAAAAAGAAAAATACCCTGCACTAAATTGCCAGGGAAAACAGTTTTGGAAGCATTACCAAGAACAGTGACCTTTCCTTTGTCAACTACTATTGCCAAAAGTATTGTATTTGCTAGTATTTATAGGGTGTAATTTCCATGTTGTTGCTGCTTTTTCTTGTAACCTGGGCCTATTTTCGTTGTTCTGTGGTCATCACTTCCAGTTTGTATTTCATCTCCATGACTTCTTATTTTTTACAGTCTCTTGTGCAGTTTTTTGATGTCAATGCTAATAAAATCAGTGATTTAGATATTTTGGCTAAGCTATAAATTCTTTTTCTACTTTTACGACTATTCTTCTGTAAT
>NW_008795857.1:7108028-7119974 GCF_000699145.1 Aptenodytes forsteri | reverse complement strand
TGGCTAGTTTTCTATATTTTAAAAGGAAATACTATATAGCTTAATTCAGATGACAATATGTAAGATCATATGTTGGGTTGCAGTGAAATCATTGTATATAATTATATGCTGCTGTTAAATTATATAAGGTGCATAACTGAAATGTATTACATGCTGATGAGGTGATTTACAAAAAGAATCTGGTAAATTTAGAAATTTCTGTATTTTACATTTTTAATGAATAGAGTGCAGAAAACTGATGTTACTACAGTTTTCTATGTTTGACTTGTACAGATCTAGGGTAAATTAATTCCTGGTGTAGTGCCATTAATTTGATGGGAGTTACATCAGAGATATGAACTCATTCAGTTATTGCTAGCACCATCTGGAAATTTATAATGCCACAACAATGTTTCACTTGCTGAAGACGTATTCATCCTTTTTGTTTAGGATGGCAAGACAGGGATTAAAAATTGAAGATCACTTTAGCTTGCTCTATTTCATCTTAAATTCCCTTGTAGGCTTTTTTATGTTTGGATGGCAAGATGTGAATTTAAATAATATTTAAATAAGCATAATAGTGCAATCAAGAAAAGACAAAATAGGCCTCCTGAGGCAAAACAATTTCATGAATATCAACATAATGCTTTTACAGGAGGAGTGGCTCTGTAGAAGTGAGGTTGTACGCAGATAGCCATCTCCCTCTGCCCTTCCTGACACAACTTTGGATCTCTGAATTAATGCTGGCATGTAGGAACCTCACTCCTAGGACTAGAGGAGACCTGTATCACGAAGTCCAGCTCTATTCTGTCATGGTTTACCACATTGCATAATTCTGCCAGAAATGTCAGAAACTTCATTTTATCTTTCATTTGTTTAGGTGGTTTTGTTGTTTGTTCTCATTATTTTTATTGGCATTGAGTCCAGAAATTTATTTTCCAGTGATTAGAAACCTTTGTCTAGTTTTGAAACTATGCTTTATCCGTGTGGAAACATCAAATGGTAGCTTAAGCCATTTCCTTTCTCCCCTGCCTCCTCCAGAGCACAGACAGGAATTGTGCTTTAAATGAGTTCTGATTTCTTGGCTTCTGCTCAGAAGTGCACCCAGTGTACCCAGGCCCAGCCGTGTCAAAACCTCAAGTAGTCAAGACCCAGGCTACAGAAAAAGTGGAAATACGGACAAAGTTATAACTACACAGCATATATAGATATTTATATGCTATGTATACGTGTTTGTATCCATGTAACAGATATCTCTGTTATGCAAGGTGACAACACTCCAGAGCTGGCAAAAAATGATTTTCTATGAACAAGACTAATTTAGGCATAATTGATCAATTACCACAACCCAGCTTTAATGTGTCATCTTTGAGTCAGCTTATTAAGAAACTCTGTGTAGGTATGGAGGAGTAAAAGTCTATGTGTTGTCCCATCTGGAAAACCGATTCTTCTCCGCCTTACGTATCTGCTTACTTCTCTTTCCCATGCAGAAAGCGTGCCTGGGCTAGGCAGCATGCCCAGCATGGCCCTCCGGCGGTGATCCCCTGCAGGCAGCACAGCCCCCCGAGGCTGTCGCACCAGAGGGAAGCTGGCACGTTTGCTGGCAGCCCAGGGAGCGACGGAGCACAGAGCTGACAGTCACCTTCCTCACCTTCAGCCTCATTGAGTCGTGTGGAACGGGGCGAGAATTTTTGTTAGATGTGATGGTTTTGATTAAATATAAATACTGAGGTGTGTTAGCAGGTGTTTACCGTAAGTTCTCTGGTAACATAATTTCATAATTTTGCCTGAAAGTGCTTACCCTTAGAGGTTCGTTTGTTTGCCTCTTAGGCCCTCGTTATTTGCATCTGGTTTGTATTTACAAAGCCCACAGTGTTCATCAAAACTGTTCACCTTTGAAATTAATGGAAATGTTGCTGTGTAGTTCACTGGAAAATACCTTCCTGGGAAAATCTGTATTCAGAATGTTTTCGTAATTATAGTTTATTTTTATTCAGCCAGGATACAGTTAAAAAATGAAAGAAATTTTTTTTTTCCAATGAATTTTTAATTTAAGTAAGTTGATTATGTAGCTATCTGATGCTAGGATGATGAACATTATCCACCATTTATAATAAATTATTGTAATGAACTTAGATAGTCCCATAGATGTGTGTGTTTATATAAAGAAGAGAATTTGTGCAGCATAAACCAGATAATTAATCATTGTTGCAGTCAGCTCGGTAGACATGTTGCCTCTGGAATGCTAATAACCACCAATTTTTATGTAATGAAAAGTGGAATACACAGTATTTAGAAATACTCAGAAGAAGAATTTCTTTTCAAGGACAGTAAAAGCATAAAAATATCTAATGGATCACTAATAGCAAAAAACCCCAAACAAAACACCATCCTTAAAACTGAGTACCTTACAAGAGATGATGAAAAATATCAACCAATCCAGTAAATCAGGAAAAGTGCATTTAGATGTAAAGACGTAATAATAAAGCTAAAGAACAAAGGGGAAAAAAATTGAAGAGCAAATCTGAATTTTAAAACAGATTCTGGTAAGTGCATCTCCCAAATTGTCAATGTTATAATATTTATTTTTTATTTGCATGTAAAGACGTGCTGAAAAGAAGACTTTCTGTTCACTGCAGGGACCCTTGACACAACGTGATTGACATGTTATCATGTGGTATAAACAAATAGCAGCCAGAAAGGTGAGTGATGAGTCAAATCCCTTTCTATCACCCCAAATTCGCTGCTGCTACGACTTAATTTATTTACTCCATTTCTGAAGCCTGTGATCCAGAGTTTCACTGCTATGTTTGTTGGTGGAGGACCTATGCACTGGGGACTGAGCTCTAGGGACTCCTCATATTAAAGCAAGCAATACACTGTGGGGAGTCAGTTCTGAGGTAATACTTTAACATGAGCTCTGCTCCCCACAGTACACCTTCAAGACTCATATTTTATTGTTGCCATAGAATAAATTACTCCTTTCTATGAGCTGAGGTGGGGGAAGGAGCAAGTTCTGTCCCAGCTGCATAACAACCAGTCCTGGTTGTCCTACACCACCCCTCCTCCAAAAGACACAATCTACCTCACGGGCTTTGACGAGCCAAAAGTCAGCAGTCTCTGCTGACTGTTCATTTGGTAGCATATGGTTATAGTTTGTTTTTACTGCTATTTAACCAACGTTTTCTGACGTAACATTTTTCCATGTTGAATACCATGGCATATTTGACACTGGTTAGTGACAAATTTCAATGCCCATGACTGCAGCAGAGAAGCAAGGTTTTCGGAAGTTTATGCTGTCACATCCCCCAGCACCAAAAGCACCAGACATATTTCTTTCTTTTTCTGTTGTCCAACAGTTTAATTGCTGACAGTCAGAAGGATGTTTTAGCACAGGAGGCAGAGCCGAGTCACGTGAAAGTTTAGCTATAGCAGAATCCTGGCTGCATTTAGCCAAAGCATGAAAATCTGCAAATGGAACCTCCAAAGACATGAGGTACTAAAGTAGTTTACATTGCTAACATTCATCACAGACTACAGATGTCGTGCCATCTCTGTTCCCCACAGAGAAATAAAACTCGGGCAGCTTTCTGCATTTACTTTCAAGAAGATGCAAGGCCCAACATTAAAATAGTGAATTGGTGCTTCAGTCTTACCATCTGCACCAAAAAGTTTATCTAATGTCCAACCTCAGGACACTCTACATAGCCAAAGAGAAAGGGTCTTCTTTGTTGAAGAGGATTTTTCTGTGCAGAAATAAGCCTGGCTCAGGGAGAGAAAATAGTCTAGGTAGCACATAGTCGGTCACAGTAGCAATCATGTCTACTTTCTCCTCTCACGTGGAGATTTCTAGAGGTTTTAGTTGCTACAAACATTATCAGCCATCCACAAGGTCCCATCTGCATCACTACAGCCTCTTGGTGGCTTGTCCGATTGCTAATACAGTGAAATGATTGTGCTGCCCTTTTAAAGGCCTTCTTTACCTGCTGCGGTGGACACTGGGATGGAGAGCATAGGCCGTAACTGAGAAATGTATAGATGCATAGGTACTGCTCTGAGAGCATTAGAAATGATGTATGCAATTCAAGAGCAAAGGTCGTCCCTGTGCTCTGTGTGGTTTGCAGCTGACATAGGGAAGAAAGAGACAACACGTTGGTTACTTTCTTATATGAGCTTAAAAAGTTTCACGTGGCTTTATAAATTTTTCAGCTAGTAAATATACTATCAAACCTATATAGCATTGCCTTGATAAGTTGCCATCAGTTTGGACAGATGAAAAAAGACCCAAACTCAATAAACAAGCACTGATACAATTTATTGGTGCTGAAGGATTTATTTTGTTGATACTGTCAGTGTTAGTGTCTCATCTGTCTCCTCTGCAGTCTGAAAAGTTTCTGCAGTGAATTACAGACACTCAAAATTCCTTTTCGACTGATGTTTTGAGTGTTGTAAGCACAGAAGGAGAGGCAGAAAGTGAGGTCTGCAGAACAAAGTCGATAGAAACAGACCAAAGAAACTAGCTTGGGCAAACAGAGCTTCAGCATTGGAAACCCCAAATCAAAGACTTTTCATGTCTGGGTGACAATTTAACAGCTATTAAACCTATGCCACTTTGGCAAAGGTCAGTAAAATGTTTCATCTGGTATAGACAAGCTCCGATAGTTATGAGTTTATAACAATTACTTACTGTTTCTTGGCTAAGCCTGGCCTCTGCTTCTGAAGCATTACCTGAGTTTTGGCGAAAAAGGATGTGCAGCAAAATGTGTTGTCTTGTATTGTCAGATCATTTTCACTATGCACCTTCTCCCATAGAAATAATAATAATAACAACCACCACAACCACCACCAACCCAGTCCTTTGTCTTATCAGGGTTTAAACTGTCTTTTCTTCAGTTAGGATAGAATTAGATGCACTTTTCTGAGCATGCCAGTCTTTGTTCTCTGGGGATGGATTTCCACATGAAGAAAGGACTCTGAAGAATCCTCTCCCAGCTTTCATTAGAACTTTGCGGTGTGGCTCCAGAACATCTAGCTTCTGACCAGCCACAGCCATATATATCCTCAGCCTTATCAACACAGATATTTTGTTCAGGACTGGATTCCCTTAGATTTTTTTTCTAGCTTAGCCTATTTCCAAAATAGACACAGCTGAGAAGTCTGAGGATGGAGCTACCAAGGTTGTGGAAGGATGTTACTTGCTGCACCATGATACGTAACAAACAAACCGTTTCTGTACTTCAATGCTTGATGCTGGGACTTTTGGAAGAGCTGTAGTGACGTGGGTATTTCCAGCCCAGCTGACAAGTTCCTCGGAAGTACTGCCTCCAAACAGCTCTGCAGACGCAGGGCTATCTTCATGCTTGCTGGTGCCACAGGACGGTGATGAAATTATATTCATAATAGTCCTCTGGAAATTTAGAGGAAATGGGAAAGAGTAGGTCCTTCTAAATGCTTTACCATTTTTACGCTATACTGTATAGGGACTTTGGTTTATTGCTCTCCATGACTGCTCTGTACTGTTCATGTGAGACAGATTTGCCATGAGTAAGCTGCTTATATGAGCCAGCAGCAGGGAGCTGTGGTGCTCTGATCCCTCCCTCTCTCCCCAGAAGCAGCGCAGGGTCATCCTGAGCTGTATCGGTGGTGCAAGACACCTGGCTCAGCCGCTCGTGGTGAGCTGTCACTTTAAAAGCACTTATCTGCAATGATAAAATCATACACCGCTGCTGCTCTTATTGCAGCGTTAAACATCTATTAACACTGACAGTCGAGTAATGAGGTGACTGCAACAATTAATTTCCACGTTTCCATTGATCTGGACTCTGGAAAATTGTTACACTGATTCTTTATGAACATCGAATACTGGGAGAGGGGGAAGAAAGGAAGTCCCATCTTTCAGCACTTTCACCTTTCTGCTAGACATTGCCAAAAGGCCACTGTCTTTGGATTGCTTTCCTGTTTTCAAGTGCCAGAAATTTGATATAGTGTTATTTCATGGTTTGCTGAACACAGGGAGAATTGCAACCAGCAGTGCCTTTTTGCAAAATCAGTGTAACCCTCTCTTGATTTCATACTGGTTTGGAATCCAGTGAAATAGGTTCAGTCTTTCTCTGTTTCATGATGACAAATCATTAGCAATGTTACCAGGAGACCAAAATATCATTGGAATAGGCATTGAATATTAAGATGAATGTATCGATTGATTACATGTTGCTTTTTTCCCAATAAAATAATAGCATTAAATAATATTGCAACGTTTTAAAAAATCCAAACTCACTAAAAATGAGTGATTGCTCTGAAGGCAGAAGATAAAAACCAGGTTTTCCCAAAAGGCAGGCTGCTGTCAGTTCCTGCATTTCTGTTTATATATCTACACTTGAAATCACTGCTCTGTTTAAGGGTATAGTAGACTGCCCCAGTTCAGGAAAGAGCTTTAGGTGGAAGAATAGACTGCGTGTTGGTAACAGTAACTAACAACAGTAACCATTAAACAGACACAAACAAAGGGTAATATGGTCTCAATTTTTGGAAGGCAATTGGATCTGCACCATACATACATGGGTGTATCTCCACTGAAAATAATGGAGCTGTATCAGTTTATGCTGAGATTTGCACCTACTGCTTTCAATAGACCAGTGAGAACTTACAACGGGCTTGGGTGTCATCTTGTCTCCTTTCAGCAGCTGACAGAAAGGCAGGAGAAGTCTCAGGAAACGGGATGTACCCACGGAGTTACAGGGTTTACCCGCTCAGTGCAAGCACGTGCGGAAGAGGCTCCAAAAGGAGCAGTGACCGCACAAGCGCTGGCACCCGAGGTGAAACAGCCACAGCCTCCCAGCACCCAGTTAGCGTGGCTGTATTGGGTTAGGGTGGCTATACTGGGTCTGGATGCAAATAAATAATTGAAGTTCAGTTCTGAGTGTCCCAGAGACACTTGATCCCTGTGATATGCGTTGTCTAACATAGACAAAGCCTTGATGAACACTAAACCAACTCTAAAATAAAAAACAACCATAAGGCTGCCTCTGCAACTCTGAAATTAAATGACTCCAGTAAATACTTGTATTGAAAGCCATACTAGGTAAGAAGGTTTTCTGGAAAGTAATTAATTATCTATTATTAATTGTCTCTACCAATCATTGTAGTCATGGTAGTGCTGCTTAAAGCCTTAACACTGATCATGTTCCACTGTGCCAGGAGCTACATTAATGTGTAAGAGAGTCTCTGCCTCTAAGATGTTTGCATCAGCTGTGCATGGAGCACAAATGCAGGTGGGCACTGACACTGGATACAAAGAGGGGCAGCTGAGACTGATGTCTGGGGGACTGATCCTCTATTTCACCTCCAGAGCCAGGGTCTGGATCAACCTCGCTCTGTCCCTGAAGTAATGCTACTCTCTTCTGCAGACCTTCTTCCCACATGTGCCTATTCTCAGATATGTATGATCTGCCTGTATGCAAAGTTGTAATCTGTTAAACAGGTAAAGGGAGGAAAGGGGAAGTTGTTTGGCTGCCACTTGTGTCATATAACAGTTTACGGTGGCTCCAGAGCCATCTTCAGCCAGCAGGACCGTAGCTCTCAGAGGTGATTTGCAAAGACTGACTAACCAGCCTCTGGAGACAGCTATGCAAGAACTAGGGAGGAGCCTTTCTGTTAAAGGTGATCTCAATCATGTTTTATAACAGCTGTAAGGGACGAGGCTCACATGGCTGTGCTGTAAGCACAGACAACGCCCCCAGAGAAAGCTCCAGAAGCCAGCCACGGGGAGGGGCCCGGTGTCACTCTCCTTGACTGACTAATGTCTCAACCACTCCTGGAGCTGGGGTGAGAGAAGACTCTAGAAACCTTGGGCTGGAGCCAATAAATAGGGGTACATGTGAGCTTCTTGGGGGTACTCTCCACACTGACACCCCCTGTTGGTAGGTCTGATGCTGGATCCAGGATTGGTGATTTCTTTCTCTCTCTACCTCTCTTCTGCTGCCCAGCTCTCTCTTTCTCTCTCCTCCTTCTCCTTCTTGCTCTCTGTTTTTGATGTTGTTAAGTAATACAAGGCCTACCTCAACTCCTCACAAAGCCACTTAGCTTGTGTTATATATTAAGACATAGAGGGTTGATGCTTATAGAAATGTTTGTGCCATTAAAGTTGGAATTTGTTTTTGGACCTTGAGTGTTATTTCACCTTAATCCACACCGAGGGGATTTGTGGATCTTAGTCACTCCCCTTCCCGCAGGTGGGACGTGACAACAGCATGCTTGGAAAGAAATGTGGCAAGCATTTAAGTCACTTAATTTCAGACCCCTATTCCACTGACAGTGGTGTAGCCATAGGCATGAACTCACATCATTGAAGTCAAAAAGGCAGATTTTCAGGAGTGACAAGTAACAATCTTGATAGATTTGTTGGAAATCCTAAAAGTAAGTAAAAGTAATGAAGTAGGTGGCAAGAAAGCCTAAAGCACAGGAAAATTTTGGCTCTCTGACATGTAAGACAAATCAACATCTTCTTGCTTGTTGGCTACCACAGCTGGCAGCCTTCTAGTAATTTATGTGTAAATTTTTCATTGAAACATTTGTTTTGCAAAAATTTTTGTGACCTACCAGACATAGCATGTATGGCATGCATTACTGCAAATAAATCTTAAGAGCAACATGAATGTCTGGTCCCTGGTGTGGGAGCGTAGTCACTGATTTTGGTGAGGTCGCTCCACTTTTTTCAGTCTGCTCTCTGTCTGGTCAACAATTTGCTCTGGAGAGTGTCTTTCAGTGCCATATTTGTTTATGTCATGACTCTACAAAATCTAAATTTCAGACTGTCGTTGAATTTCACACCCAGATTAAAGTATTGTAGCCTGACACACGTTTTGGCCTCGTTGCTGCCAAACCCTCCAAACTGATCCAGCTGAGAAGTAACATAGAAAGCAAAAGTAATATTCAGCCTGATCAGCTCCTTGATTTGGTCTGGTATAGATCCACCAAAAGCCCATGCTAGAACTGCACAAGAAGTGTAAACAGGCATTGACAAGGACATTAAAAGCTCAACAAAATACAGTTTTACTACATGTTTATTACTATATTTTTAAACAAAAAATCTTTATAGAGAAGTGCTTGCAGACTGCATTCTGTCTTCACTACCAATTTTTCTTATAGTTATCATCTATTTCCTTCTTTAATGCCTCAAGAGATTTTTCAGAACTTGTTCTCTTTCTGTTATCTACATTTTATTTTCTTTTGAAAAAAGGAAAATGCTTTTTCATTTTCTTCTG
Source organism: Aptenodytes forsteri (assembly GCF_000699145.1). Classification (NCBI taxonomy): domain Eukaryota; kingdom Metazoa; phylum Chordata; class Aves; order Sphenisciformes; family Spheniscidae; genus Aptenodytes; species Aptenodytes forsteri. The sequence continues at coordinate 7,110,732 of NW_008795857.1, read as the reverse complement.
GAATCTTTTTCCGTGAAGTCTAGCTTGAAGTTCCTCTCAAATTTAAGTTTTGTAGCGACTTTAATTTCTCTAATTCCTAAAGTGAGCCTCCTGTCTGATCTCAGCCTTCTACTTCCTCTCTTTCAATACTTCTTATAGCAAAGACCTCTGTAAAAGCCAATGAGGAGATGCATAAAAATAATGCCAGCCCTCAATTCTTCAAGAGAGCAATTTATATTTTCTTGTAAGGGCGGAAAAGTGAGGTTTTTTGTTTTATTAAAAATGCAAAAGTTAACAGCCCTGTAAATGGCTGGGAAGAAAATCCCCGTGTTCAGGTTATGAACAAGGCTTTAAGTCAGCAGCTGTGCACTAATGGAGAGCCTGGCTCAATAACTGGCCTGGTGCAGCTGGGGAAAAGTCCACAGGACAGATAGAAAGCCGCATATACAACTGAATGTGTCTGGTCTCAGGTAATTATCTCTAGTTAAGGGAAGGAGAGGGGCACTCCCCTCCAATGTCTATGGTAAGAGGAGAAAAAATAAACCCTGGAGATGCTTCCGTTGTCTGTAAGGGGTCCTACACAGAGAGCTGAGCCTAGACCATTGACTGTCAGCAGGGTAAAGCTAGATGTAGGATCCCACCGTGTCAGTAAATAGTGAGCGAAAGTTAAGTAATAATTAGACAACATCCAGAGAATTACAGGCAGCCAATTACAAACAGCACCATCTGGCCACCCCTGCAATCATCCTCTAGCTTCTTTTTTAATGGTGCACACCCTTTGCACCTTGTGGTTTTCAGAATGGGAATAGTGGGATCGTCTGTTTGAATCATCATTCACTGCTTGGAAAAATGCATGTCTATGCATTTTGCATGGACTAATTAGTTGGCAATAAGATTTATTCATTGTGGTAACTATCCCTTTGAAAATGGCATCTTTAATAAACACTTGGAATATTTGAGTGGAAAATTTATCTTTGGCTTTAAGAGTTGAGGGAAAATAATCTGGCCCTTTTCCTTGTCTATTCTGCTTTGTGCAAACGATCTGCGAGCAGAACCTGCAAGGCTAGCCAGGCAAATCTGTGTTACTCCCACTGCACCACTCCTGTCCCTTCCCCTACTACTTAAGCAATAATGCTTCCTCTCTCTTTTGGTACTGCCATCCAACACCCAGGTACCATTTGGCTTCTTTGCATTTGATTTGGCAGTTTCCTACCACTTCTTTGTCCTAGTATGCTAGTGTGCGCTCAGGGGCAAGCCTGTGTGCAATGAGGCAGAGCTCATCGCTGCCTCCAAGTGCAGGCTTAAGAACTCGGTAATGATCGGAAAAACTCTGGTAATAGTAAAGAAGTTGGTAACATCTTTGCTTCAGTCTTCCGTTAGCTTTAATTCTAATATTCACCTTAAAACCCTAAAAACTTACCTGTTCAAAAGGATGAATAAATGACTTGATTGCTTAGTCAGAAAGAAAAATCATCTAAGATTTAACAGTATCACCCAACTTGAAGGGTTCTAATTCTGGCTTTCAGTAAAGTAGTGTAAAAAAATTATTTTCACACCCGTGGGAATTATGACATGACTGCAAAAATTTCCCTGTAGAAATGGAAATATCCCCCTTCCATACCTTCTGCTGACTTATGCCTGTGAACTGCAGCTCTGGCTGTCAGTGCAGTGAATAAAGAGAAGGAAAAAAGGGGGGAGAAAGTGGGGAACCCTCCAAAGCACAAAGTCACAGCTTGTGACACCAGAGGGCAATGTTCTCTTGCGATATTGGTTGCGAGACAAAACCACAAGCCTGAAAAATCTGCATCACAGGCAAAAGCTCTTTTGAAAAAAGACCACAGTTTTGAAAAAGCAAAGTTTACAGGGTAGTCCCTACATGACATACAGGGACTGGTGACACGGAATGTTTTTTTAATAAATTTTAAGTTTTAAAGTGAATCATATGTGCAATGTCAGCAGACATACAATGTCAAGGAAAGCTGAAAATCTCAAGTGCATATGTGCTCAGGGTAAACATGGTATAAAAAAATGCTATATTCACTTTTTTCTTTGAGTGCACAAAATAACCACAAGTCTTACCTCAACATAACTGGGAAACAATTGCTCGTGTAATGACTCAGTAAAAATTAAGGTCCTAATAAGTTAATAAACATATGTGACATTGGAATAACAGTTAAAAAGTCAGTAATGCCCCACTTTTCTTTAATAAAAGTATTGAAAACAGGCATGCCCCCTTCTCCCCCTGTGCCATTTCCACAGTGGGTTTATTAGCTTCAAAATTGTGAGCTGAACTGTGGCAACCACTCCCTTTCCTCCAAATAAAATAAGAAGGCACTGTTGGTTGCCTGGTCAGAGCTGTGCTGGAGCCTGTTGGAGCCCCTGGGAAGGCACGTGTGCTCAGGCAGAGCTGAGGTCCTGGGCAGCCCCGCTGCATTGCAGCACCCCTGCCTGCAGTACATGGCCGTGAATGTCTATCTATCTACCCTTCGTTATGCAGGGTGAGAGTGGCAATTTGTCTTCAACTGGGTAATTACGTCTGTTAAATGAATAAACATCTTGTGCAGAAATTAAAGGTTGTTGTGGTTTAACTTCAGCCGGCAACTAAGCACCGCGCAGCCGCTCGCTCACTCCCCCCCAGTGGGTTGGGGAGAGAATCGGAGGGGTAAAAGTGAGAAAACTCATGGGTTGAGATAAAGACAGTTTAACAGGTAAAGCAAAGCCGCAC
>NW_008795857.1:7089795-7107952 GCF_000699145.1 Aptenodytes forsteri | reverse complement strand
CCCCCCTTCCTTCTTCTTCCCCCAGCTTTATATGCTGAGCATGATGTCACATGGTATGGAATGTCCCTTTGGCCAGTTTCGGTCAGCTGTCCTGGTTGTGCCGCCTCCCAGCCCCCTGTGCACCTGCAGCCCTCCCAGTCGGCAGAGCAGGGGAAGCTGACAAGTCCTTGACCAGTGTAAGCACTACGTAGCAACAACTAACACATTGGTCAGTTATCAACTTTGTTCTGGTCCTAAATCCAAAACACAGCACTGTACCAGCTACTAAGAAGGAAATTAACTCTATCCCTGCCAAAACCAGGACAAAGGTAAATAGGAAAGATTTTATGAATGGCCTCAGGGACAGGTGTGAGGGCAAAATCCTCAAAAGGATTTAAGTATCGCAGTGTCAAGTGCTAACTTGCTGGTTTCTGCGATCCTTATCTGATGAGTCAGAAGTAGACACCTAAAAACGGGGTCTGCAAAGTGATTAATGGTCAGCTTTTTCTGAAGGGGCTGGAATAGGGGGGTGGAAACTAACCAACGTCATTGGTACAGAGACTGACGGACCTAGCTTCGTCCTGAAAGATCTTAAAACTATCTTCCTCCTCTGGGGATGGCCCTAGTCCTTTGGGCAGAAGTAGGGTGTACATTGAGGGAACAGGGAGAAGAGACAGCCCAAAGGAGGGGAACAAAGGTGATTGAATGTGTGCAATGCTTGTGCACAGGGACTACCTCCATGGGTATGGCCGCTTAGCTCCAGAAAACAAAGCTGAGGGGCAGAACAGAGGATGCATGGTATGGAGAAGGTGAGGAGGCATGATGGTTCAGTGTTTCTCCTGTTGAAAGAACTAAGGGGCATCGAGAGAAATCAGCTGATAATGGATGCAAAACAAACAATGTTTTCATATACATTGTAGGTGCTGGAAGCTTACATTGATTTGTGGAAAGCGATCTGGTACAGAAAATCCAGTAATGACTATTTAGCAAACAGATACCACCTTTGCCTCAAGGATTCATTAGCCACCAACCTGTGGAGCTGGGAGAGACTAGTGGGAAAGTAGCACTGTAGGTTTTCCTTGTTTCTGTACTCTTCCTTAGGGACCTGCTATGCGCCACTGATGGGAGACAGCCCTGCAGGAGAGGGACTGCTGATTTGAGCTCGTACAGCTGTATCTTATGAATTTAATTCTACTTGCTGTTGTTTTTCCACTTTGTACTGGATAATGCCATTTCGCATTTTCTTCGGGCAGAGAAAGGGAGAATGTACATAAAGGTTAGAGGTTAAGCTATCTGGTTCTTCTGCCCCCCCTGCCATCCACAGCTGCATCAAATCCACATTATCACTTTGTCTTAATTATCACATTGTCTTCTAGGGGATTTCAAATATGTTGTTGTGGTTTATGAGCTTTACTGACCTCACTTGTATGCAAGAATTATATAAGAAACTTTGAAAGAGACACTAATTAAAACTCTGCAGATAAATGGAAAGGGGGATAAAATGGAATAAATCTTGGTCAGAGGCACATTGTGTCAGGCTGTCCTGATGCCTGTCTTATCAAAGAAGATTGATAAGAATCTTCATTCATGTGTCTAGAAAAAAAAAGGATGATTCTGTAGACAAAAGCAGTAGATCAAATCTATCTTACCTTGAGCAAAGCATCTGATGCAGTGTCACATGGGGAATTATTAGCTAAAACGGTGAAGATGGAGATTATTACAGGAACTGAGATGTGGTAAGGAGCTCTCTAAATGAGAGATGACAATGAGTCATGCTGTGGGGCAAATGATCAAGCTGAAAGAGGTTACTAGACAATTTCGTCAAGTACTCATCTCAGGACAGATCTTTTTTAATATTTCAAATAAAAACCTTGGCATAAAAGACAGGAGCATGGTAATGAAATTGGCTGACATATATAGGAAGCATCTGTAATGTACAGCAGCACTGGAGTCTTGTACATTGACATGGGGTGATCTTGAGGACCAGAAGGGTAGAAATGGTTACAATAGGGGACAGGCCAAGGACATGCATCTTGGGACTAATGGCATGAGTCTGTGCTAGGAACTCAGTGGTGGGAAAGGACATTTGGGAGAACATCTTTTACCAGAAGAAATCAAAAGAGGTTGGCTTAGTTAGCAAAGTAAAATGACGTCTCTGATGGGGGTGGAGATGGTGGTTGTCTCCTATATGCGTGTCCCAGAGGAGACTGCTGGTTTCTGAGAAGAACTAGTCTGTCTAAATGATGTGTTTGTGACAAAGCTATTTGGGGATGAGCCAGCCATAAATCAGTTGCAGCTGCAAATTAGAAAGATTTCTTGCCATCTAAAGATTGAGAGTATGGATTGAGTAGTAGGAATAGTAAGGTCAAAAAAATATCTAATTTTAAGATGATGCTTGATAAGCTTGTATTATTGATTATATGACAATGCCTGCTCATAATGACTGAAACCGGACGCAGTGGCTCAAAAGTCCTCTTCCAGTCCTACAATCCGTTCAAGCATTTGGTTATAAGCAGTCTTGTGTTTATTCAAAATGTACTGAATTCTTTCATTCAGATAGACCAGGTTCAACAGAGACAGTTGCCACCCCAAATGCCTGTTAGCACAATAACGAAGATACACACCCAGGTAGGAGCTGAATTAGGTCTCATACCACCCTTGGAAAAATAAATAAATAGAGGTAGACGGAACCTTCATTCTTTTCTCCTTCCAAATGCTTCTGCTAGCATCTTAGTAATGTGTTTCTTCTTTCAAGCCACACTGAGATAAAAGGTGCACCAAGCTGGCAGAGCGTCACAGATTGTAAGGCCAGAACAGATTGCTTGGGTCAACTGGTCTGACCCTTGACATTTTTCAAGGCTATGTGGTACATTGCTTTCACTGCCTTATCTTATAATGTCTCATCTGCAGGGTTTTTCTTGTCCCTTGGAAGAAGAATTGGATGATTTCTATACAGCAAAGAATTTATTAAAATCGTTCTAGTTCCTTTCCATGTTTATGAGCTGTCCTTAAGTTGATTTATGTTCCTAAAATATTCCATTCAAAGTCATTCAGTGCTGCTGGCATATTTGAGACTAAGAACTTTTCATATGATATTTATTCCTGCTAATCTGTAGTTTGTTAATCAGAATTTTTGTCATGATATATAGTAGGTATTATAAGGTTGGTAGCCTAAAGTTTTTGATGTTGCTGCTGTTCTCTGACTGGATGGGTCATAAGCCATGACAAAAAAACTACAGACCACTTCCCAAACAAACACTTCTGTATTTGGGTAGGGTTTTGTAACACATTTCCTTTCTGCAAGTATCTTTGACTACAGAAGTGTTCTGCAGACCGGCGTTCACTGAAAATGATGGCTGGTGCTGTGATGCAGGTAACACTGAAACGGGTCCCAGGTTTTACTCTGAACATTCAGTTGCAGGCATCACCCTGCTCAGTTTGCAGTTTTAAAGTACTTCTAGTAGTATACCTAGCCAAAACTTTTAATCATCAGCTTTGGTCATTCTTAATCTTGTCAGCTCATGAGTGTGTGAATATTACCTTTTTTCCTATAAATTGTTCCCTTGAACAGATAGTGATCACAGTTGCTGCTTGCCTGGGTAATTGCTACTATGTTGTATCTGATGATCTTGATATGTGACCTTCATTACACTGACTTCCACTGGAGTTAGCCACAATATACAGTGATGAGAGAAAGAAATTAGTATCCGATTTTCCCGTATCTGTGAAAAGTGCGTGTGTGTTTTATGTAGATTAACGTGCACACCTATAAATACAAGTTAATCTAATTCTTTATTATGTGATTAAAACATTCAAAATAAAATAAGAGTCTTGTTTGTTTAGTTTTACATGTGTATTGTGGAACTAGGACCAATGGAATATAATTACATCAAGCGCTGCTTTGCTGCAACTCCCAACTCCTCAGGAAAAAAACCCTGCAAGGATATAGGCATAGCTGCTTGTTCTGCAGAGATTCAGAACAATACTGCTTACCATCTGTTGAAATATAGTAACAAGACTACATGGCACACTTCCATGGGATTTTCATTTATTCCAAACACTGTAGCAGAACCAGAATCCTTTGACGAATGGGAAGAATAAATTAGCAGTGGATTTTCTGTATGAGAAGAGCAAGATTTTCTATATGAGCAAATGTGAGAAGGAAAGCAAAGAGGAAAATGAGCTGATAAAACTGGTGGAAATTTCCGAGTGTGGATGATTCTCCACCTCTGCATGTCAATTTTTTAGATGACTAGTATGTTTAAAACATCCTTGGGATAATCTCATAGTGAAGATAAGTGCTGAATTCAAAGATGAAGAGCTGAGTGAAAACTCCCCATCATGTATATTCGCTTGGACTGTCTGTTTGCAAGTCTTTGACGTACTCCTGTGTCTAATGCAAGCAAGGTGGCTTCAGTGGCCACCTAAGAACCTTCTTAGCTAGTCACAGCTGTGAACTATGTAGGTGCTGTCTGCCTGCTCCCATAGCGGCTTATTACTTGCTACTTTCTTCAGGTGCTCCTTAAGTTCACATCTCCATCTGTAAAGTTTGCCAAGGAATCTGCTCCTGACCATGCCCAGAACTGCAAACCACCAAGGGCTGAGCAGCCAGGCCCCAAAAGTTGTGTGATGCTTAGAACACATAAACACCAGTTTTGAAAGGTTTTCCCTACATTTAGGTAGTGGCGTCACTGAGGCCTCTGTGTGTCCGAGAGCAGCCAACTGGCTGTGCACCATCACAGTGCACGGCGATGGCTCCAGTGCCCATTGCTAGGAGAAAGTAGCGATGATACACCAGACTTCCATGTCAGCTACATGCCTATTTTGACACAATCAGTAAAATAGTGGTTTGGTGGTTGGGGCGAGGTGGCTTTTGTCCACACATTTATTAACCTGCAGTACCACAGCTCTGCCTGCTTCCATGCTGCCCTGGAGTTTTGGGCGGTGCGACATGTGCGTGCTGTGCCGCTTCTAGCTCTGCCCTGGCTGCTTAGACCCTACAGTAGATACTTCTGGCTGTACAACTGCAGGGTCAGAGTTTGATTGCAGGTGTCTGCCAGACGGTTGTAGGTCAATGTAGCATGAAAGGAAGAATTAATTTGAACATCTCCTCTGGCCAGTGTAGAATTATCCCCATTACAAAGATATCGAAACTGAGGAACAACTTTCCAGATGCTGATTTTTGTCCCTTGTTCCTCTTGTTTTGTCTTTCTTAGCATTCATTTTGTTGCTACATCCTTTAGTGGTTTTCATTGCCTCCTCCCTTCCCATTATCCCTGGTGCAATACAGTTACGTGCTTGAGAGGGTGAGAGAGGATGCTGCCTGTGCCACAATCAAATATTCTCTCAGAGGTTTTAAATCCTGTAGCTATGTCTATATTGGCTGCTGCTGCAGTTACCCACAGTACAGACCACACCAGGAGCAAAGAAAAAAGGCAACTGGGTGTTTAAGGATGTTTAAACTTACCAGAGCATATTTTCACTGGGAGCAGAAGGAAAAGTGTTATTCTACATCTCCCCAGAAAATACAGTTTTATTTGCAGACTGCGTAATAACCATTAATCACGTATTTCCTCCAACCCTTACCTGTGGGAATATACCCAAAACATAATCTCATACCTCCCAACAAACAGCAACTGAAGCTTTCTTTGTTCTCTCATGATCTTCAGAGGCTGCAAAATGGCAAGCCTTTCAGACAGACCCCCTGTAAAGCCTCTGTTCTTTTTGCCTTTATTTCAATGCCTACAACCATAGGTTTGGATTTATGAGGATTTATGGTTTATTCTGTGCTGCTTCTCAGTATTTTAAGATCTTGCAACTCAGACACAAAGCACTGGAGAGTGAATCTACAGAAACAATGTGCAGTGTGAAAAGGGAGACCTTTTTTCTTGTGAGGCTTCACATCTTGGAAGATGTGGATAATGGGTTTCTGTTCCCTGCCGGGGGGGGTACTAACTCCTTGACACGATTCACAGAGGCAATAAGCAGAGTCATGAGGCTGAGTGTGCTGGGTAGCAGAGAAGTCATTAGTACAGCATATAAACTGCTGGCAGTGGATCTCGCCTCCCCCTCCTGCATGTCAGTCCATCGTGCTTGCTATCAGATCTAACAATGTGCTCTGCAGGCCCTTCTTTTCAGTGAGGATGCTGTTTGTTTTCTATGCCGGTTTGCTGCTGCTTTTTTTCTCCTTGTTCCTTGCCTTAAGACCTCTTCGGAATAAACAGTGACATGCCAGAAACCTTGTCTTATCACAATCATACTTATAATAAAAATAGATGGCACTGAGGATCAAAAAGGATGAAGTAGAAAAGAAAATGGGATCATTAGCTTTAGGTTGAGACCTGGGCAGGATGCTGCACCTGCAGGCTGATGCACTGAGGTGTGCAGCAAACCTGTTAGCCCTGATATCTGACATTTCATCTTGAATCTTTTAGTCTATAAATGTTTGGTCCAGTATATTTATCAACTTGCATAAGATCAAATACTGTTTTGTAATTAATATGACAAAGAGCAAAAATCCATCAATAATTTGTGTGTGTGAATATATATGCTTTGCTATCTCTGTTTCTCAAACTAAAGTCACTTTGACAAGATATATGCAGTCCTTGATCTTAAATATAGAGATCTGAAGCTGGAAATGAGCATGAGTAAAAAACCATAAAATTTAAATACTATGTAACATTATTTGTTTATTTCTATCAATTTATTTTTGTCACCTTGAAGTATTGAAATGCTGATTAATTTATTAATGGTACTGGGTGGGTTTCTTACCAGTGCAAATGGGAATTATAGCCTTAGACATTTTGTGCCTTTGGAAATCTTCTATTTCTCTACTTTGGAGCTCAGTAATAATGAGTAATTTTCTATATATGCTGTAGCACAGTAATTGTGCTGTTCTGAGCCTGTGATGTCCAGATTAGATTAAACAGAGAAAATTAGTTCTTATCATGATGCTTCATTAAAATTTTAGAAGTAGGACAATATCAAATGATAATTTGACTTTATTATCTACAGAAATATGAAGGCAGTTACATTTATGCTATTTATCATATCCAATTAGACTGTGCTTGTGAAAACAGAAGAAGAGATAGCCATCAGTCTTCAGTGTGGCTTTTCACAAACATATGTGATATTTTCCCATACAAACTGCCAGCCCACACTCTGTGCATCACTGAGGTCACATTTAACAGCAGTTGAAGAGCTGATGTGATTCATAGGTGCTACCGGCAGTGACAAATTTCACTCTTAAAGAATTAAAAAGTCTTGCATTTTTGTGTTGTTTTTGAAGCTGCTCCTGCTGACTTTAAAGTCAGTGAAAGATTAACCATTCATTTCACAGCCAGGAGTGTCAGACTCTTAAAGAGCACTTTGATTTGCTCTTAAATCTACTCCTTAAGTATGAATTTCCACACTTACCAAAACCAGTCTGGAAAGCTCCTGGAAGGAGAGTGCTCTGTTATAACAGTAGCTATCACTTCTGAAAGTGAGAGGGAAGAGGCTCAAGGGATCACTCTTGGACAGCAGCTCCACAGTCCTTGCACAGCAGCAATTCTGTTAAGCAATTAAACACCCATCCTTTCATCTATGATGTGCTTTCATGTGTTCTTAAATTTCATAAACTGCAAAATTAGGTATTCAATAGTAAGTGGTAAATTGCAGTTCTTATTCTAGCAACCAACAATTAGTCCAGTAAATGATGGGGTTTGGTCTGCCGAAGCAGTTTTGGACATTAACAGGCAAATAGTGAGATAAAATAATGGTCAGAATGAGTTTAAGCTCAGAAATTTGCCTATTTTACTGCTAGTGAAAAATCTTTAGGTGGTGATAATGCTGCAGCATGATAGTCCTGGACTGGTCCCCAGGCAGCCAGGTCTGCCCCATGCTCATCATTCCCAGTAGATGGACCAAGAAAATGTGGGACTGTTTTTCCACGGCTGTATGGGCTTTGGCTCAGTCTGCCATGCAGCCAGGAGCTCATTTGATGTTCCGGTCTGGAGTCAGGTTTTCTTTCGGGCCTAATTTTTCTTCTGTCCCAGCCTACAGCTTTTAACATGTATGCTGTTAAAACATGTATGCTATATGGGTCCCTTTCATGAGCTGCTCATCACTGGCTGGTTGTCATGATCCCCACAAGCACTTGTGGCCCAATTTTTTTCAGTCTTGCAAAGATCAACTAGTACTTCCCTCAGTACACATCCTACCCTGAGATGGCATATATTCTTAAAATCTGACAAGAAATGCTATTTAAATGAAAAAAACCCCCAACCTTGGAAGAGCAGGCAGCTCCCTGGCTGGCATGTTATGACAATAGCTCCTTTAGATCAGCGTGTTTCATATAAACAACATTTTGTTCTGCACGCTGAGAGTCTGTGATAAGTTCTGTTACTACTGAACAGGAGAAACACATCTGGTTATCCTGATATGAAAAAGACCCTGTCAATGATAAATATATGTCTTTTTAAACCTAATCTGTTACAAGTTACTTACCTGCAGGGCAAAATATCTAAGATGTAAACATTTTTCTTGCAAGAAGCCTTCTAACAGAACGATGTGTCAGAAATTTACCTAATTCCTTTCAAACACATAAGCATTTAAGGAAATCAGCTATTTAGTTAATTTTGGTGGCACCCTCCTTTTCTGTGAACGTCAACACTGGGATATACAGTTCTCTGCATTGGTTGGTGTAAGAGAAAAATAGCTGTCCTTGTCTATTGCTATTTTTCCCCTTTCTTGGAGAATGATCTACCATTTGTAGAACAGACATACTTATTTTAGCATCCTAGATGGAAGGTGGGCAGGAAAGAAAGAACCTCCAAGTGATGTGCATGTGGCATCACTGGAAAAACACCTTTTTAATAAAGAGACTCTGTATTGTCATTTAAAACTATAACCCTCAACTTGGATTTACATCTTCATGACAGCAAGGGATACGTTAAATATGTTACCACTAAAACATAGAGCACTATATTAGTGCTAGGCTATCAAATATACTGAAACTCAGTTTGGAGTCATGGCACTTTGAAGAAGCAAGATGTTTTTACCCTTTGCGGGGGATACAGCTTGGAAAATTTTTTAGATATTTTTAAAAATCAGGTCTATATGAGAAACTCCCCTTAATTTTAGTAGTATGACATAAAAATCTAATGGCTCTAAATTTCCTCTAGTTTCAAAAAATATAAATGACTTCTTAGGCTCAGTTAACAGGACAAACTAATTCCTCTGCTCTCTCAGTCTTCAGCTCAACCTGCTGATAAACTATCACTGAACTGAATCTTGTATCAGTTACCACGTGATAGTTAACACACGGAATATTTTTCCCAATCCTGCAATACTCATAAACTTTACCTTTTTTTAATATGCTATTCAGGCTTCTGAAAACCGGCAGTGACATTCTGAAGGTGACATATCACTTACTCATTACTCAAGTCACATGTTTTCACCACATTTTTGTTACTGTTTTGTTTTGCTTTGTCTGTAGCTGATTTTGGCTTCCTCATTCTCGTCACCTCATCTCAGATGTGCCTGGGCCCTCGTGTGAGCTGCAGGGCTCCGCTTCGTCCTGCCTGCACCTCCCAGGGCAAAGCAGCCTGTCGTGTGTAAAGCATCGGGGATGCTCTGAGTGCAGGGTAAGGCAGCCCCTGTCCAGCCGGAGTGTGCGTCCTCACTGCAGCAGGAGCAGAGCTGAGCTGCCTGGGTTGGCGATGTACATACTGGTAGCATCCAGATGGTAGATTTTGCCAGATCAGCCCCTCCTTTCTGGTATAAGCAATTATCAGAGATTGCTCTCTTTTTCAACATAGATTAAAGGGTTAGGAGTTAAATTTCCTCGATTCTCAGTGTGAAAAAAAAGAAAATATAATTTTTTTCCCATCAATCAATCAATCTCCTAGCTAATGAACGGCACCTGTCTTCTTCCAAATCTGACTGACGCATACATTTAGCTGCAATCTGACTGAAAAGCAACACACTTCTTTTGTTGTCTATTTTAAATTTTTTAAAACAGCCTAATTATTTTAATATTATTATTTAGTATCGACTTCATAACAGAACTGAAAACTTCTAAAGTTCAAGCTTAAGCTCCATTGCAATTGAAAATTTTGGTATAAACATTGATATAAAAGACCCAAACAGGGCCTTTTGTGCTTATCATTTTATATTACTGTATAAAAAGGAGTTTACACTGAAAATATTATCATGAACGTGGGATTAAACAAAAAGAAAGTAATCCAGTTTTGCACTGGAAAAGCATGTAAAAGCCAATAAAAAATCCAGGATTAGCTGTGGACAGTGTTTTTGGTGTATCTTAGTGCAAATCATGGAAGCGTGTTATACTTAGTCATGCACAAAGTCCTACTAGCTTCAGTGGGACTCCTGGGAAGAGTGAATGCTCATACTACCAATTTGGGGTTTGTAGCATTTCATATAATGAAGCTCTAATAAACACATTTGTACAGCACATCATTGGGATTCAAAAATAGTGTATATCATATCACCAGTTTCTTCCTCATTCCTTTTCCTCATCCTTCATTCATTATAAACCTTCTCCTGGAGTCCAGATACCCCTTTTTAATACACACATTTGTACAGCACATCATTGGGATTCAAAAATAGTGTATATCATATCACCAGTTTCTTCCTCATTCCTTTTCCTCATCCTTCATATTATAAACCTTCTCCTGGAGTCCAGATACCCCTTTTTAATACAGGGTTGGTTGGTTGGGTGGGGTTGGGTGGGTTCTCCTGGAGTCCAGATACCCCTTTTTAATACAGGGTTGGTTGGTTGGTTGGTTGGTTGGTTTGTTTGTTTTAGGTATAACTCTGGACATTCTCACTAATTTGAGTCCTACCCAAAGGTTAGTATCTCCTCTCCTGTAAACATTTATGCTCTGTCACTCATCTCCTCCTTACATACCACCACATTCAACCATGCACCATCAGTTCCTGTCCTTTTTACAGCTACCATCTCCAAGTTACCAGCTGTTTCCAGCACTGTAGAATAGTTACAAAATCGAGGTCTTATTGACATAACACTACAGTGTTTATGTTAGTATTTAAATGCTATATAAATGTCCTGTTTATTGCACATAAGTTATCCCTAAGCAGGTGTATGCATCCTTTTAAACTCTGCAACAGGCTGTGCAAATGTGCTTTTCAGAATAGTGATGGACAGAATAAGAATATTCATGACTCATTGATAAAATACTCATAAGTGTTTCTTCTTCTCATACTGATACCAGAAATATCTCATCTCTGAGGACTTGGGGGCAAGAGGCAGTGAAATGATTTGGATGAGACATTTGGCAGCAGGAGGATAAACAGCCCCTGGCAACGCCAGCGCTGCAAGGAGCTGCAGGGAGAGCTGCCATTTGGCCAGGTCAAAACAGGTATAGAGCAAGAGTGTACGCACTGATGATTTGTTGCAATGATGTGCTGGCTGTATGAAAACAGTCCTTGGGCTAAACGGGAGCTCAAATCACGCAGATGTGCAACCCTTTGTAAGAGGTGACCAATGTCATGGAGGACTGTTTTTCCTGTGTGACTCAGGAAAACAACGTTGTATCTCTTCTAGTTGACTCACTCTATCACATTGCCCTTTTTCCTATTTGGCACCTTCTTAAAAGCACACTGCCAGAATACTGCTTCAGACTTAATGTATTATTTCACTTCGTTCATAACTAACAAAGGTTTTCACACTTCTGTTGCATTTCACACAGATCACTAGATAAGATGCCTGAGACAACTCTTGATCAAATGATTAGTGAGCTGCCTGTTTAAATCCTTTACAAGCTGTTATCCACAGCATTAGAAACAAATCTTTTTTTAAGTTCCAGTAGACAAACACAAAAATATTGGGGTTGGAGGAAAGTGAAAATAAGGGTCCATTCTACCTCAAACAAACAGTTTTTATGCATGTTTGTGTTATTTAACACTTTTAAATATTGGAATTTTCAAAGCAACAGAAGTCCAAACACTTGAGTATTTCCATGTTCTCTCTCCCCTCTCTATGGTATGGGGCTACTCACTAAATCTGAGCAGAACTTGTAAGTCATTTCAGTCCCTTGGGAAACTTCATTTTTCATGGAAAATATACTCTTCACTGAAGAACTGTATCAACCCCTACTTGACCTTAGTTTGAGCAAGAAAGGTAGAAAAATCAAAGTTTTCAAGCTGTGTCTTCCAACCGTGATTGTGTCCTGCCAGTGCTTTGGAAGGGCAGGACTGTGTGAGCTGCAGAGCACTGCTTTGCTCAGGCTGGCAGAGAAGATACTCGGCAACAGACCTCAGAATTAGGCTGCATATAAGACTATGACAAACTGGCAAGTTTGGTGAACCTGCGTCTGTCTGCAACACAGTCTCGAATCATTTCTGTGAGTGGAATCAATATATTGTGAAAGAAGTGAGATAAGAAAGTGGATGAGAAGGAATTTGTGCAAGTAAAAATTTTTCCTGTCTCTTCCCAGACATCATCAGGTTGAAGAATATGCTTTTTCTCAGCTCGATTTGCTGTCATTTTGTTTGATTAAACAAAGGAAATAATTTATTTCATACTCTGTAAACTTTAGCTGATTCTGTTTGCCCCCACCCTCCACCTACACAAAAAAATATTCCTAAAGTATAAATGAAGATTTTGTATGTGGCTAACAATACTGATGGATCTGGAGTTGCGAATAATTGGCAGGTAATATAGACCAAGGTGTTTAAATGAGAAAGGCAAGCCTTCTCAAGAAAGAGTGGATAGTGATGCAGATAATCCACACCCTTTTTTGCCCTTGTATTCTCTGGAGTTTCTCCTCTTTCTGGCCCAAGTAGCAGAAACCAGAAGTTTTGATGCTGTCATCACTTGTCCCTAAGCACCTGTGAAATCTCTACAGTGTTGCCTCTGTAGTAAGATGCTCTCTGCCTGTGCTCCTGGAGGACAGGCAGCATGAAACCCAGGCTCCAGCTACCTCAGTGCTGAACTTTAGTTAAGGTGATTAATTACCTATCTATGAGTAAGCTTAGGCACAGAAAGCCAGTATCACTCTTCCCTGGACATACACAATCTGGTGGAGCACCACAAGCTCACAGCAGGATGCCCTGTGCCCATTTTGCCCTTGGTTTCCACAGGGGACTTGTCTATACAGGGCAACACTGAGTTGGCTTTGGAGGGTAAGCTTTCCATTCAAAGAGTGGGCAGGTAGTTTGCAGAGGAACAAACCACAAGAAGAACAAGGACTGCCCTGTCTGGATGCAAAAGGTTGAGATAAGGCCCAGGTATCTGTTAGCCTCACCAGCGTTTCTTCCCTTTTTTGAAAGGACAGCCTAGAGGTAGCTTCACCCAACAGAAATGCAAGTTTGAGTGTTCCAGTCCCAGCGGTGATTTGTCACCCTTTAAAGCCTCCTCTTCAGTGTTAGCCTGAACAAATATGGTGGGGTTGGCCCAGTCTGGGGAAGAGCAGCTGTCTGGGAACTTCAATGCCCTCCCAGGTGCTGCTCTTACACCTCTGAGAGACTGGCATTGCTATGGACATATCTCCTGTTTCTCTGCCCTGCAGCAAGACAGATTGTTCTCCAGATCTTTCCCTGGGAGAACTTCTCTCTCCTTGTGGCCCCAAGATGGAAAAAACAGACTAGAGGATAGGGAGGCTGTGGTTGCTGTAGTGACTCTGCTTGCATTTGCAATGTGAAGTGAACGGGTTACCAGGAGAATGCTGCCTAGTGTCTGAGTGACACTGCTGATCCACCATATCAAGTAGCAGTGGATGAAAACACCTCTTACCTCTGTGTGAGTCTCCAGCGTCTGGGCTGGGGAAAGCGCCTAGGCTAGCTGCAGGAAAAAATGACTCTGTACATGTAATATCTCTCTTTCAGTTGTACCTTCAAGTAATAAGCCCCATGGGACATCTGGTACTTCTATTGTCTGGTACTTTAATATTAATTCACAAGATGATTTTTTTAAAATTTTAACGGGGTGTTATTTCTGTTTGTAATGTACATACAGTGCTTCTGTTCCAAACATTTCGTTCCGAAATACCAGAAAACAGCCTACAGTATGTTCATCAGAAGAGAGACAATTAACAAATAGGAAAGGAAGTGAACAGCCTACAAGTTTTGAATCTAACAAAACACCAAACTAATTATGTGCAGGAGTGACAAGGCAGTGGTGGAGCACAGGAATGACAACTGAACCATGAGCGTATATGAAAGCATGCTTCTGGGACTGCAGTTGCTCATTCCATAACAAGTGAGTGGATGCGCTGAACTTAGGATCCTGACAAAGATGAGAAATCCTTTTTGATATGTTAGATGGGTGTCTCAGGCTTTAGGGTGAAAAGTAACATTTGTAAGATTAAAAATTACAGCCCTCTTAGAGGCACTGAAGTGAATTATAATGACTCTAAATTTAAAGGTCTCTGTCACAACTCCATTGATCTTTCTTGCTTTAATCACTGACTTTAATAAACTGGCCCATAAGGAGAGTTTTATTTTGTCCTCAAATACACCTTCTCTTCAGCTCTGATTATTAATTGCAATAAATAGCCATAAATAAAATCAAAATGAATTTAAAAATAAAAGAGTTAGTAGTTTTCTCTGACTTGTGGAATCAAGCTCATGATTGCACAAGAAAATGTTGAGTCTCTCTGGTTTTTCATGGAAAAGTCTGTGAATTCCAAATGTTATTGCAATGACTATTTGTTAGAAAATTTGTATTGCTTATCCTCATCATTAAATTTTTTCCAGCAAGCAGAATTTATATTATCTCTGTTGTTTGTGATATAAAGCAGCATTTGAGAGTTTACTCGCACTGAGAGTAAACACGTTTACAGAAAATTAAACACAAAGATGGCTAACGCCATAGAAATGCCCTGCTGGAAATTCCGAGCCCATTCTTAGCTAACTGATCACTATAGCCAGACTTAGACTTAATCCAGAAGTCTTCTGCTGCATCTGACTCTGGAGCTTGTGCCCACATGAAGCTACAGGGGATGGAGGGTGGGTATGTGAGCAGATCTGGTTGTAAATAAGCCACAGCCTGAGAAGCATTTGTTTGGCTATCTATCTCTGCCATTATCAGCGGCTAATAAATACACTTACAGGAATAAGGACTTCTGAAGAAGTTGTGAACTGAAAAAGCATATAATCTCTACTAGGGCTTATTGACTTCCATGAATTCTGGATCAGGCGCAACAGCAGTATGCAGATACAACAGGGTAAGGTCCAGGCTACTGTGAGCATCTCTGCACACCTGGCTCCTGGGATTAGTTATCTATATGCAGAGTCACTGCCTGACACACAGAGATTTGGACTGGTATGTTAAATGTTGGACCAGTTATGGGATCACTTTCAAACCAGGGGTCTACGGCTCTGTGTCTTAAATCAGTCCTGATTAACCCCTGAATTTGCAAGTTAAATTATCCATGTTTCCCTAGCTGCAGCCATTATCAAACCACTCATCACGATATACAGGCTGCATATGTAAAGGGTGTGTTATTGGGAAAGGCTCACACCTGGCAGAGGCTGAGTACTTTCAAGGTCCATTTTGAAGGAAGTACTTAGCACCTCTTTGGTGTATTGCTAGTTATTTTGCCTTCTATGATGAAAGTGACCTCTGTAAAGGACAGAGTAATACAATTTAAATGTTTTGACTCTATATTTAGTGGTATAATAGGTTAACACAGATAGTTCTTGTAAGTGCTTTAATTAAACTCTAATTCTTAAAAAGGTGATTTGCAGTGGGTTAGCTACAATGGACTGTTTCCATTGCAGAAAAATCTTCAAGGTGGAAAGAAGAATAGTGAAAATGACCTTCCATTTTCTCCCTTTGAGTGCAGTGGCATCTGGCTGCTGTATGGGGCCACCACTGAGTACAGCGTGGAAATTCAACATAATGCAAGTCTCCAAGGGAAAATGAGACTCCATTCTGTTAAGCATAGGCATTGTGTGTGCTTTTCTGCAGAATGAACTGCCCCTTTTAGGACTCTGCTAGATAAACACTTTTTCTTAGAAATAATATCCTTTTTCCTCTCGTTTCACTTTTTAAAAACTTATTTTCTGTGAAAACTGGAAACTATTGGTTTTTGAAAACACTGAAACTTCTAATCAAAAGAAAGACAAAGAAGAAAAAGAAAAATAGCATCAAAGTTGGAATATTTTAATGGGCGTTTTATATCTTATGCCTTTTTGGTTTAAAAGCAATGCTCTCTCCCTTGAGATAGACTTTCAGCAAAAAAATCTAAACAGAACCATCATTTACCTTAAAAATATAGGATGGTAACAACAATCTTAGACTTTACTCCATAACAGTAATTTAACAAAACTGACACTCTCCTGCTGATTCACCGCTGATACGGTCTTGCTACTAGGCAATCTGCTTGAGTTCAAAGCAGAGGAAAAGTTTGTGGCTTTGAGGACTGCATCATGGTGTGACAGGTCCTCTGTGTTGATGCCGGTATTCTGCTGAAGGAGTACTACTACTGAAAGCCTTTAGTCAGCTGGCTAAAGGGATACTTGAGAGTGTAGCCACTCAAGACAACCCTGTGTCACTGGAATAATGAAACTATCAACCAAGAGGACAGGACTCACCTCTAACTCGAGGAGTTAGGTATTTGCCTTGGAATTCCTTCCCACAAAACAACAGGCTGATCATCATAAAGCATAGGATAAAAAAAAGAGATAAATATAGACACTAGTATTTCAATAAATGCCTTGTCCCTACTTGGATACCACCATGCATGTACAAACATGTACAGAATAACAAATGGTTAAGCTTTAGTTTATTTCCAAATTAATTTCCCTTCACTAAACTGGGTCCTTTATTAGGCATGAAAAGCTTCTCTTTGGCACCAGAGTTTCATCCTGGAGAATGTTATCAGAGCTTTTTGGACCTGAAATGATCCCCATGGAAAAAGTGGGAGAACACTATAAAAGATGTAATTATTTTCCATTTATTTATTTTCTTTTGAAGATACCAAACTTCTTCTGAATCAATTCCAACGCTCATGAAATGGAAATTTCATAGGTCAATGATAGGCAATTTGCAGCTAATGACTTTGGGGCAAGGAGTGGGCGTGAAAATTTTCTTGTATTTGATTTGTTAAAAAAACAGTTTGTGAAGGAAAATTTGACTGGAATGATTTTGATCTCTTGCGGTTTGTACTTTTCTGGCCCATTTTCTGATAGAAAAGCCTTTCTTGCCCACTCAGCCAACTTCTTGGATAACTGCAGTTTTGATAATCATGCCTAGGTATGGAAATGGTTGAAAACTGTTGTTCCAAAACCCATTTCTTTAATGATTCCCTGTTCAGCATTTTGTTCTATTGAATTCCTTTGTGTGTTTTCTTTACTGTGTCTGACTTCAATTTATCTCTGCTTACACACAAATGTGGCAAATGATGTTCATGCATCTTGGTAAATGAATAAAAGCTAGTCCATCAGAGTACTCACTGAATAAAATACCCATGAAGATGTGTTCAGAAAGTGGCAGCATGGAAGAGCTGGGACCTGACCACTGAAATCTTTGAGAGAAAGCCAAACGAGCTGCTGAAAACTGATTAGAATCAAGGACTGTTGAGGAAACATGCAGTGGAGGAATGAGAGGTATTCAAAGCAGAGATAGGCGGCATGATATCCTCTGTGTTCGTTACAGTGGAATCTAGGTGTCAAAAGTGACAAAAGAAACTAATGTGGGTTAGCAAAGTCATGAAAAGCACTATCAAATTTTTGCAGTCAAACACTCCAGGTAAAATGAACCTGGAGAAAAAAAAGAGAAGTGCTGACTCGGCTGCAGTAAATGCCATCTCTGAATGAAACATGAAACAATGCAGGAAGGGCTAACAGCCCTCTTCCAGCTATTCCCTCTTCCTTGCCTCCCAAAAAGGAAAGAAAATAAAATCTGAACAACTTAAATAAGACTTCTGTCCTGGTTTCGGCAGGGATAGAGTTAATTTCCTTTCTAGTAGCTGGTACAGTGTTTTGGATTTAGGATGAGAACAAAGTTGATAACACACTGATGTTTTAGTTGTTGCTAGGTAGTGCTTACACTAGCCAAGGACTTTTTAGTTTTCCATGCTCTACCGACTGAGAAGGCTGGAGGTGCACAAGAAGCTGGGAGGGGGCACAGCCAAACTGGCCAAAGAAACATTCCATACCATGTGACGTCATGCTCAGTACATAAACTGGGGAAAGCTGGCCAGGGGGG